>NC_058376.1:11232500-11541250 GCF_018350175.1 Felis catus
ACTTGTATAGAAAGCTTTGCTATTCTGTTTTCTTGGGTCAGAAAAATGACAACTCAGGAAGGAAATTAGCAGAGAATATAAAAAGACAACTAACAGAAAAACACCAAAATGACCATTACCACAAAAATAAGCTCATGCCTATTAATAATAGAGAAAATGTACGTTTAAAAAAGAGATAGCTCTTGACGCTCATTAGACTGGCGAAGTCTGGGGCCTTTTTTTTTTTTTTCTTTTTAATATAAGCCCATGTATTGGGAGGTGTCTGAAAACAGGAACTCTCAAAACTTGCCATTGGGTGTGTAAGTTGGCATGATGACTTTGAGAGAAATTTGTCAATAACTAGTAAAAGCGAAAATGAAAATGCCTGATGAGCCAGCAATTCGGTGTCTAGTGAAATACACACATGCTCTAGGAGTCATCCCCAGGAAGTGAACGGCAGCATTGCTTGAAACACTGTAAACTTGGACGTGCCCATTGAGACGTGGCCAAAGTGTGATGCAGTCACACACAGAACCCTTTAGGACAGTGGAGATCAATGAACGAACTAGATCTACAAAACAGATCTCAAAATGATAGTGTTGAATGAAAAAAAAAAAGCACATTGCTGAAGTCTCCATACCACGAATCCATTTAGCTCATTCAAAATCCACAAAGCAGTGGGGTGCCTGGGTGGCTCAGTTGGTTAATAAGTGCCCGAGTCTTAGGATCATGAGTTCAAGTCCCATGTTGGCCTCTGCACTGGGGGTGAAGGACACTTAAAAAAAAAAAACAATCCACAAAGCAGTATTATAAATTGTAACCCAATCTATATGGAGTGGGACATATATATAAATAAGATAAATAATGCGCACTGACTTTGACGTGATGGTAACCTCCTGGAAGAACAGGCAAGATAAAAAAAGGACTTCAACTAGGTCTAACATTTTATGTCTTTAAAAGACCTGAAATACAGCAAAAATACAGTATCAGTCTAAGTGGTAAGTGCCTCAAGTTTGTTACGGTATCTTCTGCGTACTTTTATGTATGTTTGAATTTTTTTTAAAGGAGAATGTTTCTAGTTTATCAATACACATACGAGTTTGAAGAAAGAAAGCAGAGTACGAACAGTGCCGTAGGTGAGGGCAGTCTTTGCAATGCCATCACATTTGACCAGAATAGAGATTTAACCCAACCATTTCATTATGATGAGGAGGGATGAGAGTAATGACCAAACAGAAATTTCCTCAATATTTGACTGAATCACATTAAGTATCTTATGCCATATTTAGATGCCGTATTTAGATCTGGTAAGAAGTATATGGAAGAGGAATAAGCTTCCAAAGCATTGTTTATAACTATTAACTATAAAATCAACGCCTTTAAAATTCCTTGTGATTTTGCCTTGTGACCAAAGTTTTGCTCTTGTTTTCAAGGTCATTAAGATGCATTTGACTTGGAGGATGCTACGAAAAGCGTTGCAATACCCTGGGAGCCTTGCAGGGGGTGGGGATGGGGGGGTTGCTACACTACTTATCTAATTACCCCTTTCCAGGGCCTTAATTAAAGCCCACAGAATCCGCCTGCTTCTATGGCTAGGATTTACATGGAGCACCGTGTCCAGGCTCTTCTCTTCCGGTCTGGCTCTTTCTGGCCACGTCACCAAACGCTTCTGCCAAGGTACGACTTAAGAGAAGGGCCCTGGCTTGTGTAGACAGAGAGCTAGCTCTCTAGTGGACGGTACTCTAGATAACGAAAGTAAGTGTGGATGAGAGGAGGCAGGACGGCAGAAGACAACCAGACGTGCAATCTTAAGAACAACGGTGGGAATAAAAATCACCCTAACGCAGACAAAAATCAGGGAATTATAGAAATCTGTCAAAGAAGTCCTCAGCAGAAAAGCAAATTACACACACCAGAGTCAAGGAAGAGCTGATTCTTGTTATTTGAGAGAGTATGTCCTATAAAGTTGGGGCTGCAAATACTCGTTTGGAGAATACCAACCCAATGCTCCTAGGAGAGGTTCCTGTGAGCCTCTGACCGTGTTTATGTCAACCTGTCAATATACAGTCTTGGTGATATATGTTTCTTTTTAAAGACACCTTATTTAATTTATACTGATTCATTAACATTGAACGAGGCCAACAACCCAGTAACTCGTGCCTCGGGGAAGCCAATCTAACACATGTATTTTCTCTGTAAGGCACAGCACAGCCTTCTCTGCTTAGGAACACCGGATGGCACTTCAGCACTATGCTTGGGGCCATTTTAAACAGTAAGATCACCAACAAAAAGCACACCGATGCAAACAACACTGATGCAAACTGAATAGATCACAACAAAGACACTTGTTCACAGTAGGAGAGCTGAAACAAGGCAGAAGGTCACTTTGTACAACCTCATCTGGAAAAGGACTCGACAGGAGGCTCAAATTTTTGCCTCCCCATCTGTGAATGACTGTGAAAATACTGTATTGATTTGGGGGAGGGGGTACAAATAAACGTTTGCAAGTAGGCAAATTGACAAATACAGATTCTTCAAATAATGAGAACTGACAGTTAACAGGGTTTGACATCTATAAAAAAAAGCAGTATCTAGTCCTCCACAAAGAGGTCTCACATTTTGGGATTCATTTGGACAAAGAACTTTATAGTCAAGTCATTAGCTCAATAGGAGCTTTATGGAAACAATGGTCTCCTACTGACTTGGAATGGAGAGATCAGGTCCGTTTTGCATATTCCTTACTTCTGGCATTGTCCACCGAACAATGCATCCTTGTCTTTTCCACTCAGGATGGAAGCATCTCAGGCAAACCTTCTCTGGGAAGTGGGATGAAATCACATTTCCTTCCCCAGAGGACGCACAGCTTGGCTTGCTCTGGGGGAAAAGATGCAGATACAACACACAGACACCAATTCCACAGTACCAGACAACACTTGCAGCAACCCAAATGTTCTCGAACATTGTGGAGACTCCATCTGGTTTCAGGAATCTTTTGTTAATTGCCCCACCGGGCTTGGGGGATCTGGGACTGCGCAGGGTCATCTAGGTCTTGCTGCTGTCACTACAGACTTAGGGGTTGATTTTTAGGGTCGTGGTGTGCCGCTCCAAAAACAAGACTTTGCCACCGCCCAGAAACTTCTTGGCCACCACACTATGTTTTCCTCCTGTGGAATAAGAGTGCCTTGTGCCTGTGTTTGGTTTTAAGTCCATGTGCCTTAAAGCTGTGTTCTCCAAGCAAAAAGTATGTCGGCAATTTGAGCCCAGCAAATGCTCGTGCTGGCCTCTGGGGCTCCCTTTGCTGTTTTCTTGTGGTCGGGTACAGAGCCTATTCTGTTTCGAGAAATAGCCCCACAGAACCCACTGGCAAGCCATGAAAACAACAGCCATGCTTATCAGAAGATGAAGAGAAGTGTGCAAAGAAGCCCCCGAGAAATTATTTTAGGCCCTCCCCCTCTCCCTACCAGGTTCCCGAATCACTAATGGAATAACCCTTCAGCAAACCAGGCAGTGGGACCTGATCCAGGGCCTTGCAGACTTGGAAGGCTCTTTAAGACCGGCTGGTTCACTGGCCACACTTTTTCAAAGACTCTGAAGCCTGAGGCTGAGGGAAGACAAGAAAGTGTGTGAGATCCTGTGGCTGGAGGGTGGCAACGCAGGGCCATTGAGGAGGTCTCTGACCCAAAGTTCTGTGCTCCTAACACTTTTTTCAAGGTGACCAAGAATCCCACAGATTGCTCTGGGATCTTCCCACCGTCAACAGGATCCTGGCCTGCCAGGAGACAGGGCAGGTCCTGGCAGGTGGCATTCCAGGTCAAGCTCAGGTGCAGTCATCTATCACCGAGCCCTCTGAACAACAAATGGCAACAGCCCAGACCACAAAAGGAGAGGATGCTGTATACTCTCACAATGCTCCCACACACAGCATTTCAGGGCACACCCAGTTCAGCTGGGGGTCACTGGGCAAGCACACGGTCCAGTGCACTGTCCACCTGCTGGTGGACATCTGACAACCTCGCCCCAACCCCCTTCGTACTTCTCCACGATGAGTTTATATAATAGTTTCTTTCTTACAAATATGTGGGTAGGGTAGAGCATTGGTCAATTAGGACGCACATTTTATAGGGAATTAGTATGCATACTACTCGTTCCTGGCTCTTCAAAATGATCCTTTCAGTTCAAGAAAACTTCAATCACAAAATGCCTTCTCACCAGCAGTCAGGGACTTGGACCCTCCCTGAATTCCCAACCTGTCGTGTGCCAGACCATACCTGCCTGGCCCCCAGGTGTACTGAAAACACTATAGTTTTGCCACCTCCCATCTGCTAACCCCCCTCCCATGCTCCACACTAGTCCCTATGCCTGCTGAAACACGATCTCTGCTGGAAACCGCACCCTCCTCCCCAGCTCCAAGTGCTAATGAATCCAGTTCTGTGTTTTCCATTGCACTTAGTTTAAATCTTAATTACCATTTTTATTATGGCCTGTTTTTAGATAGCGGAGTATTTCCACCTCCCCTGTCTATGACTTTGAGGTCAGGGTCACTGCCCACTCATCTTTGTATCCTGCCCAGGGCATCACCTGCCATGTGTGCGCTTCATACACATACCCCTGGAGTATGGAGGGGGAAAAAAAAAAAAAAAAAGAAAAACTACGGGAAATTACAGAGAAAAAAAAATGTGCAGAAAGGAGGCCTGGTCTCCAGGGCATGCTAACGTTTTTATTCTGTCGTTCTCATGACTTTTCTTCGAAGACCTGAGATAAAAACACTCCCAAGAAGTCCCAGATCCACCCTCTCCCCTCTTAAAATGATAAAGCCTGGGTCCTTGGTCTAGGTGTGGGGTAGGAAGGGACCAGGGCATCAAATCCTGGAACCAGCCCCCCGGAGCATGGCTGATTCAGCAGGGATTGCTGGTGTCCACCTCCAGAAGGATGCAGTGAGCCAAAATTGGACTTTCAAATCCCAATCCAAATCCTCCCGTTGCCGCCTTGGACGAGTCACTTATTTTCTCTGAGCCTTGGGTGCCCCATCTGTAGAATGTTAAGGGAGCATAAAAGATTACTGTTCACATGAGCACTTGCTGAAAGTGTCCCTCAGATGTGCTGTCATGCATCCCCTGGCTGTGTGGGATAGACCATGACTCTTCTGGACTCGACTACAAGGAGGGAAGCACAGCTCATGCTTTCAATCCTCCTAATCCTTCAAACAAATATCTCATCTCAATCAAGAAAAATGTTACCTTTCAGCAAAAATCTATGGGGCTCACCTGTGCTTAACAGGTCCTTCCTTGACATTCCATAGTACAGGACCTAGTCCTCCGACTCAAGATGCCTGCTGAATACCTCCATCACTTACAAACGTCTCCAGGAAGCAGTTTCTGAGACACATCTGAAACTAGCTTCTTGGGCCCACAGCCTCCATCGCACTCTCTACCTGCCTCCTGAGCCCAACCCATGTGAAAAAGTACTTCCAGAAGCTTGTTCCTGTCCAAAGTGAACCACAAGTATAGTCAAGGTAACAAAACTGAGGAAGATGCACCATTTCAAGAAGTGAGCCCAAAGGGAACGCTCTGGAATCACTGCTTCAACCTTCAGCCCTGGCCTCCTGTGCTTCTGAGGCTCGGTGCATCTTGGCAGACTCCAGTCCTCCAAATTTATCCCTGTGGGTCCCCCAGATCTGACGGGATTCTTTGTCAGGGACCTCTCTTCCCCTCCACAGGGGCCGCTCTGCTCTCTAGCTCAGGGTCCCAGGGCGGCTGCACGCGCAGGGCTGGCTCACCCCCCAGACCTCAGCCTGTCACTTCTGCAGCCCTCCCCATGCCGGGCGCCACACTCACTTTCCTGCCTTCTCTGCTAGGAGCCCATGAGGACAGGGGCTGTCTTTTGACTGCTTTCCTTCCAGAACCCTGCTCCTAATCACCCCCTGAAGGAGCAGACCACCGCCAACCTAGGCAGGAGGACCAGACACTCTTGGCTCTGATGGCAAACACGCAGCCTGGAAAGGACCCCCACACAGGCCCTGCTCAGACACCAGGCATTTTGCAAGGGGACAAGGGCCCCTTAGTGGCTGACGGTCTAGCTATGAATCAGCAGCTCAGAGAGGAGAGACTGTGCCTTCATTCTGGAGCTTCCAAGGAGGGCAAGTGGCACACTGCATGGCTGCCCTACTTAGCCAGCCTCCTTCCTCTCTCTAAACTGTGCCACAGGATCCTGAACACTGGCATGACCTGGAATGCTCAAGAATGTCAATCAACTTCCCAGGGATTAGCAAGTGCAGGAAAACAATGTGCCAGCACCACTCTCAGGCCATGAGGACCACTACTACTCATCTGAGCAGTCTTCTTTCGCCCCAGACATCCAGGTGCCTAGTTTAACCGGAGAGAATAAAGACAAGTTCGCTGTGACTGAAGGGAAAAGACTGGATGGCCTCAGGGTCCCCAGTTCAAGATTCCAGCTGTCAGTTGGTAGTTGTAGGGTCAAGGTCAAATCGCTCTGAGCCCGTTTCCTCATCCAAACACCAGGGATGACAATGCTTCCTTGTAACGCTGCCGAAAGGACTAAGATGAGGTTCCAGAGAAGACGGTGTGGCCCCAAATATGGCACGCAGTGTGCACATACTGAACTTTAGGAGAAGCGAAAATGCGTCGGACGGCACCTGAGCGGAAAGTACACACACTTGCAAGCCATTCGGAAGAAGAGTTAGTGCTCTCACGCGCCCTGGCTGAAAGCCCAAACTTTCAGGAAATTCCTAATGAAACAGGAAGTAGCATATTTTCCCAGATAACCTCCACTTTATCCCTTTTATTTCCAGGCTACAGTTTTTAATGACCCTCTTTGCTGAACTACTGCTCTTCAAAGAGACTTATTTTACAGTGAGGAAGTTGAAGCTCGGTGCTGTCTGAGCTCTTAAGGAAAAGGGCGAAATCTCGCCATCTGCAACAACCTGGATGGGCCGAGAGGGTATTATGCTAAGTGAAGTAACTCACACAGGGAAAGACCATCACTGAACGATTTCACTTCTTTGCGGACTCCAAAGAATAAAACAAACAAAACAGAAACAGACTCATAAATACACAGGCTGCTGGTTGCCAGAAGGGAGGAAGGGTGGGAGGGGGGTGGGCAAAATAGGGGAAGGGGATGAAGAAGTACAGCCTTCCAGTTATACAATCAGTCATGGGGATGTCATTTACAGCATGGGGAATACAGTCAACAGTACAGTAATAACTCCATATGGTGACAGAGTAACCAGGCCTCTCTGAGCAATCATTTTGTACATCTGTAATGTATAAAAATACCAAAACACTACGTTGGCTACCTGAAACTAATATAATACTGTAGTGGGTCAATTATACATCAACTGAAGACAAAGAAAGAGTTAAGCAAAGGGACAAGGCAGAGACGGGCAGCGTTACAGAGGGAGGAAGCCCGGGCTTAGTTAGGAGCTGGGCTCCTCCTGATTCTTGGGGACACCGGGCTTGCACATCTGTGTCTCCGTCTCGTGATTTAAAAGAGGCAGAGGCCTAATCTCTGGGCCCCTTCCTGCTTTAACGTGATCTGACTGTACAAGCTACAACGACCAGAGATTGTACTCAGGAGCTGGCGCTCCCCCCAACAATTAACGCACAGAAGCTCTGTCACTACGGACACCCTGTGCAGGGCACCCCTTTGGGAAGGTGGACAGGCTGGTTAATTTCTTCCGGTTCACCGGCTCTGAGGAGACCGAGGAGGAGACACCAGTGACCGTTCCGGGAAGAAGCCGCCTCCTCACCCGCCACAGAAGCCATCCGGCTGCCAGAGACACCGGGTCCTCCGCTTGCTAGGCCTCGGACAGAGCCCGCAGATGGACTTTCCTTAAAGGAGAATTTGTTTCTTGCTAAAGGCCGGTGGCCCTTACTGATTCTAAGGCTGCAGTGTGACTTAAGGCTCACAGAACAGATGATCTGGAACTGACCAGGGATGAAATTCTAGTTTCTAGATGGGTTTTCTGGCGGGCTGAGGGAATCAGAGTTGGAGGCAAACGAGCATGCCAGCTGCGTTCTCTTGTTAGCTCCTGATGCTCTTCAAACTCGCCTCGGTGCGACGCCACCAGCCGCAAAGCCAGGTTGCCCGAGGCCGGCTTCCGCTCCCCAAAGCTCGGCGAGGCAGAGCACACCCCATCTCTGGGCGGGCGTCATAGCAACGTTGCCTGCCACGTAAAATACAGAACACCCAAGTAAATCTGAATCTCAAACAAACGGCACATCGCTTTTTGCTCTAAGTATGTTCCATGCAACATTGGGGCATGCTTACGAGGAAAAAAAGATTCGTTGTTTATCTGCAATTCCAATTTAACTGGGCACCCTGCATTTCTATTTGCTAAATATGGTAACCTTAATTGCACTCAGTCCAAGCAAAGACCGGTTGGTTCTTAGTCTCAAAAGCGTAACAACATCCTACAACCAACCTCTCCCCTGCCAAAACAAAAAAACGCTCAATACAAAACTTGTCTTTTTATTTCAAGATGTGGTTTTAAAAAGCAGGTCCGTAAGTATCAAATAAAAAACAGAAAAAAAGAGATGTAGCTCCTTGGAAGTCTCCTTAAGAGCTCAGAGTGCCACTGGCCACAGGCACTGGTGCCAGCCAGCTCTTTGGGCAACCCCACCGGCTTCCAACTGGTCAGGGTAGGGGGAGAGGGGAGGAGGCAGGTGTGGGCGGGGGCGGGGGAGTGTAGAAGAACGAGAGGAAGCAGCGCGAGAGCTCAACCACAGCACTTCACGTCCCTCTACAGACAGCAACACCCACCTATGGTCAAGTTAACTGTGAGATAAAAGAAAAAGTCACTGATTTTATAGAATGCCCGGTAGTGGAGGGACACACACATCCCTGCCCCACCCTCGTCCCTGACTTCTCCCAGTCTCTGCACTTGGGCTGGTAACCAGGTAACCCTCCCACGCACTGCGGGCATTCCGGGCTTCTGGGCAGACGGCGCTCAGGGCCTCCGGCGGTTCACTGTGCTGGGGCAGGTGAAGAGACAAAAGACCTCCCCGAGTTTTTCTGAAATTATGTTTATTATTCTGGTCAAAAGTTACTCATATAAATGCAGTGGTCTTAAATTTTTATTTTGCATGGTTGACTAGCCTGAATAACGAGCTTGCAGTCTGAGGCAGTTTTCAGAAGCTTTGCTCTTCAAAATGGTGTTAGCGTTGTTGTAGGGCAAAGTCCTCACCAACAAAAAAATCACACGAATGAAATGAAGTCAAGAACAACGTGCTGGTACCACAGATTACAAAGTGGCTCTAAGCCGAGCCCTTCCCCAACCTCTTAGGGCAAGGGAGATCAAGAGCTAAAAAATACCTTCGAAAAATCAAATGGCACCTGTAACACACTCTTATATAAGGGTCAAGTCTGTAAATTATTAATCCATGGTACTCAAAAGTGATAGAATTAAATATAAAGCTATAATCTGGTAAATCTTCTCACTTCCTCTTCTTCGTGGAATATAGTTTTTCTTCAAGTGGGACTGGGACAATCCCTTCACACGCTTTTACTTCCTGGGTCAGAGGGTGTTTTACAACATTCGGTCTAATCACATCAATGTCTCGAGACAAATGTTCCATTATGCTTTCCACAGCGGTTGTTGGTGCATAAAAATCCACCAAGAAATACCTGCAATAAAATAAAAATGTGTGAATTCCTGCATTCTGAAATATAACACTGCCACTATTTTGGACAATGTTTTCTACTCCTGCCCAGATAAAGATCAACTACACAAAAACACATACACACCTTTGTCAAAATAGAAAGTACCAGCTGACCGGCTAAACAGAAGTGTTTGCCCACCCCCCACCCTTCCTATGGCTCTTCTCATTAACACTCTCAGGAAAATCCGAATCCAAACTCTGTGGCAGCAAAAAGTGCCGTGACTTTACATAGAGAGGGAAATAGAGACAATATGGTAAAATGATGGGTTTAAGAAAAGAATTTACTATTTAACAAGGCTGGATTTTGCAAACTATTTTTGAGAAAACACCTTATTAGGGAAGGCCTTATAGTTTTCCAAAGGGTTACACAAGTAACTCAGTGCACCAGAGAGAGTGCAGACCACCAGCCACACTTCACAAATAAGGACAAACATTCTGAAAGGCCTGGGACTTGTCTAAGACTACCCTCCATGTTCAAGAGCTGACAAAGACCAGAAAGAAAATTCTGTGAATCCTGAGTAAGAGAAAGAATTTAACGTTCCTCCACTCACAGCAGAATAACGCAGAAGGGCATCTCCTACAGCTCACTGGCTTCACCACATCAACAACTGGATCGGCTCAGCTGGTTGATGTCACAAAAGCAGCAGCAGCCCTTCCTTCTCCCTGCCCACGCCCTCCGCTCAGTTCTAAAAGTTTAAGCCTCCCTTGTACCGTTTGGTTTGAACCACAGTGCTGCAAAAGGCCAGTTTTCAGTGCAGTCATTCAGAATTCTGCAGTGTTCCATCTGGCTAAGGCGACCTTTGACATCACTTACTTTGTTCCAGCCACACTCTCCTCCCCGAACATATTCCCATCCTAGGTCTTCATTCTCACTGTTCCTTCTGCCAGAATTGTTCTTCGCTCGAGTTCCCCATAGCTCACCCCTCACCTCGGTCATGTCTCTGTCCAAATGTCACCTTGTAGAGAGGACCTCTTTGATCACTTCTCCTAATGCAACATCCTCCTTGCTCCACGTACCAAGCCTCATTACTCTCTCTTACTCTCTATTTTTTCCCACAGAGCTTATTACCACCGATACAGCATATAGTTGTTTACTGTCTATCTCACTCCACCAAAACGTAGTTGCCGTAAGAAGGACTTTGCTACGTTTATCTCTCCCCAGCACCCTGAACAGAGACTAACACACAGCAGGTCCACAGTAAATATCTGACAGCGGTAGTGTTATGTTAGCATGAAAGGTGGATTTCTCACGGAAAGCAGGAGAGACCAAACTGAAAATGGACAAATTCCACAAGGAAGGAAGTTACAGGAAAAAGGATGACGTTTTGTGTAATTCCATACAAAGAGGGTTCAAACTCACAAAACAACTTGCCAGGTGATCGTTCACCCTTAGCCAAGCCTAGTGGGAAAGTTTTTCAAGTAAATAATTATTCAAAGTGGAATGGAAGAAAAACATATACTATGCAAAAACACTAATCAAAAGAAAGCTCCAGTGGCTACAATAATATTAAAGTAGATCTCAGAGCAAAGAAAATTACGAGGGATAGAAAAAGATAGTATGTAACAATCAGTTCACCAAGAAGACACAGCAATCCTAAATGTGTATGTATCAAACAACAGAATTTCCTCATACAGGAAGAAAACTAACAGAACTGACAAGAGAAATCCACAACTATAGTTGGTGACTTTTAATATTCCTCTCAGTAATCAATAAAACTAGTATACAGAAAACCAGCAAGGATATACAAAAAATGAGCACCACTATCAACCAACTAGGTCTGATCTTTATAGACCCTCCAAACAAAAAGAGCAGAATACACATTGTTCTCAACTGCTAACAGCACATTTACCAAGGTCAACCATATTCTGGGCCATAAAACAAGTCTCAATAAATCTAAAGGGACTTGAATCACACAGAAAAAACTCGGGAAACTCTCCAAATACTTGAAAACTAAACATACATCTAAATAGCCTACAGGTCAAATAAGAAGTCAAAAGGAAATGTGAATTGAATGAAAATGAAAGCAACATATCAGAATGCCACTAAAGTAGGAAATTTATAGCACTAAACACTTATGTAAGAAAAGAGGAAAAGCCTCAAAATTTCTACCTTAAAAAAAAACAGAAAAAGAAGAGCAAATTAAGCACAAAGACAAAAAAAAAAAAAAAGAGAGAAGAGAAGAGAGAAGAGAAGAAAAGGAAGGAAGGAAGGAAGGAAGGAAGGAAGGAAGGAAGGAAGGAAGGAAGGAAGGAAGAAAAAATAAAGATCAGAGCAGAAATCTCTGAAGCAGAAAACAGAAAAACAAGAAAACATCAACAAAACCAAATAAATACTAGTTCACCGAGATCAGTAAAATTGATACATCTCTAGTCAGCCTGATCAGTAGAAAAAAATAAAGAGACAAATTACTAATATTCAGGAATGGGAGAGGTGAAATGATAACAGGATGTGACAGACTATTATTATAAACAAATTTTGCAATAAATTTGACATCTTAGATGAAATTCCTTGAAAAAATGCAAACTACCAAAACTCACTCCAAAAGGAATAGATAACCTGGATAGCCCTATATCTATTAAAGAAATTAAATTTGCAGTTACAAGCGTTTCCACAAAGAAAACCAAAGACCCACATGGTTTCACCAATGAATTCCACCAAACGTCTGAGGGGGAAATTTTGTGCCAGTTTTGGCACAAACTGGTCCAGAAAATAAGAAAACACTTCTCAATGTGTTCTATGAAGCCAGCATTACCCTTATGGCAAAACAAGGCAAAGACATTACAAGAAAGGAAAAAACTGATCAATATCTCTCATGAACATAAATGAAAAAAATTTTTAGCAAATTGACTACTAAAATATATGAAAAGAATAATGTATCATGATCAGGCAGAGTTTATCACAGAAAGCAAGACTGGTTTAACATTTTAGATCAATGTAAATCCTATTAGCAAACTAAAAAAGAAAAATCACGTGATCATTCCAATAATAGCAAAAAAAAAAAAAAGCAGCAGCATTTAACAAAATTTCATATCCATTTCTGATAAACTCTCCGCAAAGTAAGACTACAAAGGAACTTCTTTAACCTTACAAAAGGCATCTCTGCAAAACCTAGAACTAACTAACATCATATCAACTGGTGAAAGTCTGAATCTTTTTTCCTGAGACTGGGAATAAACAAGGGTGTCTGTTCTCACCATTTCTATTCAATATTTTACTAGAGACTCTTGCCAGGGCAACAAGGCAAGAAAAAAAAGAAAAGGTATCCAGATTGATAAGTAGTAAACTTGTCTATATTCACACATGAAATGACTGTGTATACAAGAGAATCTAAAGAAATTTATAAAAAAGATACTAGAATATGTGAGTTTAGCAAGGTTGCAAGATACAAGATCAGTATACAAAAGTCAACTATATTTTTATATATTAGCAACAAATAATAACACCTTGAAATGAAATATGAAGTACTTAAGGATAAATCTGACAAAAGGTATGCAAGACCTCTACACCAAAAACCATAAAACATTACTGAAAGAAATTAAAGAAAACCCACCTAAATGGAGGTTTATGTAGATGTCAATTCTCTAAAACTGATGAATAAATTCAAAAGGATCCCAATCAAAATCCCTAAAAGACACTTTTATTAGATATTGATGAACTGATTTTAAGGTACACAGAGAAATTCAAAGGATCTAGAACAGCCAAAACAACTCTCATAAAGAATAAAGTTGAAGAACTAACACTGATTTCAAGACTCATTATAAAGCTATGGTAATCAAGGCACTATGGTATTTGTATAAAGATACACAAACAGATCAGTAGAACAGAGTCCAGAAACAGATCCATATACGCACAGCTGATTTTTGACCAAAGGCAATTCAGTAAAGTGTCTTTTCAACAAATGGTGGCCAACAATTCTATATATGTATGCAAAAAAGGAACTTCGATCCATACTTGTGTCATATACAAAAATTAACTCAAATGGGACACAGATCTGAAATATAAAACACAAAACTATAAAACTGGAAGAAAACACAAGAGAAAACCTCTGTGGCCTTGAGTTAAGCAAAGATTCTTTAGACATGACACTAAAAGCAAAATCCATAAAGAAAAACGTGATAAACTAGACTTCATCAAAATAAAAAATTGCTCTTTGAAAGATACTGCTAATAAAAAAGACAAGTGACAGGCTGGGATTTGCAAATCCCATGTCTGATAAAGGACTTGCTTCTAGAATATAAAGAACTCTCAAAATTTAATTAAAAAAATTTTTTTTAATGGGGCATAAAATGTGAATGGCCTTTTCACCAAAGATATATTCTGGCAAAAAAGCACATGAGAAAGATGCTTAATAGGACTAGTCATTAGAGAAATGCAAATTAAAACCACAAAGAGATACCTACTATATAAGCTAAAATTAAGAAGACTGAACAATACCAAGTGTTGGTGAGGAAAGACAGGAACTGGCATTCTCACACACTGCTGGTGGGATTGCAAAATGATACAACTTTTTTGGCATTTTCTTAAAAGTTAAACATACACACTTGGCATTATGATCAAGCCATTCTACTCCCAGGTATTTATCCAAGAAAATTAAAACATTAGTCCTTACAACAATTTGTACAGGAGTGCTCACAGCAACAACACTTACAATCCCAAACTGGAAACAGAAAATATCCAACAACATGTAAACCAATAAACAAACTATGGTATACGATGGAATAGTACTCAGCTATAAAAAGGAATAAGCTATTGATACACACTATCGATGAATCTCAGAATAATTTGGCTGATTGAAAGAAACTGTGGTTTAAAAAAAAGGCGGGGGGGGTACATGCTGCCTGATTGTATCTAAGTAAGATTCTAGAAAATAGAAAGTAATCTATAGTGAAAGAAAGCAGACTAATGGTTGTCATAGACGGGAAACAAGTGGAGGGAAGGATCACAAGATGCGGGAGGGAACTTCTGGGGTGACCAGTCTGCTTATTGTCTTGCTTGTAGTGATTTCATGGGTATATATACATATGTCAAACATATATTGTGGGTATATATACATATGATACATATGTGAATGTATTATGTATATGTATTACATTATGTAATATGTATTAATAAAAGCATGTAGTTTACTGTGTTGTCAATCATATCTCTGTAAGGCTGTTGATTTAATCATGGTACATAGAAAGCTGAAAGGGCAGGACTTGGTGAATGATTTGATACGGGTGGCAGCGATGAGGGAGCAATTACAGATAATGAAGCCGCCCAGAATTTCTCAAGAAATGAAACAGGAGCACCTGGGTGGCTCAGTCAGTCGAGCATCTGATTTTGGCTCAGGTCATGATCTCACGTTCATGGTTTTGAAGCCCCCCACCCCCCACCCCATTGGGCTCTGTGCTGACAGCTCACATCCGGGAACCTGCTTTGGATTCTGTGTCTCCCTCTCTCTCTGCCCTTCCCTTGCTTGTGCTCTGTCTCTCAAAACATAAAATAAAACGTTAAAAAAAATCAAAAAAGAAAAAAAAAGAAATGAAATAAAAATGGTGTAAAGTCCTCTATCATCAGGCAAACTTCTAGGAAGTGACTTTTACCTCTGCTCACTGATGATATTACCATTTGTACTTACCATGAAAACCACACACCAACCTGGCCAAATTCTCCAAGGTGTAATTCCACCGGTTTATTTCTGCACCACATGGAAGGCACGAGGTTTGCAAATCATCAAACTTAAGAACTGCTCATTTGTTCGATATTTAATTATTGATTACTTACTTTGAGTAAGGCTCTAATATAGAACCTAAAAAGTTACTGTGATCAATCATAAATTACCTTCTCTTTGCCAATCCCCAGCCCTTTATCCAACTCCCCCAACCAAGCCCCAGGGACTATGGTGGCCTGGTGGGCAGGGCAGGGAACTCTCTCACTCAACACTGCCCCAGCATTTCTTTCTTCCTATTTCATTCATCTGTTCTTTCATTCTGTATTCATCAAAATGTCCCTCCAAACTACCACAGACAACTTAGGACCTCACCCTCTGTTTGCCAACATTCCCACCATACTTAATTCTACAGTTCCTTCCTCTTCCCTTGCTTTTCATCTAGTTTCCCTAGACTAGTCTTCCTCTTTTGCTTTATTACACTTAAAGCCCTGTGCTGAAAGCCTGACGCAGTGTGCTGGTGAAATGCCACATATCACACATAGGGTAATATGGAAGAACGTGCTAAAGCAAGGGCTGGACATGCTCTGGGCACTCAATAACCCAGGCAATCACTACTGGCAGCCCATGAAGTATGCCAAGTGCCCACTACCTCCAGAAGGTCCACAGACACCTCCTGCTCTAGAGTTAAGCCTGGCTTTCTTTACAGTCCAGTATTCAAGTTATTCAAATACCGCATCTGGGCTTCAGCAACCATTGTTTTCTTCCATTTTCCATTCAAGTGTACCAGAGGCATTTTTGTGGGCTAGCCTCAGTGTCTACTAAACATGTTTCTAAAAGAAAGCGGGTGTACAGTTGCCAACGACCAACTCAACTGCCCACAGCTCAACTCTCGTGCAGTCTTCCTGAACAACATTCTCCATACACTCGCACTCACCAAATAATCCTAAGACATCCAAAGCTTCTGGATACCATTTTGTGATAAGGATAAAAATACCCAAGGATAGAAGGAAGCTAGATGCCAGATATTATCAGAAACCTCCTATTCCAGAAATTAAAAGGAAAGGGTCTTACACAGAACTTTCTAATTTTCAAAGTGCTTTCACATCTTTCAGATAGCTTCTGAGGAAGAGGATAAGCAGGAAGTAGAAGCTCCACCCCACGTGGCCCATTCAGAAAACGCAAGAGGAAGTTCCTCTGGGTGTTATTCTGGTCCAGGAGCCCTCTCTTAGCAACACTACTGCTTTAGCAGTTTTCAAAGTGGGCCTCCGAAAGATGGCCTCCTTTGAGTTTCAGAATGATTAAGTCACTAGCTCAAGGTCACTCAGCTACTGAGTGGCCACAGCCAGGTTTCTAACAGAGCAGATCTTTTGACTCCAGGATACAAGAAGCCACACACTGCTCTGGGACCAACGGGTTACAGAATCACAGAACGTAAGTGCTGGAGGGGACCATGAAGACAATGCAGTTCAACCCCTTCATGTCACTTATGAGGGAACTGGGGAACTGATCTGCTCCAGGTCACAGGGTAAAAAGCAAGTTCCAGACTTCAGGCCCCATAGTTCCTCACTCTATCAACCACATCTCTTGGTTCCTGCAGCCAGAATTCTGGAGGTTTCTCAAGGATAAGGAGAAGTGCTAGAAAAGCCTGGAAGTCCTAAGACTGGGCTGCAACTTGGCTTCTGGAAGATCGCTGTTACTATAAAAACGCTTACACAGCCTTTACCTTTTACCTACTCTGCCTTCCCCCTACCAGTCCTGACACTCCTCTAGCAACCAAACCTAAACAAGAGAACTGGCCAAAATGCAAATGCATTTGTGCCCACCACCACAGCTGTGACAGTCATTTCATGCTCATCACCCTGCTGATCTGTGCCTAGGGTTCGTGTGGGCAAAGACTGCTTCTACTCCCATGCTCCTTATTATACCGTGGAAATTTCCACAAAAATGAAACACCACCAAAACGGAAAAGAGGGGAAGTGGCTCAGAGAGGGGCAGATGTTACTGTGTTCACCAGTCCTGGGTGAAAGCTGAACCTCCTACCTCCCCTGCTCCCTCCTAGGGCATTAAGTGGTCTCACCCCACCATGAGGGAACCAGGCATAAGTCCAGGACAAACTCAATCTCCATCTACCTCAGTGGCGCAAGCCCACGGGTCAATGGTCCGTTATGGCTTCCCCACACAGAAAAGACTATGACCAATTCCTGGTTGTTGCCAGTATATATTCTTTGTTCACGTAAGTGGACAAACTGAACTGGTCAGTGAACATCTGCTATGGGCACACCTCAGAGGGAGGCTAAAAAGGAGGAACATAATGGCCTGGACCACCCAGAACATGTAGTCCAGGCAGGGAGAGAGGTCACAGGGCTACTGGGCTGGCAGAAACCTGTGGCGATGATGAGGTGGTCATGGACATCCGCCTCCTGGCGGCTGGGCTTTTCTTACTACAGAAGGATGACCCGAGGAATGACAGGGGCAGGAGAGAGTACCAAGCGCAGCCCTGCATTTCCAGTTTTGCACACAAAGTGAAGCCTAGAAACAGCCTACTTAGAATAGGGGGTTGGGCAGCTCCTGACGCCTGCAAGGATCCCTTTCCTGTGACCACACAGGTCTGTAACAGAACTGAAAAAGTGGGAGTTAGGCTAAAAAAAATGACCTTGAACTCCCCTGATACCCACTCCTTACATCCCAAAGGCTACCCGGGAGAAACCATTCTGAAACCCAGATAAGTTGCTGTTCAAGGCAAGGGAGCCAAAAGAGGAATGTCTCAGTGTCTCCAGAGGAATCCGAGAGGCCCTGCCCTCCCCTTCAGCCTGGCCCTCGGGGAGGGGAGGATCAAGAGGATTCAATAACCACAATTAAATACCAATTTTTCCTTCTTCCCCTAATGAAGCAAGCCAGAACCAAAATACAAGACCAAAGTCACAACACATGTGGACTCTCTCTTACCTCCATCCTCACGATTTGAGCTTGAAAAGAGCAGAGAAGTAGGACTACAACTGCCACTGCCTAGACATCCCCAAAAGCTGGCATTCCAGTAAGGAAAAATAGTTCTTCAGTTAGCCCTCCGTTCCCCAAACAGTGTTTAAGTCAGTGAATGGACAGATCATTTTGGAGAACCCAGCTTAGTGATCTAAAGTCTAATTACATTATACACTCCCAGCACCTTCAACCCTGTGCTGCTCGGTGGCACCGGCGAGCTGGTTCTGCGCACCAGGCGGCCAGCCAGGGCTGATGGAAGCATCGCCACTGCCTGAAACACGAAGCCCAGCAGTGTTTACATTTAAATGGGGGTTTTCCCACGTGTGGTTCTAATGAATCACTTCACCTACAAGGTAGAAATCAGCTTTACCCAGGCATCTCTCTTTCCTACAGAAAAGCACTGACCTTCTATGCAGCACCAACTCTGCAGAAGCACAAGTGAAGCGGTGACTGACACCAGGCGAGGAGAGAAAGGACAGAAAGAGGTTCAATACACAAATGCAATTCTCACTGCAGGTTCCAGTGTTCAAAAGCTGGAGGGAACTATTTCATGGATAGAACCTGCCCCCATATTCAAGGTGGTAATTTACCTTCCTCGGTATTTCTTAAGACACTCTCAACACTACAAATCTCTCCACTACTGTGACTGAAAACCCCAGGGATCTGAGAAGATGCAGAGAAATGGGTTCCCCAGGACAGACTGAGCCCGATACTGGAAAATGATGCCACTAGGAACACTCCAACCACAGCAGTGTCTTCATGGGGCGCGGAGGGGAGGCAGCAGCAGCATCTCTTCTCACTATCCTTTCCCCCCTCCTCTCTGGGGTCCTACCCCTTGTCTCCCTCAGTCACCTTGTGCCCAAGCTGTCACCAGCCCCCTCCCTGCCCCAGGTTGTTGAGGGAAGATATGCGTCTTCTGGCAACGCTCCTACGTTTAAAGGTCGTATTTGTTTTTTATTTCACTTTTGTTTTAACCCTGTTATTTACAAGTTTACCGTAAAAGCGCAAGCTTGAATTTGAGTTATGTTCTTTGTCTCTGTTTCTCTCAGACACAGTCACACACTCACAGCCTCCCCTTCCCCCTGGCAGACAAGTGGAAATTTCCACCGAAGCGCTGAGTGGCTCACGGTGGGTGGGGGGTGGAGAAGGGGGATGGGAGGGATTTGAAACCATGGAGCATCTTCGAGCCTTTTTGAGAAGAGGAAACAGATCCATCTGAATGCCAGTTTCTAGACTGTATCAGCTAAACCTTGCTGGCTTCAGGCTGCGCTGAGACAGTGAATTCTTCACCTTAAAACCAAGGAACACTCTGCGTGGAAAAGCCCTATTTCCTTTTATATCTGTTGGGTCTCATACATTTTTAAAACCACTAAACCTACAGCAGAATCCTTACAAATCTTGGGGCGCTGCCACTAAAAAAGAAACCTCCAAGGCCACAGCAGCCCTGCCTTGAAACCCAGTTGTGGAGCACCTTCACACAAGAATGGGGTCAGGATGCTGGCCTGGACTTAATGCTGGCAGGAAAGCACGAGAACATGGAAATGTTAGCTAACAGGAAAACTACAGAGAAGAATCAATCTCCTCTAGAGAGGGTGCCAGCTCTCTTGGAGTAAGCTGCAGACACATTTGGGGAGCGAGTCAGTAAAATTCCACTGATTCACCATAGTGCCGGTTATTTTTATCATTCTGCTTACCCGTAAATAGAAGGGCATCTTATATGTAGGCCAGCAGACCTTATAAGCACTTATTCACATTTTAATGCAAATGAGAATGGAGAAAGAAGGGAAGAAACAGGCAAGAAAAATCTCCTTCACTACTTCAGAGTGTCTTTACACACGCCTTCTGGAATAAGTCCTATCTCAACGCAGTAAAATCAGACCTGGTAGAAATGGTCAGAGCCAACCGGGGGCATCCTCTTAAAAACAAGCACACTGAAAATATGGACCACAGTCTCTTCTACAGTTCTCTCTCCTCCACCAGAAAGCCTGCTCAGTCTCCGTCCAGCCCCATCTAGTGGAAAGAGAGCCTTCAACTAGTATGTGCAGTCCTGGAGTCTGACACTGGAGTGGTTCTGGCCGAGAGTGACAGACACCGCGACTCAGAAAATGCCTGTCCTTTTTAGCAAGGGTCTAAAGGAACATCTACTCCCACTGCTCCCCTCTGCATATGTGACATCGTCCCCATTTAGACTCTGAGGAATGCAGTTAAGAATCTTTTACAACACCCACCTTCCCTTTCTGAGTTGATGAAGGTACCAAGGTGAACATCTGAAGGTACAAAGCAGAGAAAATCTAGTGGCCCCCAGGAGACCAAAGCAAATCCAGAGCTGAGAATAAATCTCAAGACTTGTAAGACCTGCCACCCCCCATGCCTTCCACAACTCTGAGTCCTGCTCCAATCGTTTCTAGACACTGCCTGGACACAACAGGTGGTGAGGCCAGAAGCCTTTATCTATCTGGAAAGCTGGTCCAGAAGACCCAAACTTCCCAACCACCCCAACCTGGCCCAAAGAGCAACAGAGCATCTGGCTAGCTCCTTCCTTGTCTAAGTCACGTCACCTGGGGGACAACTTAAGTAGTACGTGGAATCCGTACATCCATACGTCTGTACATCTGTACTTTCTGGCATACACTGGTATAATAATGAACACCAGGCACTGTCTCCTTCTCTGGGGAGATTCCCCAGATCACCCTGAGGTAGCGGTATCTCCCCTACCTACACACTCTTCTACCCACACATCCTTCTTTTGGGCCGAGGTGGCACGTGTGTAGCAGTGGTATACAGCAGTCTGTGGCCGGTGCCTAGGTCAGCAATATGCTGGCAAGTCCCGAACTAGACTGACAACTCTTTGTGACCAGGAACCACAACAACCACAAGAACCATCCTAAGACCTAGGAATACCACCAGCACATATATTTCCTCCCATAAAATGCAAAAGCAACAAACACAAAATACCAACAGCACCACAATGTGATGTGGATTCTTGGAGGGCATCTAGGCTCACTCATTAGCCAGCTAAAAAACTAGCTCTCACATACCAACCTCAGGATTCAAATCAGTGCCTCACCGAAAATCGATATGTGCCATGGCCTCCAGGGTTGTTCAAAGAGTTAAAAGCTTTTGAATGCTAGGGGCGCCTGGATGGTTCAGTCAGTGAAGCATCCTACTCTTGATTTCAGCTCAGGTCATGATCTCACAGTTCATGGGTTCGAGCCCCTCTTCCGGCTCTGTGCTGACGGCTCGGAGCCTGCTTGGGATTCTCTGTCTCCCCCTCTCTCTGCCCCTCCCCCACTCATGCCTGCTCTCTCTCTCAACAATAAATAAAGTTAAAAAAACAAAAACAAAAACAAAAACAAAAACAAAAACAAAAACTGGGGCACCTGGGTGGCTCAGTCAGTCGAGCATCTGACTTTGGCTCAGGTTATGATCTCATGGTTCGTGAATGCAGACTCCGCGTCAGGCTCTGTGCCGACGGCTCAGAGCCTGGAGCCTGCTTCAGATTCTGTGTCTCCCTCTCTGTCTGTCCTTCCCCCCTGCTCATGCTCTGTCTCTCTCTCAAAAATAAACATTAAAAAAAGTGTTTTAAAAAAACATTATTAAAAAAAAAAAAACTTTTGAATGCTGAATTCGTAACAAACAAGTCCACTGTTTCTTCTTAATCACCTCAAAAAAGTGAGCCTTCCCAGCACCTGGTACCTAATCCTGACACATAATCCACTAAATACATGTTTGTAACACCTTATGTGGCTACGTGCAGTGCACACACAGAACTTAGCAGATGAACGAAATGCCTGGTACAAACATCACTGGGGGTGGTGACCCTAGGGGAGGACCGGCTGAAGTCAACAGGACATCAGACCACCCTCAAGCTCCACGCTGCCGACATCTGACACACCAATCGATTTAAATCTTTATCCAGGTAACTCCAAAATATATTAGCCCCTCATCTCCTCTCTTACCAAAAATCACTGTGAAGGGTATTAATGAGTGTTACAAAATAAAAGATAATGGTCAAATAAAGGTGACAAATGAAGGGATCTAACTGAAGGGCCTCTCACCATCACTACACTGATGTATGCTACACAGCTCTAGAAGGGATCAGACCACATCTAAATGCTCGCTCTCTCTCTCTCTCTCTCTCTCTTTCTCTCTCTCTCTCTCTCTCACACACACACACACACACACACCATTTTTTGGTGGAGCATATCTAGTATTTCAGAGACCACACTTTGGGAAACATCACCTTAAACAAACACATACCAGACATTGATTAATCCCAGAAAAACAAGCTTAAAACATGAACCTCCCCAACTGGGAGGTTCTGTGTCTACATCAAGCACACACATACATTACACTTTAAGAATGCTGCTCCTCCTTCGCTGAGGAGTCTGGAAGTACAAGAACCAAAAATAAAACTGCTAAATGTAAATGAACCAAGAGATGCCACAGAGTCCTTGGTGGGCACGTGCACCTCGTCAGGAATCCAGAACGTAGGGCTAGACATCGTCAGCAGTTCTGGCTTAGTTCCAGGGAAGTTCTTCCAGGGTCTGAACTTATTCCGTCCACAAAAGAGGAACAGCAGCACCCAACCCCAGCACCGCACACAGAAGGCGGATCTCAAAGTGTGGTCCTCGGACAGAGGCATCAGCGCCACCCAAGTACTTGCGAGAAGTGCAAAATCTACAATGCTGGTCACACCAACCCTCAACAAAGTCAAATCCGCTACTTGGGAAAGGGGCAGAAGAAAACAATCCTAGTGTCCATCCCTGAGAGCACCTGAATGAGGGAACAGGCTTCTGTCCCTGCTCAGTGCCTTCCATCAGAGAACCTGACTAGTCATTCTTAGCTCAATTTTATATGTTCCTCTCTAAGCAAAAGGCAAAATGATTCACGGCCTTCCTGTTAAAATGAAGCCCCTTTGTGGTTAAAAAAAAAATGTTACATACACGATCTCCATCCCTCACTGTTATGATTGTGGGAGAGGAAAATCGCCACTGTGCATTTCATGTTGCCTAGCAACACCTCAGGCGCTCTTCAGAGGTGTTCTCGAGAAGCCGAACACTAGCACAAAACAAGGTGAAGCGATCCAAAGATGAAATCCGCAGGACGTGCTACGCCCTGGCAGCAGGTTTAAAGGCGGCAGGAAAGCCTCAGCGTGCAGCGTGACTGCACGCAGGCCTCTCCCGTGCACGGCGCTTGCGCGAGCCCACCAGCTCTACGTGGATAACACTCCGTGCTGTCCACAGAGACATCCAGAGATGGCATCACTCGATCCCCACGACAACGTGGATGGGAGAACGACCACCTGAGTTCAAGTATCCAAGGAAGCAAGAACCAGAGAAGCTAAAGATTCGCTCAAGGCCACACAGCTGGCAAGTATCAGAGGGAGAATCAAGTCTTCAACTCCCGCACTTTTCCACGACAATGAAAACCGATTCCCATCTTCTTTATCACTACTTTTGGGAAACTCAACAATATGAGAAAATTCCTCATCCGCACCAGAAATCACAAGTGTAAAAATAACACCATCAGGGCTCAGAGAGGCTTCGAACCAACTCACCAAGCAAACTGGTATCAAAGAATTTCTACAAGGATAGTTATTACTACAGAGTCAGACCTTTGACATGTTTGAGGAAGCTGCTATGAGAAAAAAATTCGTAACAGAAAGTTTTGATTATTGTCTGGAGTACATAAACAACCATTTCTCTATTGTGGGTTAGGCACTGGTCAGAAGGAGTACCCTTCTGCTTCTTACCCGCAAGCCACATATTTACAAAGGATGCGCTGAGTGTGTGCCCAGCACATTGCTCACTGAGGTGTTTTAAAGGCAAAACTTAAGAAATGTCAACAGAAAACCGTGCTTAGGTTGACAAGAAAAGTTTCCCACAATCAAAAGCTTATATACCTGTTGCTCCCAGCATGACTTGCTTTTGTACTCTGATTATGGTTTATTACGGGCCAGCTTTACTCCAGCCCCATTTGACACACAACATGGCTGGAGTGTGGACCCGCACACCACCTGGCACAAAGGCGATCTACGGAGAAATTATAACAATTTCTAAGATGAACTAACCAGTATTCTTTACAGCCTATCAAAGACATTTTTCAAGATGCATGTAGACACTTACCCTCCTCTACTGTGCCGCTGACTGTGGGCAGAAATCTTATAAGGCAGTGCTCGGTCACCCAGATTTTCCAAGCTCCTCACTACCGCCCCTCTGTCCATCAGGGCTTCTATTGTACGTTTCAAAGCAGCAGCGGTCTCTGGCTGTGTTTTTGTTTTCATTTTTAAAGAAAAGAAAAAAAACATATCAGAATCAATAGAAGAACTAGAATGATAAAGTCTGGTCAGTTCCAATCATAACAGCTCTACTGGCAGGGAAAAAAGCAACAGAAACGGTCTTGCTAACTTAAAATTTAAAGAGAGAGACATTTAGTGTAAGGAGAGGAGATAGCTCACAGATAACGAAGGAAAAGCTGAAGAACCAGGCCTCGGAGAGTTCGGGAACCAGAGCAGCTCCAGGGATCTGGGAGGCAGGAACTAATAAATGGCTTCTTCAGAGCACCTTGGCCAGGATGAATCCACGCCAATCATGGTCAGTCCTCGTATCCCATGACTCAAAATCTAAATTCCAGGGGAAGAGCGTCCCATCCTCTCGGCAGGACACTCTGATTGGCCGTCCCACCAGAACCATAGCCAGGGGGAAAAGGGTCGTCCCCAAAGAAAAACAGGCAGATTATAACCAAAAGGGGGGAAAAGGATGATTAAGAGCCAATCTCTGCTCTCGTGGAGCTTACAATCTAATAAAGGGATTAACACAAAAAACCCAGGTAAGAAGACACGAGGGCAGAACACAGGACGTGACACAGGGGCTGGAGAGCTCCTGAAAGAAGGCACATTCAGTTGTGAGAACGACTGCATTAAAGAAAAGCTCATTTGCGAGGAGCCCTGAAAAATGACAACGGGAGATGCAAAGAACAAATGAAACCGGTGCTGAGTGAAGGAGCAAAGGCAAAGAAGCCCGAGCGCACTGAGGAAATAACTAGGAGTTCCACCGGATGAAGACCAGGACCCGGGAGGGCTGGGAGGTGACAGGCTGGATACAAGCATACAAATACTAAATACCTGTTAGAAAAACAAAATTCAAACAATGTAAAATCTCACCACCCAGAGATAAAAAAACTTTAAACATTCTGGTGAATTTCTTTCCAGATCTCTCTCTTTACATATGTATACACAAAAGAATTCTGGAAGCAAAGACACTTTACAGGGTAAACCTGAGATGTAGCTAATGTTAATGTGGAGAATGAGGCAGAGATGTGGCAAAAGAGGGGTGCCAAAATACGGTGGCTGGGAAAACGTACTGTTGCTAACACCTAACGGAAAATCTGGAGGAGCTGGTTGGGGACAAGAAAAGATGGATTCGGTTTAAGACATGCTGAGTTTGAGATGCCTACAGCTCCTCAAAGTTGACCTCTCAAAATGTTAACTTAAGCTCAAAACAACAGGGAGGGTTAGAATTACCCATTTAATAATCATCCGCACAGGAGGGCTGTCTGAAGCCCTAGGAATAGCGGAGACGAGGAGAGAGGGTGGGGGAGGGGGCAAAGAGATCAACCAACAGAACCTTGGGGAACACAACCATCTGGGGGCTGACCAGGGAACTTGAAGTCAGAAAAGCAAACGGAAAAGGTAGTCAGACAGTATGAGGAAAATCAGGCCCACCTGGTCAGAGAAACTAAAAGGAAAGAGGCAGACTCCAGAACAAGAGGGTAGAGGACGAAAATGAAGGCAAGGCCAGCATGTGCTGGCTGCACGGTCACACTGCGGGATGGGGCTAGAAGCTGGATGGCAAGTTTCCGCGGTACAGGTGTGACAGCAAGGAAGAGAGAGAAACAGAGCCAGGGCCTGAGGGGCATCAAGTCTGAGCAGAGTGTCTTAGGGGGCAGAACACATGAGCAAGTTAGTAAAGGGGAACGAAGCAAGTGAAGAGGATGGAACGTACGCTGTTTTCAACGACAACGGTGGCAGTGGCAGTGGCCAGTATGATTGTGTAATTGCTGCAAGCCCAGCACTGGCCTGGTACGTACTACATACTGTTACGCAGTTAATGTTCACCGAATAAAAAAGACAAAAGGTTTACAGATTTGGAAACGGGGCCTCTGAGGGATGCCAGGACTCTGAGATGCCATGGCCGCGAGTAAGTGCATGAGCCTGATGCAAGGGAAGGAACGCCGGCGAAGTAAAATCGGGGGGCGGGCAGAGGGTGGCCGAGGACACCTCGGCAAGGAAAAGGGACACTTCTCCTCAAAGACATTAACTGAAGGGATGAAGGTAAAGGGATCGCGAAGTGCAGGAATGAACTTCAGAAAAGGCTACCTTCCAGTGGCTCATTTCAGATCAAATGAAAAGAATAATGCAGAATCATTTTAAGTGAGCACTTTAGGAACCAAAGAAAATCCACCATCCCTATCAATTTTCCTTTCGGATGAATTCTGTTAAAATGCTGTGAATGCGCTAAGTATTATTAGTTTAAGGTTTACCAACAAAATTTTTACTTTCATTTCACATTGTAGCCCACTGGGGTTTTTTTTTAATTCCTGCTGAAAATTATATTTATGTATTTAACTTTATGATAAAACAGAAATTTCCTGCAAACAATAAAAATAGGAGCCCAAATTCCTTCACAGGAACACTAACTAGGTGAAAAATCTATGGCAATCTCTCCTTATGATTGTACACAAACATATTTTTATACAGTTCTAATCAACACGTAGACTAAATTCTTCTCACATTTCATGAGTTCACAGACATTTCCGTATTTCTGCAGAAGCCTCATTACTAACAGCAGGGTAATAATTCATTTCATTAACAATGCCATTTCTTGACCTGGTATTGCACCAATTAACTTATGATAATTGGCAGACAAACAGTCTTTCCAAATAAAGAAATGGGTAAGGTTAAAAAAAAAAAATTGATGGATTGCAGTCTTCTGATTAGCTACCCAAATCATAAATTTTAATTTCAGTTTTGCCTGATTAAAAAAGAATATATCTCAATAACTCTTGTCTTGTTTAAATTCCAACTGCAATGTTTACAGTATGAAACATGGAGCACCCTCCTCTGAAATAAAAAATTTTCTTCTATCCAAAAATAGAGTAAAGCTACTTAAAAAGAATGTAACTCAGGAAAATATCAAAACCTATTTTGTTTGACTTAGGTATGTCAAGTCAAATTGTAAACTGCCGGAATAGCCACATTCACTTCATGGTAATTTCATAGGTAATTTCAAAAGTTTTAAAAGAAAGATGAAGAAGCAAAAATAATTCTGGTTTATTAGGGGAGCTCCACTCGTCCCATATCCCTTACCTCATCACTCTATATATAGCAGGGGTCAAGCAAACGAGGGCCTGTGAGCCATCTGCCTCAGTACCTGTTCCTGCAAATAAAGTTTTATTGGAACAGAGCAGCTCATACATTTAAATAGTGTCCATGCTGCTTTTATGCTAAAGGCAGATCTCTAATTACATCTGAGACTGCATGGCCTGCAAAGCTTAAATTATTTACTCCCTGGCCAACCTCTGCTCTATACTGTAACGGATTGACAGATGCCGGCAAGGCCTCAATCCACTAACCCTAAGATGCGCCACAAATGAAACCATGAGCCTGGCCCAGAGGTATGCAGACAGAGAATTCCCCATGGGATGGGTAATCAGGTAGACAGACGTGGCACCAACCTAACTGAACAACATTAGCCTGGCCGTTCAAATCACCCCACAGGATTCACAGAAGTGACTCTACAATATTCACCATCCCAACCTCCAAGCTCCTAACTTCCTAATCAACCCAGAGTGCCAACTGCAGCTTTCCTCATCTGGTGAAACCTACAGCTCTATTAAAATAAAATTCTTAGGCTTCAAAAGAAACCCAAAGTTCTCCTTAATCCAATCCAGCACAATTTTCAATCTGTAAGAACATATGGTCTACAGGAAGTAAATGATCTTAGTGTCATAATTCTCATTCACAAGGTCTCTGAACCACTGAATTTCAACTATTCTAAGAAAGGTTGTGTGTGCTTCTCATGGGCTTCTCCCACCCCATCTGAAAGCAACTCCTTAAAACTCTCCTTCAATCCACCATATGGCAATGAAACACAATTTTGGCAAGGCACAGACTGAGGGGCTAAAAACATTCAGTTGAAAAAAACTATGGAAAAGAAACAATGAATGAATGTGAATGAGAACTAGGAAAACTGGATTCCGGTCCCAGCTCATTCACAAATGAGTTACAACCCTGGGTGAATTGTTAAAATCTGCCCATTTTTAAACTTGTGCCTCAGTTTTCTCCTGTGCAAAATCAATGGTTCCCAACAAGTTTTCTGCCTCTACAACCTTTGCACAAGCAACTTTTATATTGTAATTCTCAAAATATCCTAGGGGCATACAGAAAAAAGTCTCCCCCTCTTTTCTTCTGTGCTCATCCTGATGTCCTCATCATCCAAAAGTGCCCCCTGCCTTACTCTGTCGTTCCCGTTGATCTCTATACAGCACTTGTGGCAATCCGTAAATATTCTTTCATCTCTAGAATGTAAGTTGCAAGAGAGCAAGGACTGTAGTCCATCATGGACTCAGCTGTATTCCCAAAGTCTAAACCAGTCCACATATCAGGGAGCAGGCACTAGAAATAGTGCTTAAATAAGTAAATCAATGTACCTCCCTTACTTGCTTTCTCCCTTTTTTTTCTTGAGGAACCCCAAGCTTCCTCCAATCTATACTACAATTTGAAGCCACTTTTCAATGTAGCTCACCATCGGTTAGTAATTGCAATATTGAAGCAAAATGACAATAGTGTTTTTCTCTTTATTTCATGTAATGCCAAAATGTTAATACTAATATTGTAGTCTTAAAGAATCCAGAACTCATCTAATGGAAGTGAAACTAAATAGTCATGTATTTCAGAGACCAAGTTCAAATATATATACAAATATAAATTAAACTTGGATTCATTGCTCTAATTATTTGCTGAAAAGATAAAGTACTAAAAAAATTTACACTAAACAATACTTTAAAAAATTCACACTGTGGGGGCGCCTCATGGCTCAGTTGGTTAAAAGCTTCCGACTTCAGCTCAGGTCATGATCTCACAGCTCATGAGTTTGAGGCCCACATCGGGCTCTGTGCTGACAGCTCGGAGCCTGGAGCCTGCTTCGGATTCTGTGTCTCCCTCTCCCTCTGCCCCTCCCCTGCTCGCACGCTGTCTCTCTCTCAAAAATAAATAAACGTTAAAAAAAAGTAAAAAAATAAATTAATTAAAAAAAATCACACTAGACAAAATTACCAATTTTGGTCTCATTATTATTAATTACTAAAACTACCGTTATTCAGGCTACAAAAGACGACTCAGGGAAAATCTAACAGCGAACTTCATATATTTGCAGGGCTACTCTGAAAAAACATAGGTATGTCATATTTTGATCACTGAGGTTTAGCACTTGTGGTAATCTATAAAAATCTCTGAAATCAGAGGGTAAAAATTCTAGAGAAAGAGAGCCTCAATGTGTAAACAACACATTTCTGAAATTACAGCTGTATGAAAGTGAAATGGGCTGGCATGACCCTCTCATCACTAGAAGCGCACAGGTAGAGGATGATCACTGAATCAATCTTTGCATTAGGTGGGAAGCTGGTCTTGCTAACTTCTAAAGCCCCAGCCAAGATTAAATTCCAATACTATTCTGGCACCACTCATCATCCTGAAGGACACTGTGAAGTGAAAGTGAGTTTTTAAAAAAACTACAACTGGGGGGCACCAGTGGGTGGCTTAGTCAGTTAAGTGTCCAGCTTCGGCTCAGGTCATGATCTCGCCGTTCGTGGGTTTGAGCCCCGCATCAGGCTCTGTGCTGACAGCTTGGAGCCTGGAACCTACTTCAGATCCTGTGTCTCCCTCTCTTTGCCCCTCCCCTGCTCATGCTCTGTCTCTCTGTCTCTCTCAAAAATAAAGAAACATTAAAAAAAACTATAACTGCATGGTGGTGAAGAATACAATGACTACTAGTCAGGTTTGGTGCTGTTGCCTGGATTTATATTAAGGCAACAGCTCTTTTACCCACTACTGCTTCTACTGCTTTTGTAACGATTCCCTGAGAGGGTCCCTAGGAAGCCCAGGCTCCTTAGGCTACATTTTGAAAACCCCAGTTCTAGAGATTCTAATGGTCGAAGTTTCTACAATAAAGATGAGAGCAAACAAATGGGAAAAATAAAAGGAAGGACATCTCTACTTGCCCGCAAAATAAAATCTCCATTCAGTAAGGTGACTTAAGCTAAGAATTCATGGGAGTACTCTACCACCACCATTGGTCAATACCAACATTTTATCTAATTAAACATATGTTCGTCCTAGTAAGAGTAGCTTGTGAACAAAATTATCTTGTCAATTAGACTCTCTGCTAACCATTAAGTTTTTGAAGCCAGTGGCCCTCAGATGCACTCAGCTATCGCTACAACAGCCTCACAGTCCACCAGGAAATAAAAATCACACAGAATACACAACATCTAACAGCATGCAGCACCGACGTACCCCTCACCTTTCTCACATAACAAAGAGGTGTGCAACTCCCAAGAGCAGGTGGGATTTAAGGAAGGCGGAGCCAGGCCAGAAAACCGTCAACACCTATGAAAATGCAAGAGTGAAAGCCTTTCTCGTTCTCTGCCACATCTTAATTCTGGAATTTATGTCCTTAAAAAAAAATTCCCTTGAAACCTGCATTTTCAGAGAGAATGTCCCTGGAAATTCTGCATTGAGATTCTCACAGCAATTTGAAAAAAGAAAATCTGTGAGCACCTTTCAACAGTAGAACAGGATTTAAAGGAGGTTTCTGTCACTAGCAGACCTCAGGAGAACAGAATGGACAACCATCTAGTACAAAATGTGTAAAGTGGCAGCACTGCCTAACAACATCTACAAAGCCCAACTCTGAAAATGACTCCATGGGAACTGTTTCATAAAATATTTTTATGATCAGAGAACCCCTTTTGCCCCTCAATCTGAATCAAGAGTTGCAGTCTTTAAAGATTAAAAATTATTAAGCACAGAAGCAATTTTAAAAATTAGCCCAAGATTCAGTAAAGAGAAGTACAGAAAACTAAAAAATAAAACTTCATAAATACATGCCCAAACGTGATTACATAATATGTACACTGTATAACTTGTGGGTAAGTGACCAGCATAGTAACTTTCAAAGGCTTTTCAAAGGTCAAAGACAGAAAATGCTTCTAGAAGTAGAACTGCACTGCTCTACTACTTTGCCTATGAATCTTATTTAAAAGACCATTTGTAACAAATATGGACGAGCTACTGAAGAAAGACTTACAGGTTTTCAAAAGTGGGGGAGAGGACAGGAGACAGTAAGAGAACCAGCATCTATAAAGTGTACTAGGAAAGTAACAAATAATTAGAATTCAGTGAAACCCTTTTTGTAAGCAACTATCATGTGCTCTGCAAAAAGAAAAGTACCTCAAATATTAAAATCAATTTTAGATTAAAAACTGTACATTCACAGTTCAGACATATCAAGTGATCATTTAACAAAGTTACGAGCCCTAAGAGCTGCTAAAATGTATAACAAGTGAAAAGAACCCATGAATACGAGATTTAATTTACACGATCATCTTTACGAGAAACAGTTGTAAGAGGAGACCACCTAGAAATCTTTATTGGGGAACAACTTTAAAATAATTTTAATGACACAAATCAATTATAAAAGAGGAAGCATATTCCTGACATCTGGAAAAGGAAAGAAAACTGAACAAGCATACCAAATTCTGTGAGTTCAGAAATACAGGTTGAGATTGCCATTGGGGGAGATTAAGTATAGTCAGATAGTGACCATTTCTTAAGGCTCCACCTAATATTAATCTGGAAACATTCCTCTCAAAGGCCTCTTCAAGCCAAGTATTTCTAGGTTGCTTACTGTGAAATCCACCTCCAAAAGGGTAGCCACAAGGATGTGAAACACGAAGTCCCAGCCCTTTCAAAGTTTGTGATACAGACATGAAGACAGACACATGTAAGTAAACGAATTAAAACAGAAGTTAAACCTAAACAAGACTGAATCAAAAAGCATCAATGTGACAAGAACTCCAAAGGAGCTGTTACTTCTGACTGCTGGGTTAGAGACAGCGGACTGCAACTGGTCCAGGACAGCCAAACACCTCTCCTAGAGGTGGAGAGAGGGTCCGTTAGGGTGCTCTCAGAGCAGGTCTGGACTAACAGCAGGAAAGAAGGACAGAAAGAGTCAGATGGCATTTATTGTTGGATAGAATCAACATGGGCACTGTGTTTGGCACACGCAGAAGCCATCACTTTTGTCCATCCTAACCAATTTTTTGCTTAGCACATTAAGAGTTCTGTTCAAACACTCACTTATACTGCTGGTAAAAATGTAAACTTTCTGGAGGGCAAATGGCAATCTAGATTCGTCTCAAATGTGTATACCTTCAATACTACAGCCACTTCTAAGAATTTACTCTGAGAAAACTGCCATACCCATGCACAAGGACTTAGCTCGGAAAAACTTCACCATAAAGTTATTAGGATAGTGCATAAATAGAAATGTAGTTGTCCATCACAGACCACTGGTTCAATAAATTATTTTCACTGAATAGTAACACAGCCATTTAAAAAAGGGACGTTGATCCTTACGTAAGACACAAAAATATTTTAACAAAACTAAAAATCAGCCGGTAGGGTCAATCCATATTTCTTTCTAAAAGAAAAAAGTACTTATGTACACATACATTGGAAAAAAGTCTGGATGAATATACAACAAAATGTTACTACTTTTCCCTAGGTAGTAAGATGACAGGAATATTCTGTTGTGTTTTCTTTTCATGTTGCTTTATTACCTGACTTTTTACAGTGAGCAATAAAAAGTTGTTTTAGAAACAAACTGCTTTTGGGGAAAATTCAGTTTTGTTTTGATTTAAAGAGGATTTCTTCCCCTAAGTCTATGCCAGAGACTTGCTTGCTATCTTACTATGGATGCCATACTTTGCAAATTTTGTACTGAAGTCCTAAACCTAAGCCTCAAACATTTAGAACTCATTCACAGACTCCACATCCATATACATTTTTAATACTAATCAGAGAGGTATTGATAGATAAGCTTTCAGTGGTTACTGAGAGAGCCTTGCAAGCTGTACTTCTAATATCATGAGCTATGTTTACATAGGCTGCTCGGATTCTTGACAATCAGAGAAAAACCAGAAATCTAGAAGTCAGGAGCCTAGAGATCACTGGTCCTAAAATCAGAGCCGACTAAGGACATGTGACAGGACAAGACCAAGTCTGGCCCTGAGAACACAGTGGTCAATGATATCAAGGTAATGAGTGGTGGGTTAAGCATCCTACTCTTAGTTTCGATTCATGTCATGATCTCATGGTTCATGGGATTAAGACCCAAGTAAGGCTCTGCGCTAACGGTGTGGAGCCTACTTAGGATTTTCTTTCTCTCTCTCTCTCTCTCTCTCTCTCTCTCTCTCTCTCTGTCCTTCCCACCATGTGCATACATGCTCTCACTCTCTCTCAAAATAAACATTAAAAAGAAGAAGAAGAAGAAGAAGAAATCAAGGTGATGAGAAAAGAGGAACTTGACCATATTCTATGGCCACGCACCAGGACTGAGATTCTTGAGACCTGGGAAATCAAACATAAAAATTTATTCTTTGGGGCATGTGATAAAAATAAAAAGAACCCAGGGAAGAATGGAAGAAAAAAAAATCAGAGGAGCAAGAGTCCAATAACTGCTGAGTCCAGCACAGATTAATGTGTGCCAATAACAAACTGAAAATAATAAAGCAGTCACACTTCATAGCATGGCTGAGTTTGCAAATGTAAAGGTAGTTAGTAGGATGATCAGTAACTTCAGCTGCAAGGTTGGCAAGACTGCCTCTAAATCATAAACTGGACTTACTAAGGGACCCTGCAGCTAGCCCACAGTGAGTCACCAATACCAGCTTTGGTGTCAAAAGATTATAAATGAGTGAATTTCAAGACCTCACAGAACAAGAAGAAAGTCATGATTACATGAGATCCAACTCTGTATGAATTTATGACTTGTCAGTTACTTACGGGCCCAGGTTAACAGTAAATCTGTGTAGTTCGACTATAATGCAGTTTTGTTCCTTAATTAATCCACTTGTTTCCCAGGTCTCAAGTCAAAGAATATCAATCAAATAGATGCCATTTCAGGCCAAATTTGGAGGTTCAATTGCATACAACCATCAGTTCCTTTCATGATTTGGGTACATCAAAAGAAAAGGGCAGAATCACCAAGGCATCCTCTAGAGCACAGTGGAATCATCTGAGGAACTTTTTTTTTTTTTTTTTTTTTTTTTTGTGAGAGAGAGAACAAGTGACAGAGGGAGAGGGGCAGAGGAAGAGAATTATCTCAAGCAGGCTCCATACCCAGCACGGAGCCCGATGCAGGGCTCAATCCCATGACCCTGGGATCATGACCTGAGCCAAAATCAACAGTCAGATGCTCAATCAACTGAGCCATCCAGGCACCCCTAACCTAGGAACTTTAAAAAATGAGATGCTTATGTCTCACCTCAGATATTTTGATTCAATTGGCCTAGGAATTTAAGAATCCTGGGCACTAGCATTTTTGAAACTCTCCAGGTACAGACAAAGCTGAGAACCACATTCTAGTATGAAGTTGGCTGCCTTCTCATCAGCCAAAAAATGAGTGGTTCCGGCCGAACTGTAGTTTATCAAGGATTTTCAGCAATGATCTCCTACAACTCTAATTTAATAAACATAAAAGCTCCACTTCTTTTTTCACAATAACAGAGCTCTCCCTGACATGAACTAGAGAAATAACAACCCCGATAGGTGACTACTTGTGGTCAATAGTACTTCAACAGCTGGAAACAATGCCAAAATTAAGATGTCCATCTTTGCTATTCTGAGGACATTCTGAAATCCACACCCTTTTACTGGGAGATTTCCACTTCTATCTTCCCCATCCCCACTCCAGATGCCTGTACAGATGAATAAAAGATGGGAAAGAGGAAGACTGGCAGGAATCCTGGTTACTATGGCAGCAAGTAAATGAAATGCCAAAGCTCATGAAACGGATAGTGAGAGCAGGAATCAGGTATACATCACTGAGCTACCTGTCCTGTGAACTGCTCTCCTTCACGCACAGTTCGGTTCCCTGCCTTCATCTTACAGTTCGGCCTCTGCAGGGAGTAGGAGGACAGCACTGGAATGACAGGGAGACCGAGGGAGGTAAGAACCCGCAAAAGATTTAGTGACTAGAGACAACAGGGTTATTAAAGAAAGAATCCTATTTTATATCCTGTGAATCGTCTAAACATCAGTGTATGAGTTTAGCAAAAAATGTGTTCGTCGACTGGGTTAAGAGAAGTATTTTTTTTAAATATGCACTGATGGAGAAACTTGGGCCTTGGCAAGAGTCAGATCTGCATTACCCTACAGGCCAACTGTGTCCACCAACCAGGCCACTGCAGGGGTGCTTAACTTAGGAGGTGAGAGGAAAGCATTTGAGGGATTGCACTACTCTGAAGAGCAGGAGGAGCAGGGTATAAAGGCACAGTGGAATTAAAGGAATAAAAACATCTTTCCAGATTCAGTTACTTCCTAGAAGTGTGCTTCTCCTCTGCGATCCTACACGGACCGCTCCCATTCCACCCACATCTTGCAAGTACAATTATGTCGAGTACCATCCCCTTCCTTAACTAAGCTTCTTCAAGGTTGCATCTATTCATCTTTACTACATGCTGGAGATGCAACGCAACTGGCACACAAAATGTGTTTGCTAAGTATTTGATGAATGCATAAGTCAAAGAATAAATGGAAAAATGAAGGGATGGAAGTTGCTAACTGCACTTTAATTCACTGAAGAGAAAGAAAATGCTAAGCCAAGTCAGAAAATTCAAGGAGAAATAAGATATTCAACTGCAAAGAGGAAAACAGCACCATTTGTTTTCAAAAGACAGATATGCATAATAAAGCTAAAGCACATCCTGTTAGTCAAAAACAGACGCACAGTCAAGGAAGAAGGAATAAACAGGTAAGAGACTGATACAAAACAAAGACACAGCCAGGCTCATAAAGGTGCTTCCAGACTTCTAAGGATTCTTGGCACATAATCAAGAATCATGGACATTCTACTCCTAGAGTGTACAGGAAATATTACGCATCCAACTTCAGGACTCTGAAAAGCTAGGACAACTTCTGGAAACCGAGTCAGCAGGTCGTGCTGTCTCTACATACCAAGTAGAGACAACAGCATTGTACAGTGTCTTCCAGAGGGTGTGACAATGAAATTTCCTATTACAACCGGAAGGACAGTGAAACCAAGGGAATGGTAGTCTTCACTGTTTTGTTTACTTCCCACCCCTGCAGTCTAACGTCTGGTAGTGTGTACCCTGGAGACTGTATTTGCGGATTTAAACATATAAAAAGGGACGTCAAAGTGCCTCAAAGTTGTCTGGAAAAAAAAAAAAGACAGGTAAAGGCTCTCTTGCACACCCAAGAGAATGAAAAAGATAAAGCTGGATTTTGAGACTTAAGAGTACCTTTATCTTGAATATTTGTCTTCAAATACTCAAAGGGAAAAAAGGTAACACTTCAGAGGCAGAACTTGAGCTTGCAAATTAAAGAGGCAGACTGGAGGTAAGAAACCCCTTTAAAATCAGAACTTCCCGTAATTGAAGTGCACCTTCTGGGAGAGCCGCTGACAAAGTTCTAGTTCTTGCGGGTGGTGGTTACACGGGTGTTTGCTTCGCAGGTACAGTGGATCCTCATTACGTGCGGAATCCATATGTGCCAATTCGTCTACTAGTGAAAACTTATCTGTGCCGCCCAGGTGGACACTCCCACCAATTTCTGCAGTCATCTGCAGACACACGCATGTGGACACTGGTGGAAAATGTGCCACCCGACATGCACATTCCCGGCTGAGGCCCAACAACCGAGGCTCTGCCTTCTTGTTTCAGGTCTCCCATGGTAATAAGCAGGTGTCTTTTCTGCAGTCCACGTAGTGCCACGTTTTCCTGCATTCTGGTGCTTTTTGTCAATGCTATTTAAAATGGTCCCCTGAGTGTAGTGACATGCTGTCCTAAATGTTCCTCGGTGTAAGAAGGATGTGATGTGCCTTACAGGAAAAATGCATTAGGTAAAGCTTCATTCGTGGCATGGGTTAGGATGCTGTTGGCTTTGAGCTCAATGATTATGAATCAAATGTATTAAATATAATGTCTTTATCAGAAACACACATAAAATGAGGTTATGTATCGGTCAGTTAATTAAAATGTGACCAGCCAGAGGCTCACAGGAACCCAACCCTGCATCTCCTCAAGGGGCAATGACTTGTATTCACGAATTCAGCGTTAGAGGCCACTTTACAGAAAGTAACTGCCACAAATAACAAGTAGCAACCATACTCACTGTGCTGTATACCAGTGCATTTTCATGGGACGGAGTATGTATGTTAAACTCCACACACAAAATGTGTTTTCGTAGGTGGGCTTCGTGCATCGTACAGAAGAATCAAACACACAATTCCTAAGGCCCCTTTTGAAATGTGAACCATCATTACCTCCGCGCTTTCAGAGACCAACAGAATTTTAAAACTCCAACTGTGCTTCTGGTTGTCAACATGTTCTTTTTGGGAAGGACTGAAATGGGCTTATAGACTCAGAAATGTCAACTTTCAAATACTAAGCAAAGAGCAGATACCAAAACTTCCCAGTAAGTTGGAAGTTGCAACACAAGCATCTAATTATGCTCCTTCTGAAAAACCTACTAGAACTACAGTAAAGAGCTTTTTAGTGTGTGTGTGTGTGTGTGTGTGTGTGTGTGTGTGTGTGTGTGTGTGTTTTTAAGGTACAACTCTGAAAGAATGCGGAAGACGAGACGGGAACACAGCAATTCAATCTGGAGAAGAAAGAAAATACATGAAAGAAAGCAGCAATGGGGAAAACCAAGAATCAACCGTACTTAACAACTGGCAACACGGGGTATGCCTGTCAAAGTGGGGGTGAAGTAAGAGGCTAAAATAAAGTCTGTCAAAAGTGTAAGGAGAAACTGGATCCTTAGATGCGTGTCTGGAGGTTTATTCTCTGGAGTGGACAGAACAGAGAGAAACCTCTGGACTACGAGACACACACACAGCTCTACGTGGGGGCACCACACCAAAAAGAGACTGAGGAAAAAAATGCATACTGAATGATGAGACCCCTGGGCTCTTTCCCCACTTAGCTCCCAGAATAATGGCCCAAGGCCTTTCATCCTTCAGTCAAAAACTCTTAAGACTATTCTTTGGGCAATCTGACCTGTCCAAAAGATACCACAGGAGTCATGCAACAAACAGCCAGGCCACGAAGGCCAGACAATGAAGCAGACAAGCTCCACCCACGCATTCAGAAGTCCGTTCTGTTAAACCAAAGACCGAATACATTTGAGAAAAGCCTTTAACATGAGAGCTCAACACAGAAAAAACTGAAGTAAACAAACACTGCAGGAAGAGAAAACACTATCTTCAGAGATGAAAAGATACAGCAACCATGAAACAAGAGACTAGAAAAAAGGAAGATTCGGGGAACAAAGCAGCACTGATAAAGTAAATATCTGAGAAATTTTTTCAACAGAGGGTTGGAAGATAAAGTTAGAAACACCCTTAGAAAGAGCAAAAAGACAAAGACAATTAAGAAAATTAAAAAACAAGAGACTGTATGAAACTGGACCAGTCCACACGATCCAAAGAGTTGAACAAAATTCAAAGTTGAAAAAACTCCTTTTTTCCCAAAAGGAGAAAACAGAGAGTAATCATCCTAGAAATAAAAGACACTCGGTTGCCAAACTGAAAAGAGCCCACCGAGGGCCAGCACAATGGAAGAAAAACTTTCAAGGCATGTAATAATGAAATTTCAGAACACTGAGACTAGAAGCTGGGGGAAAAAAAAAAAGTCTTATGCTTACAAAAACTGAAGAAAAATACTTCCCAATCTACAATTCCATATTCAGCAAAACTCTTAAAAACATCTATACACCTGCAAAAACTTTAATTCTAAAGAGTTGTAAGATTGAAAAATGAGTTAATGTGTCAATATTATCTGATTTCTTGCAGCTGGAAAAGTGAGTAATGGGGAAAGCCAAAAGAACCTTCTAGCGCTGGTGTAGAATTAGGAGGCATCAGATGTATATGAATACCCTACTTCTGTATACTGAAAAGGGCCCAGAAGAAGGGCCATGTTCACCCCTGTAAAGAATGGGCACACCCAGACCTTGATTTCTAAATTCCATTCCCTAACTAAATGCCTGGTCCCAATGGGGAAAGGAAAGTACAAGATAAGCCTGCAACCCCTTGCTGTGTTGGGAAATCAGGAAGCACTGAAAAAATGATACAAATGGGCATCAAGGACACAGAAACTAGCCTGAAGAGAGTATCAATGGCTAAATCCGGAAACATTTGAGCGAAATGATGACAGTAATGGAGTATAACCCACTAAATGAGTTCATACAAATAAATGGGAAGAGGAGGAAGCTCTTCATTTGAGTATAGCAAACAACAACAAAACTTACAAAAAAAAAATCAGTTTTGCATCATCATTGTAGTAACTTTGCTCAGGCAAAAATTACCTATGGACACTGAATTCAGGGGTTCAAGCTTGATGAGGAGCAAGTTATTTATGTAATCTCTTATTATTTTCCCACAAATTATTTATTGGCTAAAGGAAAAACAGTAAGTTGACAGTGGAGAAACCTGACAGACACCGTCTTAACCAAGCATCAAAGTTAATGTCAACATTAAGGGAACAACATCACGTACCTCCCAACATGAAGCTTTGAGGACATTATCATTGCTTCACTTATGTCATACTCCTGCCAAAAATGCATAGTGTGAATCTAACCATGAGGAAATGAGGGGCATTCACAAAATGGCCTCTAAATTTCAAAACTATCAATACCATGGAAGACAAAGAAAAACTGAGGAATTACTAATTAAAGGAGAGAGACATAAAAGCTAAATACAACGGACTGGCTTCTAAACTTAAAAAAAAAAATGCTACAAAAGGACATTATTGGAACAGCAACATTTGAATAAAGACGTCAGATTAAAATACTGCATCACTGTCATGTTCCAGATCTTGATAATTACATTCTGATTAGATGATTGTCCTGGTCTCAAATATACTACAACTACTGAAGGAGTAGAGGGGAATGATGTCTGCAACTTAACACTCAAATGGTTCAGAAAAGTGTGTATGATAAAAGAATGACAAAGCAAATGTGGCAAAAATGTGTACTACTGGGGAATCTGGATGAAAATGATCCCGGAGTTCTTCATACTGTTCTCACAACTTTCCTGTGATCTGAAGTTATTTCGAAATAGAAGTGATAGACTAAGAGAATTTTTATTTACTCGGTGATTGCCATGTCACTCAATTCTGAATCAACACCTGTAAGCCCTGGTTTACACTGGTAAAGAACAGCATTAACTGGCAGGGAAAACCTGTGGTGAGCCAAGAGAAAAGGCACTGCGGTACAACCTCTTCAACTCTAGACACAGAACCTCGTCAAGTTTTGAGGGCAGATGTGTTCATACTGAAAATACTCAGTCACAGAAATGTAAATTTTTCATTTTATTCAAAGTTGGTACAGAAGTGCTAATAACATTTCCATAAAATAATTACTATACTTCAGTTACAGGACAAGATACCACAGAAAGGAATATACTTTTCAAGAAATGTAGTTCATCTGAAGTTTCCAAATACTTTTGAAGGCTAATGCAGCAGCTGGCAAAATAACACACAGTACACAAAGAACAGTGTATTTTACAGAGTCAGTAATGAAAACTGACAGCTCTTTAGCAGATTTGCTTCATTGTTTTTCCATTTTTTCAACAATAACACTTTTAAAAACACATTAAACCAAGATCATACATGTCTACAATTTTAAAAATCAGATTGTATACAGTAGGTTAGAATAATAGTCAAGTTAGACTTGTCATGTATGGTTAACAATCCTAAATCTACAATTTCAATGGTATTCCTTTCAATACAGAAATAACCTGGTTTATACCAAATTCTACTTTCTGCTTGCAACTAAAACATTGTACAATGTGAAGATGGACCCCGATCAAACCTGAAGACAAAACAAAACAAAACAAACAAAAAAACCTGTGGACAACAAACGGTCACTGGAAATCAGTTTACAATTCAAAAAACTCACCAATGACTCAACAGCTTCATTTATAATCACATTTGGTCTACAATGCATAACTGACGAAATGGTACATTTACACAATACACACCCCCAGTGCACAGACTGGTCTCTTACAGAAAATATGAACAGAGTATAATAGGGAGAACACTGGGAAAAACAGCTTTCAATGTAGACATCTTTTTAAAATGCAATACTTACATATCAAAAGTACTAGATAAAAGCAGCAGTACTCTGCTGACATTTGGCTTAAAAATAAAGAAATGAATGAAGCAATTTCACAGGATATTAGAAAAGGAATCGGTTTTCTTCTTGAAGAAGACTACTAACTTTTGCACAGCAACTATTTTTGATATCCACCTTATCAAAAAAAAATAATAAGTACTGAGAAGCATAACATAGTTCATACATGATTGCCAACACAGGTCTGGGCAACAGAAAATGGGATGTCCAAGCAAAGAATGGGTAGATCCCTGCTCCATTTCTCAACTCTGCTGGCAATCTATAAACCAAAGCAGTACCGGTGGGGAAAGGCAGGGAACAGATGCCGTATCATCATCTGACACTAACGTAACATGTCATTATTAACAAAAATAAAGCTTTTGCATTTTAACAACGCCACAGAAAAGTCCATGAGCAAAAGACTTGTTGATCTGTTTTTGCCACTCAAAAGTTAGAGATCTCAAAGTGAAATTAGAAAATTCTAATTATACATATTTACACTGCTAGGACTACTTTCACCTAGACGAATAATTAAAGCAACTTTCCATGGAATTTTAAATGAAAGAAATTCTGCCAAAGGAATCTTCAAAAGCATGAAGTTCTTGCAAATGATTTTAAATTTAAAAACATTTAAAGGTACAGACGCATACTATATAGGATTAACAGATTATAACTGTTTTGCCTTATCACACATCGCTAAGCCAAAGATACTCCTCAAGCCTCTTTTTTTTCCTGTATTTCTGGCACCCCTCTGCCCTCACCACACACACCCCCACCCCAAGCCTGAGGTTTTACATTCTAATACTGAGGGAACACACCTGACTGCTTTTTGCTGGAGGGGGAATGAATCTCTCCCTTCAGGCGCTCTGGTTAACCCCTCTAAAACATGTGATACCAGTCTACACCAGCTTTAATCTTCATTCCATGTATTATCCGAGTTGACCAAGTCTTTCCCTAAGAAGATAAATACACAAAATAGAGGAGAGTGGGAACAAAGGTAGTCACTTGTCTCCCATTCTGAGAGTTACAGCTTTTGACATATGGGCAAAATTCAAGACAGGGATTATTTATGCATTCTTGATAGACTGGGACTATGCAGGTAAAGAAAACAAGGGCAAAACCGAGTGCAAGAAAAACACATTTTCTTCTGCTGCACCCACAGATTTCACCGCATCTGGTCATGAAGCGGGGGGAATGGTACAGGTAAAAGAATCCTTTAGACTCTTACAACCACTGTGAAAAGCAAAGTAGCTCGTTTGGCAGAGCTGTCTCAGACTTAGTTTGATGCTCAGAATACTTGGACCAAATTCCGCTCTATTAAAATGAAGTGCAGTAAAGCACACGAAAAAATAAAGATAAGTTTACCTCTTACAAACCTACACAAAGATGAAAGACAAGTATTTGCCCTGTCAAAATGTGAAATTTCTCCATGTTTTCAGGAACCTACTGATGGCAGGTAAAACTTCCTCAAGACTTAAGATAAAAAACCAACTCAAATGGGTCTACAACTTAAAGCAGAAGTGTATCAAACTGTCCCACCCACCAAAAGCTTAAAAGTCTGTCCCAGTTAGTTCCAGATTATAGGAAAGAACCCATAAACCCCATTTTCACTTGTAACCCCAAGTATAACTGCAACATTCTTGACATTGGCCTTCTCTCCCTCTCCCACAGCAGTACAAACTTATTCAGATTATTACATTTGAATCCCTTCTCATTTAGGACCACAATTTAGATGGCCTCATTGTCTAGGGCTTTCAAAACGGTGGTCCTCCATAACTCCCAAGACAGACGCCTGGTGGGCTTTATGACTGGCACTTGCGGGACACTGAGAAACACTGTGAGTCTTGTGCTTTCTGCGTGTGGAGATACACACCTGCGTGAACAGGATTTGTGCTTTCTACGGACCTCTACTTTAAGCTCTTTATCTAACATGGAATGTGAAACTGTTGCCACATGTATGTTCTCAGATATGCCTATTAAACCTACACTGGAAACACAATAGTTAAAATATACTCACAGAATAAGTAACTTTATAGTTTTAATGAAGGATACAAAACAAATATAGATGAATAAATAACATTTAAACTGCAACAGGAATTAGAGCTACTTGGTTTCCTTGAACCTAAACAAACGCTGCATATAAAGTATGTAAATATAAATGCATTTTTTGTATTTCCTTGACTAGTTATAACAAAATTTAAAAAGAGGAATTGTAACAAATAAATATATTCTATCAAGAAAGGGAAATGTGTAAACTAGCAGAGTCAATATTGGCAACCAGAAGGCACTAATCAAAACAGAAATTTCAGAAGCTGATTATATTATGAAATACCCTATATACTGGCCTTTGCCAATCTGGGATTTCAATAATAGCAATAAGCTTAATTTCAGTTTCCAACTATTATTACCAAAAAGCGAGTTATTAAGGAAAATTCCACTTACAGAAGTCTAGGCTACAATTAAATACTGAAAAATTATCCAGACTAGTTTGTCCAAAGGCGATAAACAAAGTAAACACTCCTTCCTCCAGCAGCACTGGGGTACAAGGTGAATTTACCAAGATAAATAGAAGTCTCCAATAAGGTTGTGGTTATCTACTGTCAACTTGTGCTGTTACGGAAACCACTGAAATATGTATTTCCCCTATCGATAGAGTTCACGGACTGTAAACTATTTTTAACTGGGGGTAGGGGTAGGAAAGGATTGGAGGGACTTCAGGATCATGGGCAACAATTATGATCTAGTGCTTTTCTGCGAGTAAAGCCATTGCTCCTACACTAAGAAAAATCTGAGACCGCTGTGCTTTTTGTCTTGACTTGCTCTTCATTTGCTTATTTGTTCTAGCATCCCTCTCTTCACACATAGTATGAATCCAGGTAACCAAACCACACTGAAAAATTATTACATAAAGTAAGGTTATTTGGTTTAAACCAACAGCTTCCAATTATGGTCCTCCCCTTAAAAGTAAAGTACATGAAATGAGTAACGATACAAATACATCAAATCTTTCTCGTCTACTTCTGAATAAAAGGCAATATATCAATGGTTAAGGCTGTTAGTTACCAGAGAAACAAGAGGGCTTAAGCCAAAGTCCTATCTTTTCTAAAGGATTTGAGATGGAAACAGAAACATAAATTATATCCATTCTCATAACATTCCTTTAAAGGTGAATCAGTAGTTGAAAGCCTTATTCCCGGCATTGGAGAGAGAAGTTTAAATAAAAACATGTATATGACTATGTGAATGATGGTGTGGGACTCAGCACTGGCAAAGCCTATTATATAGTTTGAACCTTAGCTAAATCCAATTCTAGGAGTCAGAGTAGCTGAATACCAAGTCTTCCAACAGAGGGGAGAGTCTGATAAAAAGGATACCAAATGAAGAGAAGTGACCTTAATGGAGGAAAAGGGGTTTGCCGCCCTGAGTTAATAAGCTAACCGAATGTAGTAATCAAAAGATTACTTCTTATATAATCCAGCTTCACACCTTACTAGTACAAAAGGGTTTCTCTATATGCCAACTGACTAGTTCCAACTTTTCACCTTTAAAGTACTGAAAGAACAAGGCTTTTTGGCATCAAAACAAACTCCATTCCTCTCTACATTGTGATACCACCATTTCAAAGGGATCGGTATGAAGTTTAACTATTGTTGTCTCCCTAATTTTTGAAGAAAAGAGTTTTCAGAATAAAATACTGATGGATTATTAGGGCATTTATTAGTGAACACTAGTGAACATTAGCCTGAGAAGATCATTCTGGAGAATTAACAGTTTAAGCTTATAGAAATTTCGTATATTTAAACACGACTATACTTAATGAATCATTATTTGGATCCAAGTATTCAAAACTGGGGCAAAGCAGCACTTTTGCACATCACAGCAATAAACCTGAAAGTGAATTAAGCTGATAAAAGATCAAAACAGGAATCTGAGGAATGTTAAAAGAAAGAATAGGTGAAAAATTAAAGCATGTGAGGGAAGACAAAGGGAAAGACCAGTCTCTCTGAATGGTAGGTGAGTATACACACAAATAGGAGTATACCCTATTTGTAAAGTCTGTTCAAGCTAACATCAGAATGACTTATGCAATGTAACATTTTGCTAATGAGAAATCTTATGAATACAAGCCTAAAAGCATTTTTTTCTACTAAAGCGTCACTATCAGATATCAGTCATTTAACCTCAAATAGGCTTAAAAACTCCTACTTCACAATATTTAACATCAAACCAGGGTTTTTAACAGGCTGGATCTTATTCGTTGATATACGAATCTATATGAGGAAAGGCTTAAATAAGCCGACAGCCAAGATGCTTCAAGTTCTGGAATTCACTGAATAGAATTCTATGTCTGCACATTTTAACCTAATGTTTGTCTGTTACCTAATTTGTTAAGTTTGTGTTTTTATCACCCAGGTATTTCTTCTCAGCATCTCATTTATAGTTTTTCTGACTTCTTAGAACAATTGTCCTGGCATGTCTCCGTGGTCACATAATGTAACAGGAATGGTCTACGTACATCTCTCAATCTAAACCTGGGGAATGGTAAGGTGTAACTACTCCATACCCACATGGTCCTTTCCAGCCATCATACCTCAGATGAAAATGACACAGCAGAGTAAAAAGTATAAGCAAAGTAAGTAAGCCAAATACTGCCAAGTGGGAACATTGACGGGTCTAATAATATGGCCAGTCTTCAGGACGGTAAAGAATGAGAATAGCCCACAGGCTACACTAAATGATATTCGAAGACAGAGGAGAAGATCCACTCACCCTCTAAGTATAGGGAAGAAAACAGCGGACTGAGAAACAGAGACACTTATAGACTCTAAGCGCCCTGGACAAGACTTCAGTCCCCCACTCCCAATTAGCCTCAGGTTAGAGAACTGAGTGACAACCTCCCAATCAATTCTTAAAATGTGAAGTTTCACATATGATAGGTCTCTGCTAATTACTTGACATGCTAAGAACTATGACCCTGGCCAGCCTCTTTGTACAAAAAGACAATGGATCCTTTGAGCCAAGGGAAACGGAAGCCTTGGGAGAGCAGATCTGCTGAATTTAGGCTAAAGGACACAGTACCACCACTATTGCTTGATGCTTCTCTAACCTAAAGATGTGAGTGATAACCTCACCAGGAAAAGAATGGCTGCAGAAAAAGCTCGGCTCAGCTATTTCTAAAGCCACATACTATCTCAGGGCAAAAGGATACAGTTATTTTTGGAGCCAATAATTATTCTGCATGCCCGAATAATAAGCTCTTCTCATCAGATCTTAAGACTGAGATTGTGTGGAAAGACAAAAATCTAAGAACTGGGGATACCATTAAGAACAGATAAGACAATATTTGTCTCTACTTTTTGAAGACCAGTGTTCTCACTTTTCATTTGGACTCTTAGGTAACTATTCTAGTCAATATCACTCTTACTCAATTCTGAACCTTAGCTTGAGCCAATATAAAAATATATACATATGTCTACAGAGCAAATGTCATCATTTAGGACCCATTTAGTGTAAAGTATGAACATTTTGCTAGCTTAAAACAGACCATGTATCATTCCATGAACAATCATTCTAATGAAATCTAGACTGAACAATGGTCCCCTGAATGAAGTTGCAATCGGCAATCCACATACTTATTCAAGCACATTATCTATTACTGGAAAGCAATACGAAGGGCAAGCTTCAGGGACTTCAGTCTCAACACAGTGATGTTTATACTGACAAGAATAAACATCCTAATGGATATGCTAATAGTCATTCCTTATTTACAGACATTAGTACTCTAAACTTGACCTACTGCTATATACACACAAATAGACACAAGATGATGTATTTCACGTATCGTACTAAGACAGCAGCAAAGAGAAAATAGGGGGATCCTAATACTCCAAACTATTAGGACTCAACATTAAACAAAGAGGAAAAGACCTACATAAACACCACCTATTAATTTATGCCGTAAAAAGAAGGGTTAAGAAGGCTGCCCAGCCAATGTGTCAATCCTCTTTGTGGAGAGTTACACAGCAATGTGTTCAAAGAAAATTTTAATCCCTATGACTTAAAAGCCAATTTGAAAAATCTAAGGTCCTATTATTTTCCCAAATACCAAAAAGGTTGTCTCAAAGGAAAATAGTTCCTTTGAGAAAAGGACTAACCATGAGTCCAGCTTTGGATACATGGTTCTCTGTTCTCCCCAACAGACTTTTTGTAACCTTAGATATGTCACAGCCACAGCCTCCTCCATACAAGAAAAGGATGGTCCCTATTTATTTGGCCCCCAACTTCTAAATCTTAAGAATGAAATTGGGAAAAAAAATTCTACAAGGCACTCTAAGCTCTCAGAAATCATGCTATTCATACATAAATTACTTTTTCATCTACAGACTCAGTCCATCAGAAAGCCTCCTGGAGATGGGAAGACATTATACTACCTGATAATTTCTAAAATCAACTTTGGACTAATCAAGTCCATCATAATGAAACTAGTTTACAGAATACAAAAAATTGAAAGTTATTAGGACTGAGTTTTGATTCAAAATCTACAAAAGTATCTAAAAAAGTAATACTTTTCCCTAAAGAATACAAGCTTAATAAAATCATGCAATTTAAAAAGTATCAGAGATTACAGGAAAGTCAAAGAAAGTAGATACACAATTAGTTTCCTTCATATGTCACAAAGGAAAAAGGACCATGTTGAGCACACAGACACATAACTACATGATCTATAGAGCTTTCCTCCAACATCTTTTGTACCCTGCCCTCACGAAGGGGAATCAGACTGTGAAAAAGATTCCCATCCATGAAGGTTACAACGGAGTGCCATGCCATGTGAAGATCGAGGGTCCTATAATTTACACAAGTCCTACAATATCCTCCACAAGACATACTATTAAGCCCAGAAGTTCTTATTCTTGACACCTCTTTAACATGCTGTTCCACAGAAAGACACTACTGACAATCTACCAATGGCAAAGCATGCACTCTGACTTTTCTGTTACTGATGCCCAGTTTGCATTGAAACCGCCTCATGCTCTAGGTCAATATAACTTTTTAAACAAAAATGTAGAGGCTGTGTATAGATGGCAAGTCTTTCGAAAAAAAGTAAATCGGGGGGCGGGGGGGGAACTTCTCAAGGACACAGTATGATCTCAGAATTAAATTTTCCCTCCAAAAGCTCAACTTCAATATATCATGGGGCAACCCAGCACAAAGGCAGTGACAATTTTTTTTTTTTTTTTCAAATTTCTGGACATATCTTCTGACTGAATCCACTTGGAAAGATATGTGGCTAATAAAAAATGTTACCAAATGACAAGAACAAAGAACAAAGCTAGAGAATTAGTGGAGTACGAGTAGTCACCTGTTTAGCATAAGCTGACCAAACACTGCTTGAGGACTGCTAATTCCCAAACTGTATAAACAACCTGAACTTGGTCAATATATCTGGGGATCATCAGCAATGTTTACTTCATTTTCTCCCCTAATCATCTGACAATACAGTCATGACATAAATGTATCAAGATAGACTTGATGGTCATTTGAGTATGGTTCACTTAAACTTCAGTCAAAGCAGGAAAAAAAAGAAAAAAAAAAGGAACTGGAACAACTTTTGCTCAACATTCCATATATTGGTGGTACAAGAACAGCTACAGGAAAACATTCTTCTTCCTTTCTTTTGGCATTCAGAATCCATAGGCTCATGCTAGCAAAATGAGCCTGGTAAATGAACTAACTTGTCCTGACACAAGTACCCCACAAGAACATGAGTTAGGTTTTCAGTACACAACTGATTATACAATGTCTACAAATTCAGTTTTAAATGGTAGTAGGGATTACAAAGACAGAAAAAACTTTGAAATGAGCAAGTCTTCTACTTCAGGTTAAGAAGGCCTACCAAGATTTGGCAGTGCAGACAGTATACCTTATTTGTAATAGCATATATTCTGCTCTACATGTTCTATGAGAATAATTGGTCTCTCCTTACTTTGGTATGGAAAATTTTAAACCACATTTGCACAATTCAGTCTGTTAAACAAGTTTTACTTCATTTAGGTTGAAAATTTGCTTTCATCCATCTCTGGGAAAATAAAGTCTTGCAAATAGATGATTTTCTGCTAAGTAAAATTTGGCTAAAACCTACAGCGTAAACAATGCCTGAGAGATGCAACAGTTACATGTTTTCTTTTTTTTTTTTTTCTTTCCAAAGACCAGTATTTTCTTAAGTTAGTGTCTCATCATATCCTTAAAAGTTCATAAGGAAAAATAAACAAACATGAAAATTCCAAGTGAACACACAGCAAAAAGTCCAATATTTAGTATTAGTTTAACTTGTGGAGGCTCTTCCAACATTTGTAAACAAACAGCCTCCTCCTCCATCAGGTCTCTGAGACTCCTCTTGCTGAGGCTCTTACTTTTAAAGCCACAGAACCAATCTATGAACTTCCAGTACCGGCCTCCATCCTCTGTTTCTTTCTTTCTCTCTTTCTCACCCATGAGAGCTGCTTGCCCATTGGAATAAGCATCTACTGGTGTTTCTGCCTCTGAATGACCTAATGAAGCCACTGGATTGCCTTCTTCTCTGCAGGTCACCAAAAGATTAACATCTTCAGGCTGAAGGCCCTTGATGCTATCTTCAGATTTCCCATTGGGAATGATGTGGTTGATGGCCTCACTATTCTCATTGCATCTCAGAATGCTCTTCTCTTGCATTTTGTATGGTTCCTCTTTCGGGGAGCAGCTCTCCTTCACCACCAAGCTCTTCTTAGACCAAAAGGTGGTGGTACGAATCTGTTCCTTTGTGGGAGGTGGTGTGAGAAGGCTAACAATGACAGTAATAAGTCCTGTGACCCAAAACAATGCTGTGGCCACATACATGTAATGGATGTCTTTGATGAAGCCTGGCCTGTTATCAGGTTGGTCACATTCTGGGGCACGGTACGCAAAGGCCAGTGTCAAACGGACTGCTCCAAGAACAAAGCCAGCCATTCCACCATAGAAAGCCCCTTGTTCATTGCAGCGCTTCCAGAAAATTGCCAGAAGGAATAGGGCCGCAACTGGGGGTGTCAGGTAATCTGCTACCTCCTGAATGTAAAGGTACATCTGGCCTCCTTGCATCTCCACGATGATTGGCACCCATGCAATGCTGATCACCACCATAAAAGCCACAAATATCCTCCCCACAATCATTAGTTCTCGGGAGCTTGCGCTCCTGCGGATGAGTTTATACACATCGAGGGTGAATATGGTACTGGCACTGTTAAAGATAGAGTCCAAGTCGCTCATCAAAGCCGCAATCATCACTGCCATCATTAAGCCCCGGAGGCCCACAGGAACCAGCTTCATCACCAGGCGTGGGTAAGCAATATTAGAGCACCCAGCTCTGCTTCCACATACTTGCATGCAGTGCTCTGGGTTGATGCAAGCTATATCATCGGCAAACAGTATCCTGGAAATCATTCCTGGGACAACTATGATAAACATTGGCAGAAGCTTCAAAAAGCCAGCCATAAGAGTAGAGCCTTTGGCATGAGCAATGTTTTTAGCTGCTAAGACTCTCTGCACGATGACTTGGTCAGCACACCAGTACCATACTGAAGCTGGGGTCTGCCCAAGAACGAATCCAGGCCAAGGAACATCTTCATCTGTCGGATTCCGTAACATTTTCAGCGCATCTTTCTTAGGGTGGACATTACAAGAATTTGTGTTGGAAAGGTTGTATGTCAACAAGATGGAAGTAACATTGGGCGAGGCCAACATGTACCTTCTCTTAACTTCCTCAAACCCGCCAATCTCCATCATGCTAATAATCATAAGTGTGAGTGCCCCAACGATCATAAGCAGAGCCTGTAGAGTGTCTGTGTAGATCACTGCAACAAGGCCTCCGGTGACAGTCAGCAAAGCAGTCATGCCAATGAGCAGGATGACAGACACATAGAGGTTCCAACCCAAAGACTCCTGGATAAAGAGGGCACCCGAATACAGATCCACTGAGAGCTTGGTGAAGATATAAAGAATCAGAGACAAGGCTGCGAAATAGACCTGAATCCTATGGCCACCAAATCGCTTGGACAAGTATTCAGGCATGGTGTATACCCCTGACCGGATGTAAATCGGGATGAAAACCCATCCCAGAAGTTGCAAAAGCAGTAAGGCATTGAATTCCCATGCGCCCACTGCAAATCCACTTGCAGCTCCAGATCCTGCCAGCCCAATGAAGTGCTCACTCCCAATATTGCTCACAAACAGAGAGGCACCAATTGCTACCCAGGTCATAGAGCGCCCCGCCAGGAAGTATCCACTCACGGTGCTTCTATTAGATTTCCACATGGCAAAAAAACCAATGCACATGACCAGGATAAAATACAGGGCCACTATGGCAATGTCTGCTGTCTCCAGTACAGCCCTCATTTTGGTAACTTTGTGAATAAGTGTCCAACGACAGGAAGTGTCCAACTTTTTATTTACTCATTAGTAACCCCAGCCAAGTCTGTAAACCATACGTGAACTGGACTACACAGAGCAACACAGCAGGTCAAAGTCTTTGTCCTTTGGTTTGCTGTCTTGATGGTGGTGGTTGTGATAAACTTTGAAGGAGACAGTTTAAATTTTCCTCCGCTTCTTAATTGGGATTGAGAACTTAGCTCGTACTCTTAATCCACTCTCCACAAGACCATCAGCATTTACTCAGGTGCTGGAGGAGAAATTCTGAGTTGCAGCTAAGTTAGTGAAGCCTACTGTACCAACCCTGCAAGGCAGCAAAGACAAAAGACAAAGATTGAATTAGAGGAGGGTCTCACCAAGTGATGAGGAAACTTTCAGTCTAGCAAAACGGCGCAACAAGACATTCTTTATAAAAAGAAAAACTTTTAAAATATACTTCAGTTCCAGAGGAAAGAACTATACTAGCACATCTGATACTTAAAAGTCATGAGAATATTTATCATTTTGAACTAAGAACAAAAATTCATCAACCTGATAACTAAGTGGCCTAACTTCTCTAGCAACTAAGAACTGCCTACCATGACATTGCCTTTTCTTGTCTTACTGTGATCGTCTCAGACTGGAAGAGACACCAAGATCTTAATTAAAGCACCTTAAAGGAGCAAGGGAGAAAAACACTAATTATTCATAAGGGCACCAGAATAAATCTTCAAATGCTATAAATCCTGAACAATGCACTTCTTATAGCCAGTTACGGTCCAGGATGGAACAGGCAGGTAGAGTTTACTGGATGTTATCATCTACCCCCAAATTAAGTATCACTTAGTCTATGCAAATTTATTATAATAAAATTTTCCTAAATCCCCACAAATGTCTATCTGTGGTAGTTATACAGCAATGCAGAAATTGTGAGAGGACTCCTGCCCTAAAGGAAAACAAAACATTCCACGCAAAAAAATTAGGAACATACAACTTAAAAACCCTAAAATTTTATTATTTTTGCTAGCTAAAAGGAGGACATCAGAAGATTTTTGAAAAATGTTCAAAAAGGTAATTTCCTTGCCTTCTTTTTCATCAGGCATTATTTCCAAGAGAATCTGAGAGGATAAAGGCACACAGACATAAGGTTTGATTTTGTTGAGTACTTTTTTCCTTTTAATAATGCTTTCTTGTTAAAGGGTATAGAAAGCTAGGAGAGTAGAGAGGGGAAGAAAAAATTTCTGAAAGTCCAAAAAATAAAGTATTATTATATCTTCCAAACCTCAATAAAACAAACATTTATCAACCATTAGATAATATATTATCTTCAATTAAGTCAATCAGATAACTTTTCAGTCCTGGATTAAGAAAAAAAAAAAATCACTCTGGAAAACAGACATTTAAATCCACCTAAAATCAAGTTCATGACTCTGACGGTTTTTCTCCTAGAAAAAGAGACAAATTCTAAATCTACAAAGTTAATTATAACTGTAGCTGAAAGATCAATATAAAGAACAATTTGTTATTCAACCTAATGCCTTCCACACATCAACTTCTAATGTGATTTCTCCTTTTGTGATAAAGCAACCACAAAGTGAAATGTTTTCCTATACTCAACAAAGTAGGTTGCTTTTTGATCAATCTAGGCAACTTCCTTTAAAAATCAGTAGTAAACTTAAACCCTATTAATGATACTAAAGCCACTTCTTTCCAAAACTATTCAAAACAGACCACAGTATTAAAAACTTTTTTTTCCTTTTAATGTTTATTTTTGTGAGAGAGCGCGCATGGGCGCGCATGGGCGCGCATGGGCAGGGGGAGGAGCAGAGAGAGAGGGAGACACAGAATCCAAAGCAGGCTCCAGGCTCTGAGCTGTCAGCACAGAGCCCAACGTGGGGCTCGAACTCATGAACTGTGAGATCATGACCCGAGCTGAAGTAGGACACCTAACTGACTGAGCCACCCAGGCGCCCCTTTAAAAACTTTTAAAAACACACCTCTCACTGGCAAGGAAAGGAGCTGGCAACAATGCCTAAACAGAAATGTTCTACCAAGTTAGGTTATTAGGCCTTATTCATAATGCTGCCTAGACAGACATGTCTTACTTAAACCCATCTTTATGCCTTTTTAAGCGTGAAGCACTATAATAATTATACTTAGAAAACTGATTAAAATCCTTCCTCCTAAAAGCCAGTGTCAATAATGACTGAATAAAACTCCCACATACAAAAGCATAAAATACACTAACAGTTGGGATTTGTATCACTTCATACTTGCCAAATCTTGAAGCTGGTCATTAGTTCTGTGACCTCCAAAACTTTCTAAAGGAACCCTTGGACATTATGTAAGAAGAATGACCTAAATTTTTTATAAAATATAATCAGATGACTAATAAGCATTAACTATTTAAAAGAGCACCTTTAGGGGCGCCTCGGTGGCTCAGTCGGTTAAGCGTCTGACTCTTGATTTTGGCTCAGGTCATGATCCCAAGGTCAATAAGATTCTCTCCACACACACACCACCCCGCCACCTCCCTCCACCCCTCTCTCATGCTCACGCAGGCTCTCTCTCTAAAAGGGCGGGGGGCACCTTTAAGGTTTCAGTATAAGGGGCAGGTCCTTAATTACAAAGAAAATAGTTGCTGGTAGCTATGAAATCCTGCCTTCAACAAAGCTCTCCCCACCATTCAACTACCAAGCCGCCTGTTTCAACTTACACAGAAAAGCCTAACTCACAAATCAGAACAGCCCTTTCAGGTGTTGCTCTTCTCAGTGGCGGTAGCTGACCAACCAACCATGTTGTTTCCCCCAAGAAGGGACAAACAAAACATCCAGGGGTTTTGCTGGGAGGGGAGGGGAGAATACATGCTGTAGCAGCCCCTACCAGTAGCTTATTTGCTCAGAGAACCAAGTGCTCAGAAACAGAACAATCACTAAATCACTAGTAAGCACTGCTAACATCAGTATCCTTGTTCTTCTTGTCAAATACAATCTATGCAAGTCAGATATCCGAACCACATTCTGCTCCCTGATGAATGAAATGTTCACCCTGGTCTAACCCCTAACTTCTCTACAACAGCAAGTAAGCTAGAGAAAAGATGTTCTGCCCACAGGAGAGGTAGCAGAGAATGGCCAAACACTAGCTCAACTCTGTCTGCCTATGCCTCCTCAGACCATTCAAAAGCCATTGCCAACAAGTCCCCATCTCACTGGATACCATACCAGTCTGTGGGCAGGCTTAAGATTTTTCCAATTTAAACAAAAAACATCCAGAGACCAGTACCCGGTAGACTGGAAAAGGAAAAACAAACAAAACCAAAAATAGGTCAACTTAGTTTGTAGAACGATATAAAATACTATAATGCCATGCAGCTAAATTTTACAGTCCAGTCATGAATACAGATGGTCACAGCCTTGAACTTTACTCTGTTAGGAAATAAACTGTGCATTCCTTAAAAATGGTTCCAAATAGAATATACAATATAAGTTCTTCGTATTTTTCTCTTTCCTTTGAAGTAAATATTTCTATGACAAAAACACAATGAACACTAACCAGAATTCCTTTATTTTCAGAAAAAATATACATGCAGAAATTTTTTCATCAGCGAAAAAGAAGCTTTTTATGTTTTTATATTATTAGAACAAAGCTGCTACTTGGTTCAGGTAAATCCCATCGAGTGAGACAAGTAATAAAAGAGGTACATGAATGATAAATATATGGGTTGGTTCCCTGGTAGTAAATTTTTAAGGAAACAAGTATTTCTATCATAGGAGTATTATTTGTAGAATGTATAAAGTGGTCCCCTAGTGGTGATGGGCAGTATAATGAATTTAGCCAAATCTCAAAACACAAGGGGAGTCAGTGTAAAACAGAGCAGAAGCCCCCACAGAGGAAAGAGCTTCTTTCTCAGAAAGTGTTTTGGTGATAGTTTTGCACAAAATTAGAATACAATTTTGGTACTGTTTAGATGAATTAAATTACAACTGAAGAATTAATCTAAATAGAGAAGCATACCTAAATATTTGCTGTGTTTGAACTAAAAAGGGAAAACAGGTAACACCAAATTAAATCAAATCAGCTATTAACCTCCCATTAGGTAATAGAATAAAAATATAATTATTATAATAAGCAAATCCAACATCTCTTTCCTAGTATCTAGGGTGACCAGGTAATTTATCTTCCAAACTAGGAAATTATTCTGGGACAATCTATAAAATCCAGGACGTATAGTCACTCTAGAAATAAAGTCACCAACAGAGAACAAGAAAAACAATTCCTAAAGCTATCAGGGCTCCACATCATAACAAATTCAATGAAGCAAAGGGACTAACAAAGGGTAGAATACAGTGACACTAAAAGTGATCAAACAACAATCATTTTAGCTTTGGAGTCACTTTAAAAACCACACAAAGGACCACCTGAACAGGCCAGTCCAGCACTACTAATAGTACTCTTGCCGGGTCTTGCTTACATTCTGATCCAAGGAAAAATGCTCACTGTAACAGCTAGTAATTTCAGGGTTATAGAACACAGACACTTCTGAAAACTAACATGTATATAAGCGGCGTAATCAAGAAAGCAGACAAACTGAAGGGCTGGAGCCCAAGCTGTTTCTTCCTAAACGCAGGATGGAGGCAAGTGATCTCTATCAGCCTCAAGTGTCTCCTCTGTAAAATCAAATCACCAACTAGCTCCTAATGATCTGATAAGGAATAATTAACACAGAAAGAACAGAATATTGACGCTACAACAAACAGGCACTCAGTAAGTGTCTCTTTACCTTCTACAACTTGTGTGGACTAAAAATGATATCAACTCCTTTTAAATTGTCAACTATAATACAGGCATATTAGGTTCTTCACAAAAGTTATTTACAAAGAAAAGAACTAGGTAAAGTAATATATTAAATATGCAGTTCTCCCACAAATATTTCAAAGAGGCTCTCAACCATATCATGAATAATTAGTTCCTATTTACGTCACTTCAAGTAAAACACAAACTAAATTTATACAAAATTCTTAGGGACTTTTCATAACTCATTTTCACTTTTGTCACCTTGACTCAAGGTTCAGTAAAGCAAACTCCACCAGCACAGTAGACTAATGGTGCGTGGTACAGAGTATGTGAGTACTCATACAGGACCTTCTTCAACCCACACTTATTCTAAAAACGTAGAAATGAGTACGGGTAGCAGTTTATCAGTGACACTTGAAAAGTGAAAGAAGTGTTCCTAATACAACTGATATGAATTCCAGCCAATTTCAAATTACAAGTGGAGCTAAAGATAACACTACATGTAATCATATGATAGAACAGTCCCTAAAACATGTAAGGAGTTTGCCCTTAAAATCTCTCCGCAAAACATTTCTATTATGCCTACAACCTTACCTATTCAAATTTTTAAAAGTACGTAAGAAATGCATGAAATTCTGAATTCAAATGGCATTTAAAGTGTATTCTAGGGATTTCTAGTCCCAGTGTATCATCACAGGGGTGGAAGGAGAGGCAGAGTGGGCAGGGATCTGAGCCCCACTCGAGCAACCCCCTACCGATGGGAACAGCTCCACTTTTAGCGAAGTATGGGGGAGAGAAGGGGTTTAGGAGGACGGTTTCCCATGCAAGTAAACCATTTCTTCAAATAAAATCTTATTCACCTAAGAAAAATCATAAACTACCAGATTTATCATTTTATCCATATACACACAGTCCCCAAGATATACTCATTGTAACCTGCTTCTATCAATACAGAAGTCTGGCTCACAATGTTTTGTACTGTTGTTGTTGTCGTTGTTGTTTTAAAAGCCTCAAGAGAATGAAAACCTTTTGGGTATGGGGACAACTTTCAAATTACCACCAATCTCAACGTTTATGTGGGTGATACCACATCACATATATGGAACAAACTCCAATAATCTTCTTGAGAGAAATGAGAATATGAAATAAGACAGCAGCAGCGCCTATGTTTGCTTGTAAGAGGTGACGGTCAAAGACAAGTGAGTGATAAATGACACTAACTGACCTATGTCCTAACACCTTATATAGACACTGTACCCAGAGTGCTGTGTGCATGACTGTACTCCTCACAACAATCACGGGACGAGTAGTTATTAATGACCGTTTCACAGATGAGAAACCTGAATCCAAAAAGTAGCATAACTTGCCCCACTTATTATCAGTTACTATTTGTATTTACATCAAGATCTGCACTCACATTCATTTGTCTAAATAGTTTCCCGCCCTTGTCATCACTAGGCAATACCAACTTTAATGACAAGAACATTTCTTTACTCATAGGAAGAAACATAAACCGTATCAATTAATAAAAGATCATTCCATATCAACCATGTTTAAAAATCTGTGCTTGCAGAGAAATTCCTGAGATGTATATATGTACATACAACAAATGTTTACAAAATGGACAACAACAACACAGGATAAAAATTCAACTGAAGTATTTATGTACGATCACATGTAAATGGATACATGTAAGGAGAAACTGAGGTAAATAAACAATTAGAGAGGATGGAGTCAGCTGTAAGACCAGGGCTTATCCTCCTTCTCACCATCCAAAGCCAAGGCTTCTGCCTTCATTCTCTCTGCACTGTTAATCAGTCCTTTCACCAGAGAATAAAAAATTAAATCTAGTCCCTTCTCCACCTGACTTTGTTACCGTGGGCTCTATCAATCTACTACCCAAGCCAGGCGTCCTTCACCTGCTAAATCCTCCATCCTTAAGACATTAGGTTAAAAGAACTGGCAATACCTGATCGTCTCTCGGAGGATCATCTCTCGGAGTTCTCGTAGTAAAATCTGTGGGGCACAGTTCTGACTGAAGTTTGGAGACCACCTATCCTTGTTTGGGAGTGTGAATAACTTGGCTCATATCCCTTAGACCCGTCTTCCTGTCAGTCCTCCCCATCTCAGGGAATGGGAACCCATCCTCACTACTGCCCAAGTCCTATGATGTCAGTAGCACAGTCATCCTTGACTGACTGCTGCTGCACGGTCTCTCTCAAGCCACACACAATCAGTCCACTGGTCTGTTGGGTCTACCTCAAAAAACGTATCTAAAATCACTCCACTTAGAATTTCAAATGCTAGAACTCTGATCCGAATCACCATTTAATCTCGTCTAGTTAACAAAATGCCCTCACCTCTTCACCTACCTCCAAATTTTGGCCCTTGGCCCACCGCACGGTATCAACAAACACAGGAAGCAGTCACCCCTTTATTCACAATGCACCAAACACACCTATGGGCCCTGACATTTGCTGTTCCCTCTGCAGGGTACACTCAGCACTCCCAGATTTTCACAAAACTTGCTTTTTTCTCATTCACATCTTTGCTCAAAAGTAACTGCCCTAGCCATCTCAGTCTCTCATCCTGCTTTATTTTATTTATTTTTAAAAGTAATTTCTATACCCACCGTGGGGCTTGAACTCACGACCCTCAGACCAAGAGTCTGATGCTCTACTAAGCTAGCCAGGCACCCTATCCTGCTTTATTTCTTTCCACAGCACTCGATACCTTCTAACATACTGTAAACTTGTTTATGTTTGCTGTCTCCTCACTACCAGAATGTAAACTCCATCAGGGTAGAGATTCTTGTCTGTGCTGTTCAGTGATGCAATCTATGTCTAGAACAGTCTGGCACACAGCAGGCAGGCCAAGTGTTTGTTAAGTAAAAGAATCAAATATTAATGATCAAGTACCCAACCGAGATACCCGATACTTTCAATATCCTACACAATCATCAATGGTGGGTCTTTTCAGGCAATAAATGATGGCAGATTATTAAAAGGCCAAAAGGGAGTATAGCATTTCCTCCCATAACAAAAACATCAGCTATCACAAAGTTTGGAAGGTGTGTGGAATGACCAGGCAAATCCAACTAGGCAAGAAGCCTTTTGCTCAGATAAAAATCTCAATTGGGGGGAAAATCGCAAAGGGCCATGAGGTAGTAAAAATCTGTGTCCGGAGACACGATCTCAGCCTACCTGCCCACCGTAAGAGTGGTCTACATACTTCACTGTGCTCACTCCGCTTCAGAACGTGCTCCAGGTATTAGCAACATCCACCTCGTAGTGCGCAGCGATATCCAAGTGCTTCTTGTACTGCAGTCATTTCCATGCAAAAGGCACGTCAGTGTGGGCAAGCAGCACCTTCCTTTAGCCCACTCAATACAAGCCCAAGCCTCTCGCTAACGTCAGCTTATGAAGACTCTCTCCCTTCTCCGCCTCTTCATTACACCTGACGGTTTAAATGTTTCCAAAGAACTGAGAGTTACTTTGTTAACTACACTTACCAACACTAGTGCCAGGCACCATTTCTACACTACATGTACCAGCTCATCCAATCTTCACAAAAACCCCAAGAGGAAGGCACGATAATTATCCTCAATCTACAGATGAGAAAATTGAGGACGTATCATGAAGGAAGTCCAAGAACATCCTCAGCGAAATGAAGATGAAGAACGTATCCTTTTATAACGTTCCCTAGGATGATACACATAACAGGAATAAACACAAGTCAGAAAAAAACCTCACTGATACAAAAGGAAAAATGCAATTAGACAGCCACCCTTTATAGTCCCTAATGAATCAAAGTCTAACCTTATCTCTAATCATGAGAAAGCAACTATATAAATCCTACGCAATGGTTACAATGGATGCTAGAATCCTTAGGTGAAAGGTTGATGGGGAACTTTAAACTGGATGGATGAGGCTGACAGTATCAAGAATCAATCTTCTCTAAAAGGCAGACATATAATGCCACACCCAGAATACTTATGTCCTCTTGCAAAACGAAACAATCAAATTTCTACCTGCCAGTTTACCGAAAATACCCGGAATAGATGAACACATAAAACACCAGGAAATTATCAAATTCAGAAAAGAAGGGTGGGGAATCTAGTAAATGTAGCCTGTGGACCTTGTTTGGACTCAGATTCAAGCAAACCAACTGGGGAAAAACATTTGAGACAATTCGGAGAATTTGAACATGGAGCTGTTATGGAATTCATTTGATGTCTGTCATAAAAGCACTGTGGTTGGCTTTTGTTTTTCTTTAAAGCCCTTAACTTTTGGATGCATACGAAACACTTACAGGTGAAATCTTATATCTGTACTTTGCTTTAACGTAGTCCAGCAACAAATGATTCAGAATCATCAACAGATGCTAACCCCAGTGGAAGACTGAAGAGAATACTCAGTCTCAAGTTTGTCACCCTAGAGGTCACGGACTACAAAAGGAAGATACATTTACATTAGAGCAATCTAATGGCTATCACCTACACCAACTGAATGCTTAACATCAATAGTGAGACAAACTGACATGCCTCTTGATACAATACACTGACATCCCTCTTTAATAATTATGCCAACAATGTTTAACCTATCTCTAGTTATGAGAAAACCAACTAGACAAATCCAAATTGAGGGATTCTGAAGACCAGTGGGCCTGGACTCTTCAAAGTGCTACTGTCATTAACGACAAGGACCAGAGAATTGTTTTAGATCAAGGAGACTAAACAACTAAATCCTTGATTCTCGATTAAATACTGGATTAAAAAGTTAAAAGATATTAATGGAATAAATTTGAACGTGTATTGAACATTTTATAATACAGTAGCAATGTCAGAATTGTGCAATGGTTATGTTGTAGTTAGGAAGTAAAGCCCTTATTCCTTAAGAAAAAAAAAGGGCCACGTCAAGATGTCTGCATCTCTCCAACAGTGCAGATTAAAAAAAACAAAACAAAACGGCAAATATGGCAAATTCTAACAACCAGTGATCTAGGTGAAAAGCCTGCAGGTATTAATTGAACTGGTCTTTTTTTTTTTTTTAATGTTTATTCATTGGGGGGTGGGGGGCAGTGGGGAGCAGAGAAAGAATCCCAAGCACGTTCCGCCCTGCCAGTGCAGAGCCCAAAGCAGGGCTCAATCTCACAAACCGTGAGATCAACCTGAGCCAAAATCGAGTCAAGACGCTTAACTGACTGAGCCACCCAAGCATCCCTGGTCTTGTAACTCTTCCGAAGATTTAAAATTTTAAGATAAAGTTAAAATAAGATAAAATACTTCCGAAAACAAAACCAAAGGGGCAGAGTGTAGATGAAGCAAGATCGGTAAGCGTTGATTGGTTGCCGACGCTGGGTGATGGGCATAGTATGGAGACTCACTACACTATGACCTTTTATGTGTGCTCAATTCTGGATCTTAATTTTCACTTCTATAAAATGGGGAAAAAGATGTACCTTAAGGCAACGTCTAGATTACTAAATGAAAAGGCCCTGTGGACAAAAAATAAGCAATAAACAATTGTTATGCACTGTCGATTCTTTCAGGAAAGGTTTGAAGGCAACCGACAAAACAAAAGCCTGCTGAACTGAATGCAAAGCTAACACAGAACTCCGACATATCTGCACTTGTTCATCTCTTCTGCCCCCAGTTACCGGCAGCAGTGTACTTAAGACTCCTCACTTAAGTTTCCGCCTTGCCTGAGCACTCTAACAAAAATGCAATTTGCCACATTTGTCTCTCATCACGCTTTCTCTAGCATCTGCTGGTTTGTCTCCCTTACTAGAACGTAAGCTCCAAGAAAGCTGGAACTTTGTCTTCCAGTTTACCACTATATTCCCCCAAAACATGGTACTGCCAGTCCTCTCTGCAGGCACTCAAAATAGATGTGAACTACTTCTTTCAATCTAAAGGGACTTTAACTGTACCACCGTGATGTTGTACACTCCTTTTACAGATACAGTGACGAAAAGCAGAGCTTGCTTCTAGGTTGAGACTGCTCGTGAGATGCTGGCCCAGCCACTCACTGAGCTGTGTGACCCTGGGCACCTTTCTGCTTCAGGTTTTTCACTTGGAAAATGGAGATCCCACCACCTCACCCTTAAGATGGCCGAGTATTGAAGGAGAAAATACACACACACACACCCTGCTTGAACTACCCACTAAGGACTAGGAGTATCAAACAGAAGGTTCAGAAGGAGAACATCCACCATGTCAACTCTGTGGTTCACCTTCATGTTTTCTGTGCTCATCCAACTTGATGTCTTATATTCCTGGAAAAAAGATTCCTAGAAGGAACACATGCCAAAATTTTCTTTTTCCATGTAACAAGGGCCAGAAAATATAAACACAAGCCTTCTTGTAGACCAGATTCTAATTCTCCCAGGAGGCCAAGGCATAAATAGAAGATCCTGAAACTGGGATGTTTCCTCAAGCAGATACATTTGGTTGGAAAACTTATAAACTTTCTAATTTTCTTCAAAGGTTGGGGAATATAAGATTTTCAAGAAGTAAAAAGTAAGACCACAAAACAGGATAACTTTACTTCTATTTGGAAGGATTGGTAGAAATCATGGCTCGAATTGAATGTAAAAAGTGAACATAAAACTGGGGTATGGTGTTACAGACTACGAATGCAGCTAGATTTTCCCCTTGTATTTCAAAGATAGGAAAGGAGACTGGTCTAAAAAATCCGGAAAAATAGGATCACAACTGCTTTCCATGAATGTCAGAAATTTGAAGATGCTTAAGTTACAGCTTCCAATTATTTCAGCCTATCAGATAAAATATTTAATTTAAAAAACTTTATCAGGAGGACTTTTTCTTCACCTTGGTTTTCTTAAACTGACCTGGCAAGCACTCCTGGCCCTTAGCCCATACGAGAATGGTTCCTGAGACCGACACTGCTACTACAGCTACTACGGACTTAAGCTCATCCTAATGGAAATGTGGTGTCTAAGGTTTTCAAAACCGCAATTACTGTGTATGAGAAAGCAACTGTGTGAAGTATGCTAACAAAACAGAAGGCAAATAGCATACCAGCAAAAGAATGAGAATCAAAACAACGTATCACTGGATCATGCATTTACTTAACAGGTTCAACCGATTTTTTTAAAAGTACATCTTTTCTATGTGTAACATACACCTGGCATAGACCCTACTCTCAAATTTAGCCTTTCATTCACCAACACTCACCTTAACACTGAATCAAAACCAGAACTGAACGGTATTTTATATTCATAATGTACCCATCTAACTAAAGCAAAGGCTACACACGGGTTCCAAGTCAAGGACCTTCTCAGCACCTGAAATCCAAGTGCAGCTAAGGTCTTGATCACCACCCTGAGAATGTTCCCACACTGGACTACTCCACAGTAGTCTGGCTATATGATAGCTGCACTTGGGATTTCTTAACGAAAACTCCAGCATTTTAACAGTAAGGGTGGGTGTCAACAAGAACATTTAAAAACTGAAGTCCAAATGAAGACAACACCAGCACTTCTGGATTCTGGGGCAGAAGCAACCGAAGCCAGTTTTCAAGCACTGAGGGCTCTCCAGGTTGAGGAGGTTCAGATTAAGGTTTTGTTAAATCCACACTCTTCACTTGCAATTCTGTTTTTAAGCTCTCACCCACACCAAACACTCCTGAAATGTCCCCCCAAAGTGGGTAGGGATTGCCTTAACCAGGACACTGCAATCATGGTAAAAATGAATTGGGGGGGGGGGGGGGGCGGGGAGAAGCAGGACTAGAAAGGCAGGAAAGAACCTGAGATGGACCTGAGATTTTTAATTTGCTATTATGTATATGAAGTGAGAGTGGGGAAGTAACAAAGACAAAAAATGTCAGTCAAGATAATAACTTGGCTTCCAATCTACAGAAACAAGAAGCCTGGTCAAAAATAAAAATACTAGCTGGGGCTCCTGGGTGGCTCAGTTGGTTGGGTGTCCGACTTCGGCTCAGGTCATGATCTCACAGTTCATGGGTTCAAGCCCCGCACTGGGCTCTGTGTGGACAGCTCAAAGCCTGGAGCCTGTTTCGGATTCTATGTCTCCCTCTTTCTCTGCCCCTCCCCTGTTCATGCTCTGTCTCTGTCTCAAGAATAAATACACATTAAAAAAATAAAAATACTAGGGGCGCCTGGGTAGCTCAGTCAGTTCAGCATCCGACTTCGGCTGAGGTCATGACCTCACGGTTCTTGAGTTCCAGCCCCACGTCAGGCTCTGTGCTGACAGCTCAGAGCATGGACCCTGCTTTGGATTCTGTGTCTCCCTCTCTCTCTCTGCCCCTCACCCACTTATGCTTGCCCACTCGCGCTCTCTGCTCGCTCAAAAATAAAAAAAATTTTTTTTAATACAATAAAAAAACGCTATATCATCCCCTTGTTCTAAACTGTGAATGGAAGAGCACCTACATTTTTTCAGGGTAATATTATATTCCAAGGCTCATGGGTCATATAAGCTAATGGAAACTTCAAAAAATTTCATTTTCTCGACAAGCTGTCTGCTCAAAATAGTACTGCAAACCCCAAACAGCTTAGTACAATAGGTATAAACCAAACTGCACTAATGCATGCTTAAAATACAAAATACAAAAAAAAAGTGTAGTACTAAAAATACTAATTTCTGACAATTTACATTAAGTCATACTGCAGTTCTTGTGCAAGTCTCTGAAGTCTATACATACACTTTAGCCTAAATGGGCATACCTAACACAGTAGCCCCAACTAGAAACCAATACTACTTTTAAGAATTAAACATGTTTGCCATTTATAGTAATAAACTGTTAGTCCTATCGTAAACCAATGACCAGTTAAAAAGTGAGTTTATCAACATGTGAGCAGCAATTTCTGAAACCTAAATTCTAAAAGTCTAAAGCCCATCAGGGACACCTTTAAAAAAATGTCTAAAGCCAATGATCTCAATCATAAATTCTAAGATGGTAGCATATCTGACCAACAGATAGATTTCATTTGGTTCATCGTGTTTAAATATTTTTGAGTTAATTGCCAACATCTTAAACATCAAATTTTCTATAAAATCTGGATTTCTGGCTGCGAACACTAGGGCAGGAAAGGACAAGCTGGCAAAACCAGACCCACGTTCCCAGGCAACAGACTTGGTTAATAAGCACCGTCCCTACCAGGACACACAATCTCCTCCACCCAGCAGCCCTTCCATTTTGCCACAGGCCCTCCCAACCCTTTGCAGTCTTGAGTTGAGACACTCCGAACTAGGACAAAATATAATCTAAACCGAGGACGACAGTTCATACTTACCCGGTTTTAAAGCACAATAGTTAAAAGAATCCAACACACATCCTGGCTATTCCTCAGGCAACTTTGTTAAGTAGCTTTTATTAACTCACGAATACATTTACATTCACATTGCCGGCTCCCAAACAGAATGAAAAGGACTTAAGTTACCAGCATTGCTATTCCTCTTGGTCACAGTCTGGTTTCTTCCGTTATAGACTCACATATACACATTTCTCAAGTGTGCTTCAAATGGTGCCCAATACCTCATACCATCCCCAATCCCATTATGCAACTTCAGCAAAATAAAATAATCAGGTACAAAGTCACAAATTAAGTCTGAAATGAAGTTGGATTTAAAAGATTGACAGTTAAGTAAACATCAAAAAAAATGCACATTCTCTTGTAGAAGATCTTATCTTGGACTCGTTAGATCATGAGTATTCCTGGCTTACAAAACAATTACTAAAAAAAATAAATAAAAGCGTATTAATAAAATAAATATATACATTCCAGCAACATGTGCTGTAAAATAGTTTTAATTCTTTCATAAAAGTAAAATCTGTACCAACAGGAATGGAACAAATCTCTTAAAATCACCAATTAAAATGAAATATTTAGTTTTATAATACAATGCTGCATCAGAAATGAAAAATAGAATACTAACTGAAAATACCATGGAGTGTGAGAAATCAACTGGGCTATCATCTATCTGCTCCATCTGTTTTTCGTACCGAAGAGTTCACCCTTACAGCTTTAGCAATTTGGTCACATTAGCAATCGAATACTCACTGAATAAATCAAAATACTGTTTCCCCCACACTTGCCTCAAGTCACCTTAATAATTAAGAGCGTATCCAAAGGAATTCTTCTGTTTAGATTTTCCCTATTTGTCACTTTTCCCAACTTCTCACCTAAAATACTAAGTCTTACTAAGCACTAGTTATAATAAAGTTGGATGGGAATGATAACACAAAGACCAGATGCAAATAGTGTAGCTCTTTATGAGGAGTCCCAGTGCACAGTGCCTGGCAAAAGCCAGCAGTTGTTAATATAAACGATGGACATCAGTCTGACAGATTGTTCTAAGCTGGTGGAGTTCGTGGGAACCCTCATACTCACACACTACATCTCCTAGAATCAAAAGCTTGCCCTTGCTTAATTAGTATGCAAGCTATTATGCAGTATGACTCATGTTATAAAAATTCAAATACTTACTGAGCAACTACCATATTCCAGGTCTGACTAACTGTCAGATTCTGATAAAACAACTTACATATAAAAAAATTTACCTTTTGGAGTCTTCTCATCAATAAAGCGGCCAAAATGAAAAACTACATAATAAAAGTTCAATAACTTGCCTGATATCACAAAGCTACTTCAGTGACATACTGAACACCTATTACCTCCAAGGTCATGTTACCACTTTATCTTCAGACTCTCCAACTTAGAGATTACTCCCATTTTACAGCGAGGAAATGAAGATCCAGAAAGGTTAAGATCCCTAGGAGATAGGTGCCAGGAACCAAAACCAGGTCGATCTGTCTCTAGCTCTTTCTAGTATCCCCGTGCCAGTTCTTTGTTTATTTCGACATAATACAACCAGTATCTTCATTGAGGGTCTTATGTTCTTCTAATCATTTAGAAAACAAAAATCAGAACACTTACTGAAGCAGAAGCTTTCATATCCCAATCATATCCAAACGTAACAGGTTAAAAAAAAAAAAAGGGGATTAACGCTAAAGCAGGAAGTCAAAATATCATACATACGTACCTTAAACATTTTATTTAAGTTTAACACATAAATGTACATTCATTTGCCAATCTTAATATGGGGTCAAAGCACTTGGAGAATGGGATCGATGAGGAGGAGCGCCTTGCTGATTGAAGTTCCTTCTGCTTGATCTAAACCACACCTATTAATGCATCATCTACAATTTCCATTTTCAGTTTCATTAAAGTGGAAAGCACACAGAATCTTTTGGGACTAATGTTCTTCCTCCCAAACTTTTAGTTACTATGGCCATATCTAATTCTACAGCCATTATTTTAGGAACTCACCTTTATCAAGTCTTTCCAAAGAATCCAACTTGGTTTTCAGGGAAAAAAAAAGTTTTGCACTCATTTTATCAGTTTACATGATATTTAATTATTATAAAAACAAGATTACCTGCCATCAAATAGTCTGGAAAACGAACACCACTTCTGGTAGGCATATATCTTGCCCAGTGCAAGCCAAGTGCACTGACTTGAAAGCAATTCACTAACACAAGAGGTCAGCATGCTATCACCCAAAACTGTTTCAGAGATGAGAGTAGGAATCCCATAAGGTAGCTAAGTGAACACAGACATGTGCAGTGCAGAGGAGCGGAGAGGATAGAAATGAAACAGGCTGGACTCTCAAGAATTTGTAATCTAGCAAAGAAGATAAACATTCACCAATTAACTACAATATGCAGTAGAAAGTGATCCGTGTGATAAGACACAGGAAAACACCATGCAAATCCAAAGGAAAAATTACAGTCTATACTCCCCCAACAGTGCAGGCCCTCAATATTTTTTTAATGTACTAACGGAGTGAAAATGAATTTGAGGCAAGTTTTCATGTGTATCATGGGTAATATGGAAAGGGAGGGCATTCCAAGAAAAGCAGGATGACACAGGCACCAAAGAAAATGAAACGTAATGGTATTTATGGAGATCTACAACAGGTCTGTGTACTTAATATATGGGAAGGGGAATGAAAGAAATTGATATGAAGTCTAAAAACAAAAAAGCTGGGCATTCTATCACAGGTGGCCTTAGATGCCAGACTTCATTCTGAATGTCTCTGAAAAAGAGAGGTGTGCTGGAATTTGGCAAGTGTTGACACAATCAACTATTACAGAAAGACAATGAAGTAGTCAGAAAGCCACCACTATACAATGCTTTGTATTATCTCCTAGTTAAAAATGAATCTCAACTGAATCTGAATTTGACTGTCTTACAGCATCTCAAGAACTATTTTTGTACTCCAAGAAACATATTTACTACAGGCATTAATTACCCTCCCCTCAGCAGTGTGTTAGAGACCAGCTAAGAAACTGCAAGAATCAAGATAGAAATATTAGTGGTTCAACCTGAGCAGAGAAGACACTACATGGGATTGGGACTGCAGGAATATAAGGAGTTGCATTTGCTCAGCCACAGGTGACAGAAGACAGAGAAGCCACAGAGTAAGTTAGACCAGTTTTAGGGTAGGTGACTCAAGTCTGAACCATATTGAGTTTGCAGTGCCAAGGGGACATCCAGGAGGCTATATAACCAGCACACAGAAGAGCACAAAACGCCAGGGTTCTGGGCTTGTTACCAAAAAAAGGCAAATCATCCATATGAAAGTAAAAGGTATAAATGTGAGGAGGAAAATGGAAGGCATTGATGCAGAAATGTCAGAAAACAGCACCGTAAAGCTAATACTGAACCTAGGAAATTTTGTTTGTATACTCTAAACCAAGGGTCAGCAAACTTCTTCTGTAAAGGGTGAGAACAAATATAAAAAAATAAACAGGGTTATGTTCCAATACACCTACATTTATGGACACTGAAATTTGAATTTCATAAAATTTTCACATCATAAGTTATCCTTCTTTTGATTTTTTTCCCCAACTACTTAAAAATGTAAAATTCTTTCCAAGCTCACAAACCATACAATACAGGCGGCAGCTAAACTGGCCTGTGAGCCACAGTTTGCGGACTCCCTGCTGTAGCATAGAACAAAGATAAGAGAATTGGATTAACTGTCCTTTTCCAAACTCCTAAGGGCAGTTTTTCCTTTAAATATATTAATACCTTACCAGACATTCCTTAAATTTGGTTGATTTCCTTAAATTTGGTTCCACTAAGAGAGAACATGTGTTGACATCCCTGTTGGGTAAGAACATTGCCTTTCACTAAGAAGAGGTATTCTTTATAAGGAACAGAAAAATTATGCTTGTACTACAAATACAGCAAAGGCAACTGAATGAAAATTATTACCTTAGAATTTGTCCCTCATTGCTTTCAAACTCTTTGTTTCCTTTAAAGTGATTTTGTGATCTAAAGGTGAGAAGATTCAATAGCAGTCTGCACATAAATTCCCAGATTTTTAAAAACCTATAAACATGAGTAACGAATGTGCGGGTCATGAGTAACAATTAAGAAAATAAAAATTAGTGCAGAAATGTCAACTTCCGACAAGCAGTCTTAACAAATACAAACCACATCTGGTGAGGAAGGATTCCTTACCCCCAAGCCACTCCTTGTACCTTAGCTGTAGCTCAGGGGCAGGAACAGGACTCCTTCTTCAATCACTTGCTGCGGCAATGAGCTGTAACCCAAGAAAACTTTAATACCAAATGAGAGTATAACATTGCCCACAAGGCTCAAGTCTTTCATTACTGGAGAACTATTTTCAGTTGTCTGGTTTCAAGCAGACAAAACACAAAGGGTGATTATTAAAGATACAAGCTAAGCTGTTCAAGGAGGGCCCAAAAGAAAAAGACTAACTTCTCCAGCTGACAGCTAGAACAAAGAGGTTTCCTTTTGAACTTTTTTGTCTGCCACCACCTGAGAGCAGAAATGTCACTATTTCCTCATCATCAAATGTTGCCAACAAGCCAAGCTGCAATGACCTAGGTTTGGCCAGTCCCATACTTGAGTTCATTATCATTAGCACTTTATGTCTCCAAAAGGGATCTCAAATGCAAACATTCTGTAGGTATTACTTTCAGAGGATTCTATGGTGGAAACAACTCTAGAACAAACACAAAACTGTTGCCAGTTTTTCTCATCAAAAAGGCTTTAGTAAAGAAAAATAGAAGACTCTTCACCGCACAATCAGAAAGCCTACTGCTTTCTATAGGAATTACAGAAATTGTAGAAATATTCAAGGATTGGAATATCACTACACTTCTATTTCTAAACTTGTAAAACCCAGGTTGTAAGTTAAACTCAGATTACAACATAAAACTCTTCGCAAAGAACTATTTCAACGACTGATTTTAAAATTTAAAATATAATCTGCTTTCCAATGAAATTTAAAATGAGAGGGTTAAACATAAAATGACCAGTGAAATCTGTTTTAATGGAAAAGAACTCAAGATTTCCAAAGTAGCTCTCTGCTATTTTATTCCTATTAGAAAAGTATATACAAGATAAATAAACACTATTTTGTTGTACACATGTGCATTCATTTAGCAATTAAACTAGTTATTATTTAAGCCACTAATCTTTAATTCTTCATGTAAAAATTCCTGAGTAGCCATGGGAAAACTTCAGGAAAAGATATTTGCTCAGGGTTTTCACAACTTTAAACATGCCAACTCTGAGAAACATACTAACACATGACAATTAAAATGTTCCTAAACTTAAAAAAAAAAAAAAACTTCCTAAGCAAAGCAACCACAGAATATAAATGTTCTGCATAGATTTTTTCATCTCAAAATTCTTCTTCCTGAACCCATCCTAAAAGTAAAAATTTTATACAATTTACACAGCTTTTCCTAGGCTTTTCTTACACAGCACGTGGCTTTATCATTCACATATTGGCAGCTGTCTTCCGCCTAACTGAAATTAAATACCAATCTTTAAAATCTAATTTCAAGGTGAAATGAAAGGACATCAGCCATTTTCTCAAACTCGCCAGAGAAAGGTCCTCAGGAGTCAGTGTCAGACCTCACCCGAAATGCATCACCCCTCCTCTCTCTACTTGAGTGTTCCCACTGCAAGAGGACAAGGTGGAGGTGAAGAACGAACTCTCCATCTCACAGGTAGGTAGTTTCTCAGTCGTCAGAAAACTCCGATGCTACCTGATATAGGTATATCAAGATTCCAATCTTTTTATTCTGGAAACCCTTCTATAAATATAATCTAAGAATGATCTAAGCAACGAACCATCTTTTCAAATGGCTTTAGTCATCACCTTTAAAGGCCTGGTTTCACAACATCCATTACTTTACCATTTCTAATTTCAGAATTTAGCCACACTTTCACCTACTTTTCATGCTAAATTAAAAGTCACGGAGAAACTAAAATATGACCACTTTTTTTTATATACACACATTAAAACAAACTTCAAGCTAAATGGCACCTGCCAAATACATTTGGTCTTGGAAGGACTGGTAACTAACTACATTCATGAATGTATAAACTGGGAAATGCAACAAAAACAGACTCCTTTAACTTCCAGTTGCAAACTGAGAAAGAACACAGCACTGGACATTCTAAGGGACTGATCAACACAAAATTGTATAGCTGAATAAGGACTCGTGCTGTATGCTACACCCTGAAATCTGTCAACGGAAACTCCCACAAGTGACTGTACTACAGTGCACTGGGTCTCCGCTACACGAGATGCTGAGCCTCAACACGGTATCGTGTGTTTTAATTTTAAAAGTTCTTGTTTGCTCATTTTTAAGGAGCCCAGCTAGGAGTCAAAAGAAATAAAATAGGGGAGGGGAGAGTAACATACTCCAAAGAGACTAGGAATGCTCTTCAGGCTTCCAGAGTACCACAAAAAAGAAACAAAGAGGAAGACCTCTCTGGGAATCCAAAAAACAAAAAGCTGGAAAAAACACAGTCTCGACTTCCATGTCTCCTGTTAAGAACTGTCAACATAAACCCATTTCCTCAATTCCAAGACACATAAATGGTTGGCTGTGGGAGATGGGGGGGAGGGGATAAACCATCACCATTAGAGGGGGTTTCAGAATCTAAAAACATGAAAAACATGCAACTTGGAATTGAGAAGTTACAAGAGGCTTCCTGCAGCAGAAACAAACTGCCACAGACTGGAACGGAGGTTTCCCAGGCCTGCCAAAGGTGTTCAAGCTCACAAGTGGCATTTTGCATTACATACCTAACGTTCACTTTTTCATTCATTTTCCCAAGCATCGATGCTATTTTAGAATCCAATTCCTAAACTGAAAACAAAACTGTTCAAAACCAGAAGTCTGTTTGTTACACATTCACAACCTCCTCCAAAACTAGTTTTATAGGGGGGAAAAAAAGGTGTTTTTGCTGTTGTTTAATCTTACTTTTATTCAGGTCAAGGAATTCAATACAACTTCACCACTGTTACAATGTCCTATCAGAGGCCACGGAGGCCTCCTCCTCCAGGGAGGAGTTCACCTTGATTATCTGCTAGTGGGTCGCCCCACCCCCTTGAATTTCAAAGAAACTATTGAATTATTTTCCCCAAACTAGCACTAAAGTAAAAAATGTTTGCGCCACATACAGGAGCATACAAAAAACAGAACACAAAAAAATACATAGAACATGGCAAAGGCAAAACATTTAACTAATCTACTTGGAGCCGTGTGAACTACCCAATGTACTTGGCAGCTATGCTAAAGACAAAGTGCAGCGTTTTCATTTCAAAGGTTTATGGAATGAACAAACATTAGGTCTATACTCAGACTCTTTAGCGATCACCTGTTTGGTCCCCAAACGAGGTAAAATAAATGTCAATAAAACACGTTTCCCAAGCTCTATGGTATCGCCTCAGAAGCACAGATTAAAGGGCAGGGCCTAACCAATTTCTACATAATTAAAAACGTTTCCTTTTAAAAAATGTGCTTTTTGTCATCCCTCGTTCCTCTTCTCTTTAGGCATAATGCCTCAGCATGGAGACAGAAGACCCGGGGTCGGGGGGAGATACTCCCGAGGTTAAACAACACAATCCTATCTTCTTCCAAATTCTGATAGAACGAAGTTGGGGACACAATGGCATGCCTGACCAGACTCTCCGGACCTGATCAAGAGGCACTGGTGTCCTTTCCCACTTTATAGTGTGCCAAGACTGTAACAACTTCCTACCAGTTTTTCTACAGAGGTTGAACCATGATCCCAGCCTTAAATAAGTTGAACCAAACTTCATTGAATAGCTACTCCTCAAAACTGACCCAGAGCGTGATTATCTAGCTGTAGACAGCTCTGCTTCCCAAGTTCAGACGTGGTACAGGTTTTATTATTTTTTTTTTTTATTATACCTGGGCTTGGGGGTGGGGGTGGGGGGCACACACCACACTCTACGTTACCGAATTCACGGGAAGAATGGGGATTTCGGCGAAGGCTGGTGGAGTACCTGACCCAGAACAGAGGACGAAGAGCTGCCTTCCGGCCGCGGGGCCCTGTCCTCGGCCACACCATCACTTGCAATGAACGGGCTGCAGGTTCGCTTAGCATCCCTCCAGACCTGAAATTCCCTACCTCAAGAGCAATCAAAAGCAGGGGGAGAAAAAAATTTCTTCCGGAAGGCGCAAAATAGGCCACAACTTGGATGAATGAAACCGGGCTAAGGGCACCCGGAGCAGGATTTTCGCTGAAGTCAGAAAAAGAAAAGTCAAAGATTTTTTTAACGTGAGACCGGTTACAAACGCCCGTGGTCCAGATAACTGCACAAACACGCTGTGGAGGACGTTTTATTGAGCGCGGACGGCTCCGGGGCGGCCGGCGGGCGCTAGTGTGGAGGCGGGCGGCGGAGCGGGCGGCGGCGGCGGCGGCGGGACCGGCGACGAGGCAGCTTCGCGACGACGGGAGCGGGGCCGGACGCTCGCGCGTGTCCTCCCGCGGACCTTCCAGGGACTCCCGCGGCCGCCCCGCCCCCCGCCCGCCCCGCCGGCCGGCCGCGTGCGAGGCACACCCTCCCGCGGCCGCGCTCCCGCGCGGGCACACCCCCGCCTCCCGCGCGCACGGGGCCTCGCCGCGCCGGCCGGCCCACGCGCGCCCCCTCAGCGCGGACGCCCGCCGCCCGCAGCCCGCCCGCGGCCCCGGCCTCCCCCCGGCCGCGCGGGGAGGGCGGGGGGCGACGGCCTAGCGGCTGGGGGTGGGGGGGGGGCGCCCGCGCGGGAAGGCGGGCTCTGGGGGGGGGGGGAAGGTCACTTACCCGCTGCATGGCTTTCAGGATCAAAGCCAGCTCGTAGCGGGGCATGCCCGAACGCTCCGCGCGCGGCTCCGGACCGAGCCGGTTCACGGGACGCAGGAGGGGAGGGAACCGCGGGGGCCTGACGGACTGCTGGGCCGGAAGGCTCCCGGGCGGCGAAAGCACGCTCCGGCCGCGCGAGCCCGGGCTTTAAGGCTCTGGCAGCTGCGCAGACGGCCCGCCACGCCCCCTCGGCGCGCCCCGCCCCCCCTCGCACGCCCGCCCCGCCCCCTCCTTAAGGCGGCCGCGCCGCGCCCCCTCGACAGTCTCTTTCCCCCCAGGCTCGCCATCCCCGCCGGGACCCCCCGGCCCCGTAGCCCCCGCGTGGGGGCGGCTCCGCGAGCCCAGCCAGGAGGGGCCAGTACGGGCCGCACTCCGCCTCCGACCCTGCCGCCGCCGTTCCAGCTACCTACGGTTCTCGAACCAGCTGGAACTTTCCATGCCTTCCGTCTCATCCTGGGCGGCGGGCGAGCGTGCGCCCTCGTGTGCGCGTGCGCTAAACAGTGCGGTCTCGTCCGTGCGCGCGCCCCTCTCCCGCGACTTCTCGGCGCGGGGGACCTTTTAGGCGTCCACGCTGCTCCGGGCGGGGTCGCGGCTGGACCTGGGCTCTCCCCGCCTCTGGTTGCGCAGGGGAGTTCCAGAACGTTCCGGCCAAGGACTACGGTTCTGTGCGCAGGGAATGCTTGGTGCACCCTGCCCCTCGCGCCCCCTGCCCACAGCCGACCTCACGCGGCTGCAGGCGCGGATTCCCGGGTCCCTTCCCCTGCGAGGTGGGCGCAAGGCGCAGACCGTGAGCCGCTGCGCGCGGGGTCGGGTCAGGCCCATTCCTCGCCGGCAGCCTGACCTTGGCAGGCTGCTGCGGAAAGGGGATGTGAAGGGCACCTACTTCCCAGGACCGCGATGCCTTTGAGTGAGCTGATGCACGTAAACCGCTGACAACGATGCCTGCACAGACAAAGTGAGGCGCGACACAGGCATCTGTTGTTGTGTGAGCCCGGTCTGACCCACGTGTTGTTGCCAAGGGCAGACTAATACTTTGGCTCAAACCGATATTCTTTAAATGTTTGCTCAGTGTTCATTTAGAGGACCAGCTGAGAACTTGGAAAGCCGTTTAGTAACCGTCTGGGAGCCTGAGCGTGCTCTGGAGGGAGGAGAGTCTCGTGGTGCATTCCCTTTACCCCCAAAACAGGCACGCAGGGCTCACCTTTCCCTCCAACCATTGGCTGTACTTTCCCTGGCAGGCATTGTATAAAGTGCGTTTTCTCCAGCGCCACTCCTTAGAGACTGAGCGTGCGGCCATTGTCACCCCTGCCCATGCTTGCCCCATTAAAAGGGCCTGTAGGTGAAATGTTTGCCTTCAAAGTGCTTTAATGATACGAGGTAAAACTTACTGAGCACTTACTGTGTGTCAGGCACCACGCTAAGGTTTTTACATGCCTCTCCAAAAATTCTTGCTTTATGAGGCACGTACTATTATTAACTCCCACTTTAGGGATTCAAAGATACAGGCACGCAAAGGTTATGTAACTAGGCCCAGGTCAAACAGTAATAGAGAAAATTTGGATCCACATAGGAAGGCTGAGCCCATACTTAGTCCAGCCTCTGCCTGTCTCCTGCCTCACAGACTACGGCGCTAATAATAATATTATTTACCAGGTATTCCCATGTAAACTTAGAGTCCCTTTGTCACCTTATCCAGAGACCTTAGTATTTCCCGTAGCTTACCTCCCAGCTCCCACCAAAGATAAAGATGATTTGAACACGCCTACTCTGTGATATTTGGGTTTTAACATTTTCTATTCTTGCGCTTCTCCACAATCTGTATTCTTCCAAAGAAAAACTACACAGGCATTAATACAAATTACCTGGTTAGTGCTGACTAATTTCACTTTTGGTTAAAAAAAAAAAAAAAAAAAGAATTGGGGCGCCTGGGTGGCGCAGTCGGTTAAGCGTCCGACTTCAGCCAGGTCACGATCTCGCGGTCCGTGAGTTCGAGCCCCGCGTCAGGCTCTGGGCTGATGGCTCAGAGCCTGGAGCCTGCTTCTGATTCTGTGTCTCCCTCTCTCTCTGCCCCTCCCCCGTTCATGCTCTGTCTCTCTCTGTCCCAAAAATAAACAAATAAATAAACATTAAAAAAAAAAGAAAAAGAAAAAAAGAATATTATAAATAAATTACAGAAGAAAGCAAAGAATTTTTGAACCTCTAGAAGTGAGATACAGGTGTTCCAAGATGGTCCCTACTTCAGGTGTCCCTCCTGTTATCAGCCACATATCCCATTTTGGGAATGAGAAAACACAGACCCCAAAGTAATACGCCAAGCCAAAGGCCAGGGCACTACCACCAGTTGACTTCAACTTTCAGTATTTCCTCTTGGAAGCTCCATAGTTTTTCCTAGCTAATACCCAGGGATGAGTGAGGGGGGTCAATTGGCATAAGGAAATTAGCCTGATTACATAATGCCTCAACACAGCACCCCCAGCCTTCCCGATCTGGTGGCTGCCCACAGGCTCACTCCATTTCTTCTGAGAAGAAGACGAAGGGCAAGCTGCCCTGATTTGCCCCCTTCAACTTCTTCTTTTTTAAAGCACAGCACCAGAATGCTCATGGGTTCATTATAAAATGATAAAATCCCAAGGAAAGCTGATGCAAATTTAGTGTCTTCCTGTTATAAGTACAAATTTAAATTCACCAAAAGATTCTTTGAGTGTTGTACTATGTATGTAAGGGAGCATTTAGAGTTATAAAATATCACTGTAGTAGTTAATGTATTAAAATTACTCTGGTACTTAGGAATAAGCTTAACCAAGAAGATAAAAAATCTGTACGCTAAAACTATAAAACACTGATGAAAGAAATTGAAGCAGTCACAGATGAAAAGATATCCATGTTCATGGATTAGAAGAAGTAATGTTAAAAAGCCCAGACTACCCAAAGTGATTTACAGATTTAGTGCAATCCCTAGCAAAGCCCAATGACAATTTTTAGAGAAATGGGGAAAAAATTTTAAATTCGTATGGAACCACAAGAGAATAGTGAAAGCAAATCTGAACAGGAAGAACAAAGGTGGAAGGCATCATACATCCTAATTTCAAACTATGTTACAAAGCTATAGTAATTAAAACAGTAGGGTACTGGCATAAAAACAGACATATAGACCAAACAGAATAGAGAACCCAGAAATAAACACACATATATGGTCAACCAATGGTCATCTGATTTTGACAAGGACCTAAGAATACACAATGGAAAAAAGACAGTCTTTTTATTTTATTTTATTTTATTTTATTTTTAAGTTTATTTATCTTGAGACAGAGAGCATGAGAGGGGGACAGGCAGAGAGAGAATGAGAGAATCCCAAGCAGGCCTCACACTGTCAGCACAGAGCCCAACACGAGGCTCGATCCCATGAACCCGTGAGATCATGACCTGAGCTATAATCCGAAGTCGGACACTTAACTGACTGAGCCATCCAGGTGCCCCAAGACAGTCTTTTTAATATATGGCTTTGGGAACATTGGATATCTACATGCAAAAGAATGAAATCAGACCCTTATCTTACACCACACTCCAAAATCAACTCAAGATAGACTAAAGTCTTAAATATGAGACCTGCAACCATAAAACTCCTTGAAAAAAACTTCTTGATGTTGGCCCTGGTAATGATATTTTGCATGACCCCAAGAGCACGGGCAACACATGCAAAAGAGACAAATGGGACTACATGATATTGTAAAGCTTCTGCACGGCGAAGGAAATAATCAACAGAATGATAAGGCAACCTACAGATTGGGAGAAAATATTTGCAAAGTATATGTCTGATAAGGGGTTAATATCCAAAACATATAAGGAGCTCATACAAGTCAATAACAAAAACAGCAACAAACAAAAATAATTACCTGGTTTAAAAATGGGCAAAGAAAGGAGGACCACCAGGTATGTGAAAATGTACTCAACATCACTAATCATCTGGGAAATGCAGATCAAAACTACAATGACCTATCACCTCACACCTGTTAGAATGGTGTCAGGAGTTATCAGGTGTTGGCGAGGATGTGGAAAAAAGGAAACCCTTCTATGTTGTTGGTGGGGATATAAATTGGTGCAGCCACTATGGAAAACAGTATGGAGACTCCTCAAGAAATCAAAGACAGAACTCCCATATGATCCAGCAATCCCTCTTCTGGTTTCATATATAAAGGAATTGAGAGCCGCCTGGGTGGCTCAGTCGGGTGAATGTCCAACTTTGGCTCAGGTCATGATCTCACGGTCCAGTCCGTGGATTCGAGCCCTGCGTTGGGCTCTGTGCTGACAGCTCAGAGCCTGGAACCTGCTTCAAATTCTGTCTCCCTCTCTCTCAGTCCCTCCCCCCATTTGCGCTCTCTCTCTCTCTCAAATAAATAAACATTAAAAATTTTTTTTTTTAGTTTTTTTTTTCAACGTTTATTTATTTTTGGGACAGAGAGAGACAGAGCATGAACGGGGGAGGGGCAGAGAGAGAGGGAGACCCAGAATCGGAAACAGGCTCCAGGCTCTGAGCCATCAGCCCAGAGCCCGACGCGGGGCTCGAACTCCCGGACCGCGAGATCGTGACCTGGCTGAAGTCGGACGCTTAACCGACTGCGCCACCCAGGCGCCCCTAAAAAATTTTTTTAATAAATAAAGGAATTGAAATCAGACCTTGAAGAGATACCTGTACTCGTATGTTCATTGCAGCATTATTTGCATTAACTGAGCCATCAAAGTAACCTAAATGTCTGTGAGCCGATAAAGAAAATGGGGTACAATGGAATAGTAGTCAGACTTAAAAAAGAAGGAAATCTTGCCATTTGAGATAACGCGGGTGAAACTGAAGGACAAATCCGGACACAAAAAGGCAAATGCTACGTATCACTTACATGAGGCATCTGAAATAGTCGAACTCAGAGAAGCAGAGGTTCTAATAGCCAGGAGCTGGGAGAAAGGGGCAATGAGGTGAGTGAAATTAGTGAAAGAATCCAAAACTTCAGTTATACAAGAAAAAAATTATTCCGCCGCAGAGCGTCTCCCAAACATTTTATATGGTATGGATTTAAGATTTGGTTAACCAGACATCTTGATTCATCTTCAAGTAAGGCTTTATGAGAGACAATAGAAAAGAAGAAATAAGGACAGAAGTTGAAATCCAACCCTATTTCTACAAAGTAGCTTCAGCATATGCCCTGGGGCAGTTTAATCATTTTTTTTACCTTCTTATTCTATATTACTGTATAATAAGGCTTTACCTTGAGCTCACACAAGGTCGTTAATTCTCAAAGATATGTCAAAGACAGGCCTCCTTCACCTAAAGACAACTCTCAAAAAGTGAAGAAATGTGCATGTGTTCAATTAATGGAGAAAATAATCCCACAGTCCAGCCAAGTCATATTTTAAGCTGTCAGTCATCACTCTCCTCAGCCTATCATCTTCTCCCTGAGGAAAGGATGCCGCCATTTCTCTGCCTGACGGCTCAGCGTCTATCTTTGTTCCTCAGCTGATGGCCCAGACCCAAGTCACATTTCAAACTTATTTTGTGTTTAATGTCTTACTAGTGAACTCACTGGCGTTTCTTTAAAAAGAAACAAATGTTTATTTTTGAGAGACAGAAAGCAAGCAAGGAGGGGGAGGAGCAGAGAGAGGGAGACACAGGATCCAAAGCAGGCTCCAGGTTCTGAGCTGTCAGCACAGAGCCCCATGCGGGGTTCGAACCCACAAGGCACAAGATCATGACCTGAGCCCAAGTGGTCGCCCAACAGACTGAGCCACCCAGGCGCTCCTGAACTCTGGTAGTTCCAAACCCCCTTGCACACACCGTCACCCACCCTTGTAGACCGTTATAGGGTCATCTCCCACATGACATTGGCAGAGTGCCCTCCGGCGTGAAACACTTTGCGCAACGTACATATGTTATTAGGTCAGGCATTTTTGGAGCTCCTTTGATCCACTAATTTCCTAATCATTTTTCTAATTTTGATCAAGAAAGTTTTTAGGTGGGGGAGATGGCTCAGATTTGGGCTCCACTTTATAAGAAAAAAAAAGTGAAGCAAAGTTTGCCTCAATGGAATGTTTCCTCACTTTCTCCTCTGCCTCCCCTCCCCTGCAAAAAAAAAAAAAAAAAAAAAAAAAAAGTGAGATCTTTTTAAGGAAAAAATACTATATTTTTGAACTTTAAAAAAACAAAATCCTTGCTGCATCTTCACTTAGGGAAGAGCTTAGTTTTTCTTCTGACGTTGTTACAATGTCTTCAACAGCCGACATCGGGGGACGTTAATGTTAAATGTCAATGATGTCGGAGGTGTGAAACAGCTCTATGTTCTTGCTCCGCAAGTGCAAAATCCGGAACTCACCTGGAAGGAGTTTAGATTCAGTAAAAGGAACAAAGGCTGTGAGCTGAAGACGTGCAGGGGGACGAGGAAGCATCTGAAGGGGTCTTCAGGGGACGAGGCTTCCCCAGGGGAGGCGCTGTATAAAGCGAGCGGGAGCACCCAGCAAAATAAACTAGGGGGCCGTCGCTCAGGGTGAGGCCCAAGACATGTGCAAGCCAGGCCTGCTCAGCAAAGAGCAGTTTTAAGGCTGGGCATGAACAGGCAGAAGGTAATCAGACCCTAACGGATTCAAAGGGGGCAAGTGCAGGGGCTGTGTCAAGCTCAGAGGGCGTGGCACAGGCCGAAGAGGGGTTGGGGGCTGGCAGAAGTTGAGGGAAGGGGTGTGAGGGGATAGAATCTGTAGGAGTTGGTGACCGATTGGATATTTGCCGGGTAGCTGGTGAGGCAACAATGGATCCCAGGTTTCTCTTCAATAGACATTCTGGACTGACTTTCCTTGGTTCTGGTCCCGCCTACATGTGGTATTTCCTCAGCTCTTAATTCATGAAACTTCTGTTACAATTCAACGTATTAGCATTTTTTTCTCAGGGTGTCTTAGCTTCATAAATCTTCACAGCGAGATTATAATCTTCTGAAAAATTGACAGGGTATCTTTCATTGCTCTAAATAGTCTCCCTATTCAGGCCTTTAACCCAAAGCGATAGTCCTAAAGCCTGTGAGGATCCACCACCTGAATGATCTGGCCACCCAAGGAATGTTGAAAATTGGGTGTTATGACACCGCTAGTCAACACTTCCTGGTGAGAAGATCAATATACAAGTATCATCTCAAAGTCCAGCCCTCTGTGAGGATCATCTTGTCTGTGTTGCTAGGGTTCTGTTGATTCGTGTGGGGGAGAATGCCCTAATTATAAGAAGAAAGGCTTGCACAGATTTGATAAAAGGAGCAAAGCCCATCGGCATTAAATTATACCCAAGAGTTATTAACGCAGCCCTCCCATTGACTCAGGGTCAAAACAGAATTGTGTCCTTGATCTGATCCGAACTTCTTTGGACTTTCCTTTTACTAAGGCAGATGACAGGCGGGTATGAGCATGTGGGAGGCAGAGGGGATTCCAAAAGACAACATATTCGGGAAGGAAATGATCTTTTGCAATGGAGACATTGTCTGGGAGGAAGTCAAACCCCTCAAAAGCAGCTCTCAGGAAGATTTTATACTTTAGAGCCTACCAAGTCAGGATGTAATATTTTAGTAATAGATAATCTCTATTTTTTTTTTCAAATTGCCCATATTAAAAAAAAAAAAAAAACTTAATGGCAACAATAACAGCAGCTACCTATGCTGCCAAAAGGAAAAAAAAATCCTACACGCAATTAAAATTACAAGGTAATTGGGAGCTATCCGATGATACCTCCTACAATAAATCATCTTGAACTTTCAGCCTAGGGTTACCAAGACCTGAAGAGAATACGCAGGAAATGTCTTGGGAATTTAGCTCCCAACTTGAATAAAGAAGTCCACAACTTAATACTAAATACATAATTACTAAGAAAATATTAAACAACCATGTTAACCCAGGGCTCCTCTATAATATTGCAAATGGAACAAGTCATTTTAGTAATTAAAGAATCATTACATATAGTGCTATCATTAAATGATTCCTGAAAGGGAATTCCTAAGGGGTTAGCTTTTGCAGTGATCAGTTATTTACAAATTCTTTTTTTGTTTTTCTTTCTTCCTCTGCCCCCAAAATGTTCAGCATCTAAACGAGAGGGCCTTTGGGACCAAGGATGACACTTTATCTTCAATCCATAATATGCCTGGTTGACATTAGAGAGCAGCCAGATAGGAGAATCTCCTCCTATTGTTAATGATTCAGTGATTAAGAAACGGCAAAGGCCCTACATGCAGAAAGGAGGGCCCTTGGTCTGACAGGAAGATCACCTTCAGGCCTGGGAATCGGTGCTATTAAATTCGACTCCAGCTGGAAGCCAACAGCTGCAAGCCCTGGACAAGTGCCACAGGCAACACTCTAGAACCAGGAACCCTTTCTTTGCCCACCTCACTGCCACCCATCTGGGTACTGTGAGGTGTATCCCCACACTGAGGCCGTAGGATCTTTCTGAAAACGTACATCTGATCCAGTTTCTCCGCAGCTTAAATACTTCACTGGCTTTTCCTTTGCACTGAAGGTAAAGTCCAAACTCTCAACAGGGAGTTGGTTACAAGGCCCTTCCTTCTGCAGTAGCCCCCCCACCCCCCCACCCTCCCCTACACACGCCTACCTCCATCCCTCTCGCCGCTCCTCAGTGTCACTCCTTGGTGTTTGCAACCCCTGAGCCCTGTGCACACTTCCCCTTCTGTCCTTTGTCTTCTGCCTGGAACACACTCCAGGCCCTTCCCCAAGTTACGGAGTGTAGTTGTGGCTCATTTATTTTCATCGCTGAAGCTACTCTATTGTCCGGCTAAACCGCTGTGTATCCGTTGGGATGGCAGACATGGTTGTTTCCTTCGTGGGTGGCTTTAACCAATAATAACACTGGGAACATCTTGTCCGCATAGACGGGTGCATATAGGTACATGTGCAGAGTGGAATGCTACTTTAAACTTGAAAGTCTGGATCAGGTGCACCTCATCTGTGCTCTTTTTAGCACCTATGCTTACTCCATCATCACGTGAACCACACCGTGTTACAGCATGCACAGGACAGAAGCGAAAAGATACTGCTGAGATCCCCAGCTGCTGTCCCTCTGGATCCATTGCTCTATTAGTTCTGAGGCCACATGTCCCTCCGGCTGCTCCCAGGTTCATTTCTCTTATACACAGTACTCCTCTGATAGGTGACTTGGGCTCAAAGACTTCGCAGTGACCTGAACAAACCCTTCTTGGAATCGTACGACGGTCCTCTCCCCTCTGGCCTTCCCCCTTTCCTGCACAGATGTCAGATCTGCAATGTCTTCCCCCAGCCTTCTCTGCTTCCCTCCCTTTGTCCTTCACAGGCATTTCCTCCAAGAAATCTCTTACCTGTCTAATCCCGTCTTGGTGTCTGCTTCTTAGAGAGCCCGATCTAACAGTGTGTCTGTCTCTTCATTACCCTGTGGCCTTAACAATTAATACATAAATTCTCAAAAAAGAAACTCTTGTGCCCGCAGTGCCAACCAGAGGGACTGATATGTGATAGATGCTGAGTAAATGTTGGAGAATAAGTGAATATAAATAAATAAATAATAAATAAATGAGATGCCTACTCCATATGAACATGTTTCTGGCATCATCTTGAAGGCAGAAGAAAACTGCTTGGCCCAACTCTAGTACGTTCGTTCTTTCTTTCTTTCTTTCTTTCTTTCTTTCTTTCTTTCTTTCTTTCTTTCTTTCTCTCTTTCTTCCTTCCTACCCTCCTTGAGAGAGACAGAGAGAGCAAGCATGAGCAGGGGGGCGCAGAGAGAGAGGGAGAGAGAAATCCCAAGCAGGCTCCGCACTGTCAGCACAGAGCCCGATGATGCAGGGCTTGAACTCACAAACCAAGAGTCAAAAGCTTAAGACAGCCACCCAGGCACCCCACCTCCCTTCTTTCCGTGGGCCTACCCACAGACTGTGCTTTCTACTTAAAAGGTGCTGCCGGTGTGCAATGACGGACAAAGGAACTAAGATCTCACTTTCTCTCCATGAGGGAAGGGCAAAGTCTCCCATTAGGTCATTGGCTTGGGAACACTCTCTTTGGCACCTCATTCCATATTTCAGAAGCTTCTGATCACAACCCCAACCTACCAGACTGTGTCACTGCCACGTGGCAAAGAGAAGGGGCCTATGGTAAGTGGCCTTTAGGATGGTCTCCTATGATCTCTGCCTACTGGTATTACACTTTATATAATTCCCTGTCCTTGACTGTGATCCACATTTGAAAACCCTAAGGAATTGTATACAGCGGAAGTGATAGGATCTGCCTTCTGAGTTTACATTATAAAAAGACTGGAGCTTCCATGGGTTGAGAGTCAGAAGACCTAAGTGTAACCTTTATCTTTACAGGGCACTGGCCAAGTTATTTTCTTTTTTAAACTCTTTTTTTAAGTTTACTTATTTTGAGAGAAAGAGAGCATGCTCACACGCTCACAAGTGGGGGAGGGGCAGAGAGAGAATCCCAAACAGACTCAGCACTGTCTATGTGGAGTCTGATGCAGGCAGGGCTCGAACCCCACAAACCCTGGGAGCGTGATCTGAGCTGAAATCAAGAGTTGGGTGCTTAACCTACTGAGCTACCCAGGCACCCCCTGGCCAAATCATTTTCATCTCTTTATGTCTTAGGTTCTTTATCCGTTAAGTGGATTAAGTAATACCTAACTAATTATGATTAGTTAATGTGGGAAATTATATAAAAGCCAACTTTTATATAAGTTGGCATATATATATATATAAACTTCCATGGGCGAGTACTGTTATCATCCTCATTTCTTTTTTTTTCTATTCATACATTAGACATTTATCCATACATTACAATTTTATTTTTGTGTAAAAAGTTGTTTAACAATCACTGAATTTCTAGGCCAGGTTCAGGTACCTGAAGAGCCTTTATAACTAATTTATATTGTCTAGATCCAAGGTACGCTGCAAACACGGTCTGGAGCAAAATGGGAAATAACATCTTTCTAAAGGCAGGCTGAGAAATTCTAGTCCAGCAAGTTAAGATGTTTCCTTTTTCTGGTAGCAAGGCTGACTCATAACTGGCCACCATTCACAGGTATAGCCAAGAAAACAGGGTATAGACCACCAAAAACAAGACCAACCAGTCCACCCTGTGTTATGGTACAGGTTTCACAATTCAAATCACCTGTATTCAAAGGCAGATTTACAAAACCTTTGTAAGGTGCATGCGCAGTCAAAAATGGGATCACTGCCATTGGTAAGCCAGCAGCTGTACGAGCCTGTGTCACGTTTAAGATGCGTCAAAAAAGACTATTTGCTATTAGACCACAGACAGCAGCATTAAGTGCACTACATACTGATCCATGTTCAAATAGATTCCTTTCTGCTTCTGGGAGGTGGTTAAGTTTTCTGGTTATGATCCTGAAAATTAAGTCTTCCTTGACAGTATCATCTGGTTCATGACATTTGAGCTTGAGCCCTATGCTCTGCTCACAACCCTCCTTGGCACGCTGGGGTTCATGCCAACCTTTGCTCGACTAGCCTGAACGTAGCCATCTTTTCATACAACTCAGCAGTAAAAAGAAGAGAGCTAGTCACACGTTCAGCAACCCGGACGAACCTCAGTTAGGCCAAATGAAAGACGCCAGACCCCTCCCCCGCAAAAGAACCCATACCAAGTGATTCCTTTTATATAACATTCTAGAAAATTCAAACTACAGTGGCACAAAACAAATCAGTGGCTGCTTGAGGCAGAAGTGAAGAAGAGGGATTATAAAGGTGAATGAGGAAATGTTTAGGGATGATGGATATTTTTATTATCTTGATTAGAACAATATTATCGTGCATGTATACCTAGGGCAAAACTTACCAAATTATAGACTTCAAATATGTGTGATTTATTAATTAAAGGTATCAATTAAACCTCAAAAAAGCTACAAAAATCTAAATCATTCACATCATTATTATACTCAGGAAAGCCATTCTAGGTCATTGTTCTGATATATCTCTACTCTCTTCTTACCCTGCTTCCCCTTCCCCAAATTCCTGAATAAGAGGTGAAGACCACACTCACCTCTGGTATTCCCATCAATTAAGAAAAAAAAAATAGGTCCATTTTAAGTTTTACAGGACATGCAAAGAAGGGTAAGAAACACTCCATGTCTTTAAGAAATTGTAATCTACGCAGAGAAAGAAGCTGTAAGTATGTTTAAAACTAAATTGTCTAACGGGGTTTAAGTGTCAATTCTAAGAAATAGAAAACATCTAAAAGGGGAGTGATAGGGGCGCCTGGGTGGCGCAGTCGGTTGGGCGTCCGACTTCAGCCAGGTCACGATCTCGCGGTCGGGGAGTTCGAGCCCCGCATCGGGCTCTGGGCTGATGGCTCAGAGCCTGGAGCCTGTTTCCGATTCTGTGTCTCCCTCTCTCTCTGCCCCTCCCCCGTTCATGCTCCGTCTCTCTCTGTCCCAAAAATAAATAAACGTTGAAAAAAAAATAAAATAAAATAAAAGGGGAGTGATTAACTGCCTAATGAAGAGTCGAGGCAAAAATTTCCAAAGACGCATGACTTCGGGCTGGGATGGTTTGGGAATGTTTCATGTAGGATGTGGGATTTGAGCTGGAATGTGAAGAATGGATAACATTTGGATAGATGGGAGGAGAAAAGAGAATAAACACAAGATGCTTTGGTGGGGTCAGAAAATGGTGACATTGAGCGAATAAGTCTGACAGGAGGAAAGGTGTCTGTAGAAGACTCACAGGACTTAGCTCTACAAAAGTGAGACCAGAGTTGGAGGGTCTTGAGTGCCAGGTAGAGAGTCTAAACTCTCAGCCTATATTTCATCTTAACAACAAGAAGGAAGAGAGCTTTTCGTTGTCAGAATCATTCAGCAAAGAGCGTATGAGCATATATGAGGAAGGTGGAAAGGAGATAACTTGTCTGAATGGTCTAGTCCCTCCCAATCCTGAGACACTGGTCACAGATTCATCGGCTTTGAAAGCGTCCAAGAGGTAGCACTGGATATTTGTTCGATCATATCTGGGTTCCTCTTGGAGGTGGTGCCTAACTTGCATGCCAGGGTCAACAGGGACAGATTTTCCCCTATTCCACCAAGTTCAGCCAGCAAATGGAAAGTGATCCATGTACAACCATCAGACTCTCTCTCATGATTTCGAGTCCTGAGTAAATGACTCAGTGACATGAGGAACAGTTAGAGGTCACTCGTCATGCTCACCAGACCCTTCCTTCTCAATGGCCGTGGTTATACTTCTTGCTAACCAGCACTCCAAAGTACTCTTGGCTCCTAACCAGTTCTCTAGTCTCTGGTCAATTCTGAGATTCCCCCAAATATTATTCCTATAAATTTCATTTTTGCCTAAGACTGTAGAGTCTGTTTATGTTACTTGAAGCCAACCACTGGGTCAACGTAGAACTCTTTACATCTTAGCACTTCAGGCCCTGCGTAAACCTGTTGGCCTTAGTTCACCCCCTTAGGTCCATACAGAACAAGTCTGTCCCCTCTTTCACATGAATTCTTCTTATGTCCGAAGACAGCTCTCTGGCCTATCCTGAACCTTTCTTTCCCTGGGCTGTATGCCCTGTGTTCCATTGGGCACGCATCAACTCACATGGGCTGGATTGCTTCACCAGCCTGAACAGTTTTTCCAAGGGTGCTCAGCTGTTCACATTCAGACCTTGGTGACTTGATAAACATTTGTTGAATGATGGCTACAATTCCTCTTGTAGGAAACGGTCATTCGTTTTTGGTTTTCCATGCAAAGGCTATGTTATAGTTGGGGTTTGGTTCAACTACTGAAATAAATATCAAAGTAACATTGACTTAAATAAGATGGTTTATGACATGGAAAGATGTAAATTTAAGTAGGGCTGGGGATCTTTTTCCAGGCTTTTTCCAGCTTGTTACTATCCATTTATACCCATTTATATTCATTTATAACACATGGCTTCATCTTGCGGTCTAGCATGGCCATTCCTGCATCTAGCACCATGTTCACATTCCAGAAACAGGAAAGAAAGGGAGAAGAAAAGTCTTGTGGCATTCCTTTTAAGGAATGTTCCAGAAGCCATCCCCTCTACTTATCTTCCATGAGTCGGAACTTAATCCTAGACCTTTGCCTTGCCTTCTTTTTTAAAAAAAAATTTTTTTTAAACATTTTATTTATTTTTGAGACAGGGAGAGACAGAGCATGAACAGGGGAGGGTCAGAGAGAGGGAGACACAGAGTCTGAAACGGGCTCCAGGCTCTGAGCTGTCAGCACAGAGCCCGCCGCAGGGCTCAAACTCATGGACCGTGAGATCATGACCTGAGCCGAAGTCGGCCGCCCAACCAACTGAGCCACCCAGGCGCCCCTGCCTTGCCTTCTAAGAAGGGCTGGGAAATGTAGGTTTAGCTGAAAGAGGATGGTAAACTAGCAGTTTCTACCATAGACCATACAATGCAATTTAGATATCTTCCAATAAAACACTCCCAAGTATAAGGAGATGCTACACAAGTCACAAGTAGCTTATTGGCTGTAACTTTCTTATATTCAATGTTGGGTATTTTGCAAGTGGCTATCAGGCTAGAGTTATGCTGAGAATTGAGCTTTAGGTAAATTGGATTCATGGATTTACCAGCACACATGCCTTGGACTAGTCCGTGTACTTATAACCCAAAGGTCAGGTCTACACTGTAAAGTTCCTCCAACTGAGACAATCAAACAGCTATTTCTTTTGAAAACAAAACCCACAAATTTGCTTCACACAATGAGTTTAATATGTGTTCACACATATTAGATAGTATTCTTTTGCTTACAAGTAATACAAACTGTAGTTTGTTTAGAAGGGAGGGATGAATTATTATAAGCGCACCAGATGTATCACAGTACTCAAGGCAATGTGCAGCTGACTGGGCCTCTGGAACAGACTATAATTAAAATGCTCTCCATCTTTTATTTCTGTCCTTCTGCCCAGAAGCTTTATTCTTCTTTGTCTTAAAAGACCCTTTTTCTCCACTCTCCAGTCTGCACAGTAGACAATGGCTATTCCTAGCATCTTGGTCTACATGTAATCCCTCAACCCACCCAGAGATATCTGAGGCTCTCCTTCAATTGCCATGTTTATTAGCCTTGGTTGGGTTAGTGGTCCACCTTGGGCCAATCGGCCAGGTCTAAAGAGGAGGCCAAGAGGCTCCTAAGTAGCTCAGTGAGTTAGGCGTCTGGCTCTTGAATTAGGCTCAGGTCATGATGCCTGGGTTGTGGGATCAAGCCCTGCCTGGGGCCCTGCACTGAGAATGGAACCTGCTTGTAATTCTCTCTCTCTCTCTCTCTCTCTCTCTCTCTCTGCCCCTCTCCCCTGCTCTCTCTAAAATAAATATTTTTTTAAATTTTTTTAAAAAAGAATAGGTCAAATCTTATCTTTATGACAGCCAGCAGCTACCTCTGAGCCCTGTAGGTTTAGAGGGTTACAGGCAGGGAAAAATAGTTTCCAGCGAAGGGAAGTCTAGACAGGCATCTCAACAGGCATATCCTCCACCCATTCATACGTGGAGGATTGTCATGAGCGAAATGAAGTTTAAAAATGTAGCTATGAGGTCGGGGACACTCAAGTTAGCAGCCTGATGCAATGCGGCTGGGGAAGAAACTATGTCTGCCTCAAGACTGTTTTGGTTGTAACCGAAACCCATCCAAAAGCTCTTAAGCGTATCACTCGAGATATTTAATACCTGAAGAAGGCTTTGATGTACGGAGGGTCACCTCTAGTTACTTGTTTTAACCATCACTCAAGTTGTCAAAGTTGTATTATTTTTTAAAATACTTTATTTTTTAGAGTAGTTTCAGGTTCACAGCAAAATTAAGCAGAAGGTAGTGAGGTTGCCCATAAACCCTCCTACCCCCACATTTGCATGGCCTCCCCCATTATCAAAGTCCCACACCAGAGTAGTACGTTTGTTACCGTTGATGAACCCACATTGACACATCATCACCCCAAGTCCGTAGTTTTCATGGATATAGTTCACTCCTGGGGTTGTATATCCTGTGGGTTTGGACAAATGTATAATGACAGGTATTACCTGTTACAGTATCGTACAGAGTATTTTCACTTCCCTAAACATCTTTTGTTCTCTACTTATTCATCCTTCTGTCCTCGCTAACTTCTGGCAATCATTGGTCTTTTAACTACCTTCATGATTTTGCCTTTTCCAGAATGTAATATAAGTGGAATAATACAGGATGTAGCCTTTGTAGTTACAACCCGAAAAGCACAATCCATGAAAGAAAGAACAACCTGATTTAAAAATAGGCCAAAATCTTTTTCGCAAGAACACAGGTGTCGTGAAAACCACCACTAAACCTGAACCAAAGTGGGAAAGGAAAAGACTCATATCAACGTCATTGTCATTGGACACATGGATTTAAGGCTGCCACTGCCAGTCATCTGAGCTACAAATGTGGTGGGACTGACAAAAGAACTCTCGAAAAGTTTGAGATGGAGCCTGCTGAGATGGGAAAGGGCTCCTTCATGTATGCCTGGGTCTTGGAGAAACTGAAAGCTCAACATGAACGTGGTATCACCGTTCATAGCTCCCTGTGGAAATTCGAGACCAGCAAGTATTATGTGTGCATCACTGGTGTCTCAGCACACAGAGACTTTATAAAATACATGTATAAAAAATGTGATTATAGGCACGTCTCAGGCTGACTGTGCTGTCCTGATTGTTGCTGCTGGTGTTGGTGAATTTGAAGCAGGTGTCTCCAAGAAAGGGCAAACCCGTGAGTATGCCCTTCTGGCTTACACATAGGTGGGAAACAACTAATTGTTGATGTTAGCGAAGTGGATTCCGCTGAACCACCCTGTAGCCAGAAGAGATACGAGGAAATCATTAAGGAAGTCAGCACCTACATTAATATAACTGGCGGGGGCGCCCGGGCGGCTCAGTCGGTTGAGCGTCCGACTTCCGCTCAGGTCACGATCTCACAGTTTGTGGGTTCAAGCCCCGCATCGGGCTCTGTGCTGACAGCTTGCTCAGAGCCTGCAGCCTGCTTCAGATTCTGTGTCTCCTTCTCTCTCTCTGTCCTTCCCCGACCCATGCTCTGTCTCTCAAAAATAAATAGATGTTAAAAAAAATTTTTTTTTTTAATTGGCTACAAACCCAACACAGTAGCATTTGTGTCAGCTTCTGGTTGGAATGGTGACAATGTGCTGGAGTCATGTGCTAACATGCCTTGGTTCAAGGGATGGTAAGTCACCTGTAAAGATGACACTGCCAGTGGAACCACACTGCTTTGAAGTTCTGGATTGCATTCTGCCATCAATTCATCTGACAAGCCCTTGCATCTGCCTCTCTAGGATATATACAAAATTGGTGGTATTGGTACTGTCCATGTGGGCCAAGTGGAAACTGGTGCTCTTAAACCCAGCATGGTGGTCACCTTGGATCCAGTCAATGTTACAACTGAAGTAAAGCCTGTTGAAATGTACCACGAAGCTTTGAGTGAGGCTCTTCCTGGGAACATTGTGGGTTTCAACGCCCAGAACGTATCTGCCAGAGATGTTTGTCACGGCAATGTGGCTGGAGTCAGTAAAAATGACCCACCAATGGAAGCAGCTGTCTTCACAGCTCAGGTGATTATCCTGAACCATCCAGGCCAAATCATTTCTGGATACGCACCTGTGCTGGATGGTCACACGGCTCACGTTGCCTACAAGTTTGCTGTGCTGAAGGAGAAGATTGATCGTTGTTCTGGAAAAAGGCTGGAAGATGGCTCCATGTCCTTGAAATCTGGTGATGCTGGCATCGTTGATATGGTTGCTGGCAAGCCTAGTGTGTTGGGAGCTTCTCTGGTTAGCCTCTTTGGGGCCATTTTGCTGTTCCTGACAGGAGACAGACGGGTGCTGTGGGTGTCATCAAAGCAGTGGACAAGAAGGCAGCTGGAACTGGCAAGGTCACCACGTCTGCCCAGAAAGCTCAGAGGCCTGAATGAATATTATTCTCAATACCTGCCACCCCAGTCTTAATCAGTGGTGAAAGAATGGTCTCAGAACCCTTTATGTCAATTAGCCATTTAATTTTAATAGTAAAAGACTGGTTAATGATAACAATGCATCGTAAAACCTTCAGAAGGAAAGGAAAATGTTCTGCGGACCATTTGTTTTGTGTGTAAATGTGGCAGTTTTCTGTTATTAGTTTTTTTTTTTAATGAGTACTTTTTAATGGAAACAACTTGATCAAAAATCTGTCACTGAATTTCAAGACCCATTAAACCAAAGGTTTAATGAGAAAACTGTGTCTTCTTTTGGTCAACACTGTAACTTCATGTAGTACTATTCAGGTAAAAGATTATGAGTTGCCCATAACCTATTTCTGGTGTTATCTTATGTCAAAACTCAGAATTTGGGTTAACATTTTTTTTCTGGATGGGAACTTTTTTCACCTTGTCTGAGGGAGAGAAGTCATCTATTTAAGAACATAGTAAAAAGCTATGGGGAAAGGGGATCTGTTGGTGCAACATATCATAGCTTAGAACAGATAAGCAAAGAGTAACAGTATAAGATAGCTTATAAAAAGGTTAAATTCTGTAATACTAAAATCAGTGTGTCTCATATAATTTGTATTCTATCAATATTGGGTAAACTGGGTGATACCAAAAAAAAGGGGGGGGTAAAGATTTTAACAGATAGCTCACCAAAGAAGATATACACATGGCAAATAAGCATATGAAAAGATTTTCCACATCATACATCATCAGGGAAATGCAAATTGAAACAACAATGAGGTAATGCTACACATTTATTAGAATGGTCAAAATCCAGAACACTGACAGCACACAATGCTGGTGAGGATTTAGAACAACCGGAACTCTCATTTAGTGCTATAGGAATGCAAAATGGTACAGTCATTTTGAAGGACAGTTTGGCAATTTCTTACACAACTCAACATACTCGTACTGTATGATCCAGCAATCATGCTCTTTGGTATTTGCCCAAAGGAGTTAAAGACTTATGTCCACACACATATACCTGCATGTGGATGTTCGTAGCAGTTTTACTCATAATGGCCAAACCTTGGACACAACCAAGATGTTCTTCAGCAGGTGAGTGGATAAGGAAAGTATAGTATATCCAAAGACTGGAATATTATTCAGCAATGAAAAGAAATGAGCTATCAAGGCATGAAAAGACATGAAAGAAATTTGAATGCATATTACTAAGTAAAAGAGGCCAATCAGAAAAGTTGTAACATTTTAAAACCTAGGTTCTTCCAAAGGCTTTATGTTTAATTCACAACTCCTACCCTTATTTATGTCTAGTAATTTTTATATAGAAATAATAGTAATCACTTTCATTTTTTCTCTGATTAATGTTGAATTAACTAAATTTAAGTAGTAAGTTGTCCTAAATAACCCTATTTATAAGCTTATGATCTAATTCTCTGAAACATTTTAAGTGCATTTAAAATTAAAATATAAGGTTTTCTAAAACACTTCAAGCATCTGATGTGGCAAACTTATAAAACTAACAAGCACAATTTTTCTAGGCCTTTAAGTAATTATTAAAATTTCATAAACCTAGTAAATGGAGTTTCTTAAGATTCACGGTGGATGACTATCAAGTGCTCCCCTCTTTGCCTTTAGTTAAAACCTCTGAGCTTTAGCTGGACATATGTCCACCCAACAATAGACTACATTTTGCAGACAGCCGTAGCGATGTGACTAAGTTTGGACCAATGGGATGCAAGTAGATATGATATATGCTACAACTAGATCATCTCCCTTAAGACACTTGCTGTGGACCCACCTCTTTCCCACTTCCCTGGGATGTGGTGGTGAGCAAACATCAACCATGCTGATGAAGATAACACAGGCAATGGCAGAGCCAAAGGAGAAAAGGAATCCATTCCCCAGACCTCACACAGCAAAGCTGCCTGGCTTACAGCTTTGGACCCCTTACTACTTGACTGTTACATGAGAGTGAACAAACTTCTATCATCTCTGAGCAATTGTACTTTGGGGTTAGATTGTTCCCCAATAATACAACATTCAAAGACTTCCTATAAACTCAATTAGTTATAATTTCTTAAACGTTTCAAATTCAAATTGCAAGTCCAAAAGCTCAGTTTTCTCATGTGTTAGATTTTCTTCAATGTTTCAAGTTCTTTAAGTAACACATAGATTATAATGATGATTAAACACTTGTTTCTGCTGTTACCACGAAAGGGACGCCATATTTCATGGGATCTAAGATGTCTTCGATTTGTAATAATATCACCATTTATAATTGATGCCACAGTTTGCAGAATGCATTCCAAATTCCAAGATGTTAAAACAGAAAATGTAGCAATACTTTGGTTCTAGTTCAGCTCACCATCTATACTGAGCTGTGCATTTTCTTCAGGTTACAAATTCACTTACCCAACCAAGAGAAGAAGATTTGCTGCCGTAGGCCATCTGAATCTAGTAGTGGAAGATTCAGGATTTTGAAGTAGTTACGGATTCAAGTTCTTGGTAGAGAAGTGAAGGCAGGACCTGGATGTGGGTGCTTGGTACGTCCAGAATGACTCTACCTGAGAAGGTGTATATACCAGTTGGGATACTGGAGTTTGACTTTGTCCTGTCAAAAGGAAGCTCAGTGCCCACACCTTTAACCCAGAATCTAATTTCATAACACGGTCTTCTGTGTTTTCTGGGTGGCTTTCAAGTTTCTCCTTCAACCTATTTTAATTGCATCTTCTTTCAACTTCTTATCACTTGATTTGAGTAGACATACCCCATACAGACTCACACCCATACATACACATGGCAGATTGCAGCTGTAAGATTAGGGTTATTTGAATGCTTTCTGCAATACTCGATATTTTATATTTTTGCCTATCTCATTGACCACCATTTTGTAATCGTGGCAGTGAACAGGCAAAAACAGGGATTTATTGCAGGATTCCAGACTATATCCTAGATTCTGGGATAGGATCTGGGGCTCCTGAGGAGCTAGATGTGACATTTTTGGTTTCTCTGGGACTACGTGTATCTGTCTCTGCTCTGCTCATGAACCATCTGACCCTGCCTCCCCCTTCTCCCCACCCCATCTTGTCTCTCTGGACACAAGTGCTTTCTGGTTCTCCGTGCCCACTTGGAAGATGGCTAGCCCATAGCTGGAATGTCCTGAGGACAAACATGCTGAGTTCAAGTGACCAACAACACCGACACTCATCTTTCATATGAAACCCATCTTGAATCCACAACAGTGTAGCCATGAAATGCAAACACTTAGTCCTCAGGAAAGAGCCGTCCTCGGAAGCTGCAGACAGGGCAGGTCTCACCAAAGATGGCTGCTTGGGGAGAGTAGAGTTTGGTGGCTAAGGATATGGAGCCCAAGCCAGACTGCCTGAATCCAAACCCAGGTCCTGCTGCTTCATGGCTGTGTGACCTTGACCAAGTAACTGAATGCTCAGAGCCTTAGTTTCCCCATCTGTAACATAATCATACCTGAGGCATAGGGTTGTGGCAAGGGTTTCATGATGTATGTGGAAAACATGGGGAAATCTGCCACGTGGGAAGTATTCAATAACTAGTTTGCCATGTATTCTAATGGCAGAGACAGGAAACAGAAGCAGGTTGTGTGAATGTGCTCTCCACCTCAGGTGCTGGAATCTTTGCATTTATGTCTTTGCTTGTTTATTTGTTTATCTAAATCAACCGCTTTGGCTCCCATCTACCAAACCTAACAAGCTATTCCATCTCAGTCATGACTTGCTTCTGGAATGCTCATTCTGCATCCAGACCAAAGAGATGCATCCAGAGGTAGAGGATTGCATCCCCCCAGGCCATCATGAGTGTGAGTTCATTGATTCACTCACTGTGGAGTTGTCATTACATGTGCTGAGGACTGGGGATGCAATGGTGACCAAAAGCACCATGGTGACCTTTCTGCCTCTGGAAGAACAACTTCAAAAGTGTCATCGGCAAGGCTTGGTGATCGGATGGATGTGGAGGGTGAGCGTGAGGAGGGGGTCAACAGCATGCCTGGGCTTTTGTTTTATGTCATTGGATAGATACTGATGACATTTAGGGAGACAGCGTGAGAGGGAAGTCACAATTCTTGTTTGGGGCAAAAGCCAGGATGTTTGGAGTGAGAGTGGGGCACTGAGAATCAGGCTGCCAAGCCCCAGCCCAGCCCCACACTCAGCAGCATTGCAACATCAGGCGAGTCCCTTAACCTCTCTACCGGTTTTCACGTCTGAAAACGAGGAAAGTAATAGCTTTAGGTCACAGGGCTGTTGTGAAGATAAAACATATTTATACAGGCGTATCTCATTTTATTGTGCTTCACTTTATTGTGCTCTGCACATATTGCGTTTCTTACAAATTGAAGGTTTGTGGCAACCTGGCATCGAGCGAGTCTATTGGCACCATTTTTCCAACGGCAATTGCTCACTTCCTGTCTCTGTGTCACATTTTGGTAATCTCACCATATTTCCAACTTTCTCATGGTATTTGTTACAGTGATGGGCTCGCTGATTACATCTTGCTGAAACCTAAGATGATGGTTAGCATTTTCTAAATAAAAGTATTTTTGAGGAAGGTATATACATCGTTTTTTTTAAGACACAATGCTATTGCTTACTTAAGAGACCCCAGTGTAGTATAAACATAACTTTTGTGTGCACTGGAAAACCAAAAAATCCATTGACTTGCTTTATTGCAATATTCACTTTATTTTGATGGTCTGGAACCGAAACCACGATATCTACAAGGTGTGCCTGTACACATAAAGTGTCTGCAACTGTGCCCGGCTCTCTAAGTGTCACCTTCGGCACATGATGGGTTTGAGGTGCCTTTGAACCATCAGCAGAATGCAAGCTCCCGAGAGCAGGGATGTGGTCAAATTGCTCTTGGATCCTGGCCCCTGGTATAGCGGCTGACACATAGAGAGTACCCAACAAATATTTGTTAGCAGGACAAGGTAAGGATTTTGTCTAGAGGGTGGAATGCGAATATCAACCTATGAGTCCCTGTATGGGTAGGAGCTGAAGTCTTTGGCTAGGTTGAGTCCCTAGGGAGGGAGAATAGAGGGAAAAGGGTCTGAGCTGGAGGGCTTGAGGAGCCTTAGACCTGGGGCCAGGGGGTCCATTTGGGACATGGGTGTCTCCCATTTCTGCCCCCACACCCCTTGCCTTTTCAGCCTCATTCTCCCCAGGGATCCCGAAACATAAACATTCTAGGGAGTATTTGAAGACAGCTTGAACCTTAGGATAAGGATGCTGGCCTTTCCATCCTAGTGTGGGGTGGGAAAACGTGGCATTTTCTACTCCTGGATCCACAGCTGGGCAGAACAACAATATTGCAACACCATTGGAGTTTTTCTTCCTACGAATCTATCCTGTGGAGAGTCAGCTATAACCCATGCCGGCTGTCCTGTTCCTGCAGCCGAAGTCCTGTATGCCACCCCCCACCCCCTCCCTTTCCTCCCTCTGCTCTTGTTGGAAGACCTCGCAGGTGCCAGAGACTGGCCCCTGAACTCTTTCAGGATGGTCACCCTGTCATGGCTCATATGCCTCCCTGGGCCAGCTGTCTGGCAATTTCCCCTGTCTTTGATGGTGTTATTTCCCCACGGCCTGCAAGTTCACTCTTGGCATGCCAGGGTGGGGCACTCAGCCAGAGGGGCCCACAGGAGGCTGAGCGCCTACACTTGTGAGCCCACCTCAACGCCTTCATGACCAGTGTCAAGGGCAGGCTGTGGAAATGAGCAGGGAGAGGGTCCGATTCCCAGTGGAGGGCCTGCCAGAAAGCCCCAGCCTGCTTCCGTGAACTTCCCCAGCTCAGCAGCTAGAGCCCAGGCCACAGAGGACAGAGAGGGGCAGAGGGAGGACCAGGGCAGTCTTGTCCTTGAAAACCCGAGGAAACAAGGTCGCTGTCAAATTAGGTTTCAGGGTTTTAAAAAGCTATTTTTATTATATGCATTTTCCCATTGTAAGATCAATAAAATCTCATTACAGAAAATTTGGGAAACAGGAACAAAAATTCCCCAAATCCCACAGTGCAAACCCAGCCACTGTTGACATTTTAGAGGTTTGTTTCTAAACTTCCTATGTGTGTGTTTTTATTTACATAGTTTCAATCATGCTGTATATATATTTCTGTGTTCTATTTTCTTCTTGGTATGTAATCGTTAGCATTTCCGTGTTCTTTTTATTTTATTTTTATTTTTTTTTGCATTTTATTTATTTTTGATAGACAGAGAGACAGAGCACAAGTGGGGGAGGGTCAGACTCTGAGCTGTCAGCACAGAACCCAACGTGGGGCTCGAACCCACAAACTGCGAGGTCATGACCTGAGCCGAAGTCGGACGCTTAACCGACTGAGCCACCCAGGCGCCCCTCAGTTCCGTGTTCTTAACTGACCTTTGTAACTAGTATTAAACACTGTTACATTATATTCTACCCAAGGAAATGCTGTTGTCCACTCAATCATCCCCTTTTAGACATTCTGGTTCACACTTTTTCACTCTTCGTTCTTATAGCTAATTCCAAGATGAAATCCTTCTGCATTGGATTTTTCTGCAGTTAGGAATGCTTCCTTTGGTTGGCATCCCAAAGTAGGACGCCTTGAATCATTTATGGCTCCTTAGGTCTATTGCCACTGTTTTTTCCAAAGGGCGTGCCGGCAGTGTGGAGCAGATTAGAATCGGAAGCAGGGGAAACTGAGGTCCAAAGAGCAAGGACCCTCTGCTCTCAGTACCCCAGAAATTGCAACGTGGCTTCCCCAAGGCTCGGGCGAGAGGTCAGAGGTTCTAGGAAGAAGACCTGGGGATGACTGGAAACGCCTGATTTATGTGAAAATCTGTGCCAAAGAATGTGAGTAATAAGTCAATGTGTAATTGCCCGTGTGCGGATGGCGTGTTCCCAGGCCTCCCCAGAGCTGCACCGCCCTGAGCAGCTGATTGCTCGAGTGCTATATAGCAGTGAATTACAGGAGAAGGACAGGTGAAGGCCACAATCCTAGGGGTGTAACATTTAAAGGAGAAGCTCTAATCACCTGGCAGGTGGCATGGAAAGTTACTGAAGGACAGAATGCACCCCACCCCGATGGCTCCTGGAAGCCACCTCGCCCCCACCTCACTTAGAGCATCATATAAAAAGAGAGTTCCAGCTCCTGCTCCCTGCTTGGTTCCAGGCTGCCTGCCTCAGCCCATTCCCCCCACCTCAAGCCATCCTGGATTGTATCCTTTCGATGTACAGTCTTACTGGACATTCTTTCATGTTTCAATTATGTCCAATGGCAAGGTCCTTGTGTGTTTGAATTTGGTTCCTTCAAACCATAATTCTGGTTCCAGCACCACCTGCTAGCACCTCTCCGCTTCTTCCTTTCCCATGCCATCCGGACGACCGCACCTCCCTCCCTGAGCTCTCTCCTTGTGCGGTTGGGTTCCACGGCCCAGACCCCGCTGGCATCTGTATCTTCCCCCGGCCCAGACTTTTCTGCTGGGCTCCAGGCCCACATTCCAGTCTGGAATTCCAAGTGCAGTTCAGATGCAGGAGTCCAGGTGAACCCAGCATCTCCCCCTTTGGGTTGCACCTGCCCCAGCCCCTCGTCCTGTGAGTGGTACCACGAAACAGCCAGTCTTAGGCCAGAAAGGCAACCCTCCCAGGCGTGCCCTTACTTCTTCCCTCCCATCCAATCAGTCGCCAAGTAGTTTTCAAATCCACCCCTTCCTTCTGACCCACCTCCCTCCGGGGTCCTCGAAGTGACTCCTGGGATCACTCCTCACTGACCCAAGTCTTCCTTCTTTCACTCTGTGGCTCCCAGAGTGCTCCTTCTCAAATGTCCATCTAATCAGGTCACTTCTCTATTTCAAAGTCTAACTGGCTCCTGGAGCAAGGGATGCTACAAGGTAACATTCCAGATCCTTTGATTCATTTACTCATTCGGCAGATACTTACTGAGGTCCTACTATCTGACGGGCACCGTGCCGGCAGTAGGTATGCATTGAGAAAGAGAACAAACATAGCGATATAATATTCAGTGAAATTCAAGGTCACCTGTGAATGGCTCTTCCATACATATCCAGTTTAATCTCTCAATGCATCCCTGCCTTTTACCATGTAGTCCTATCCATGACCTTGCACGTCCCTGCTTTTGATGAGTTGCTTCCCAGACTTGTATAGGTTTCTCCATTTCTTTGGATAAATGTGTTCTTCCTAACTCACTTGTGCTCTCTCAGCTCCTCGAAAGCTTTCCCTAACACCCCACCCCAACTCCTCCGGATTGACCTGCCCTTCCTCTATGCCCCAGCACCTGTGTTTACCTCTGTGATTGTATTTACTATGCAGTGTGGTGACATAATTTACTGGCCTGTATTCTCTTTCCCACACACACACACACACACACACACACACACACACACACACCTGCTCCTTAAGATAAGAATATTTTTTATCACCCAGGCTCAGCAATGTGTGGTACATAGTCAGCATTTGGCAAATATACCATATAAAAGTAACACATCATTCTTGTTGTTGAGTTAGTATCATATTTAATATGATATATAAATTTATATAATTCATAATAAATACAGGTAACCATCTTGGTCACTTTGGATGCAACATTGAATAAACTATTGAGAGAGTAGCATTAAGTACATCTATTCAGTGCCCATCGAACTAGTTTTTGCTTGGTGCGTACTATGTGCCAGACATCATGTTAACACTAGAGATACGGCAGTGAAAAAGTTAGACAAAACCCCTCTCCTCATGGAGCTTTTATTCTAGTGGGAACTTCCTTCTAGTGGGGAAGGAAGGAAGGAAGGAGCTAATTCTTGAGACTTAGAAGAACAGTGGAAGTAGGAAAAAATGTCTAGAAAATATTCCATATGAAGCCGTTCTAGACCACCTCCATCAAGATCTTGAGTGGCTTGACTCAAAATTCTCAGCTTGGTCCTCTCTCCATCCTTCCCTCCTTCCCTTCCTTCCTTCCTTCCTTCCTTCCTTCCTTCCTTCCTTCCTTCCTTCCTCCCATCCTCCCATCCTCCCTTTTTCCCTTCCTTTCTCCCTCCCTTCTTTTTGGTTTGTTTTAGTTATACAAAATCATACCTATAGCTTCTCCCAACAGCACTCAACCCTCTCCCTATAGGCAACCACCATTTTTAGGTATGGATACTTCTAAAATTATTTCTTATGTGTATGTATATATGACCATATATCTAAAAGTATATGGTACTGTCTTGTTTTGATATGAATGTACTATATTGTGTGTATCATCCTGCAACCTGCAAATTGTTTAGTTTTCTCGGAGGTAATAATATGTCTTCAAAAACTCCCCACTGTCACTATGTAAAAATCTATTTTGTTTTTTAAAACTGTTACTTAACATCTCAACATGCCATAATTTACCTGTATCTTGGTGTATTTAATCATTCTTTTTTGTATTTAGTTACTTGGTTCTATAATGACTCACTATCCAATAGAGCAAATCCTTCAGTGTTAGTATTCTTCTTACGAGTGCTTTGCTAAAAGAATAAATGTTGTTAAAATGTCCATATCATCCAAAACAACCTACAGATTTCATTCAATCCCTATAAAAATATCAAAAGCATTTATCACAGAATTAGAACAAACAATTCCAAAATTTGTATGGAACCACAAAAGACCCGAATAGCCAAAACAATCTTGAAAAGGCAAAACAAAAGTGGAGATACATCACAATTCCAGATTTCAATTTATATTACAAAGCTGTGGTAATCAAAACAATATGGTGCTGGTACAAAAATAGACACATAGATCAATGGAACAGGATAGGAAATCCAGAAGTAAACCCACAATTATATGGTCAATTAATCTTTGACAAAGGAGGCAAGAATACACAATGTGAAAAAGACAGTCTCTTCAACAAATGGTGCTGGGAAAACTGGGCAGCAACACGCAAAAGAATGAAAATGGACCACTTTCTTACACCATACACAAACTCAAAATAGATTAAGGACCTAAATGTGAGATCTGAAACAATAAAAATCCTAGAAGACAGCACAGGCAGTAACATCTCTGACATTGGCTGTAACAACATTTTTCTAGATGTCTCTTGAGGCAAGGAAAACAAAAAAGCAAAAATAAACTATTGGGACTACAAAATAAAGAGCTCTGCAAGACAAGGAAATGGTCAACAAAACTAGACAACCCACTGAATGGGAGAAGATACTTGCAAATGACACATCTGATAGAGGGTTAGTATCCAAAATACATACAGAACTTATACAACTCCACACCAAAAAAAAAAAAAAAAATCAATAGAAAATTGGCAGAAGACATGAATAGATATTTCTCCAAAGAAGAGATCCAGATGGCCAACAGACACACAAAAAGATGCTCAACATCACTCATTGTTAGGGAAAAATGCAAATCAAAACCACAATGAGATATTACTTCACACCTGTCAGAACGGCTAAAATAAAAAACAGAAGAAACGACAGGTGTTAGCGAGGACGTGGAGAAAGGGGAACCCTAGTGCACTGTTGGTGGAAATGTAAACTTGTGCAGCCACCATGGAAGACAGTATGGTGGTTCCTCAAAAAATTAAAAATATGACCCAGTAATTGCACTACTGGGTATTTACCCAAAGAATTTGAAAACACAAATTCAAAAGGATATATGCAACCCGATGTTTATTGCAGCATTATTTACCATAACCAAATTATGGAAGTTGACCAAGTGCTCACTGATGGATGAATGGATAAAGAAGATGTGGTAAATATACACAATGGAATATTATTTAGCCATAAAAAATGAGATCTTACCATTTGCAACAACATAGATGGGTCTAAAGAGTGTAACGATAAGCAAAATAACTAGTCAGAGAAACACAAACATTACATGATTTCACTCATATGTGGAATGTAAGAAACAAAATAAATGAACATAAGAAACCAAAGAGACAAACCAAGAAACAGACTTTTTTTTAACTTTGATTTTTTAAAAAATGTGTGTTTACTTATTTTGAGAGAGAGAGAGGCACCGAGAGAGGGAGAGAGAGAGAATCCCAAGCAGCCTCTGTGCTGTCAGCACAGAGCCTGACATGGGGCTCATTCTCAAACTGTGAGACCATGACCTGAGCTGAAGTCAAGAGTTGGACACTTAACCAGCTGAACCACCCAGGCGCCCCAAGAAACTGACTCTTAACTATAGAGAACAAAGTGACGGTTACCAGAGGGGAGGGGAGTCGGGGGTGGGTGAGATAGATAAAGGGGATTAAAGAGCACACCTATCTTGATGAGCACGGAGTGCTGTATGGAATTGTTGCATCACCATATTTTACACCTCAGGCTAATATATCACTGTATGTTAATTACCCTGGAATTAAACATTTTTTAATGAGAATTTCAAAAAGTGCTTTACTCTTCTTGGTCCTTTGCATTTCTATACCTGTAGGTTCTTTTGGATATTTTACACATACTCTGATATAATCTATACATAATGAGAGTTGTATATTTTTCTTTCCGATTAATATATCTTTCATTCCCATGTCTGGCTTTTCTTCATTGGGTAGGACTTCCAGTACAATGTTGAATAGGAATAAAAGTGGACATTTTTGCCTTTTTCCCCACTTTCAGAGTGAAATCTTTCAACATTTCACCAGTGAGTAAGATGTTTGCTATAGCTTTTGTTTTTTATTCAAGGTAAGTTTCACCAGATTGAGGAAGTTCTCCTCTATGCCCAATTTTCTAAGAATACTTTTGTATAGATGGTAATATTGTATTAAGCTTTTTATTTTAATCCCAGTACAGTTAAGGTAGAGTGTTATATTAGCTTCAGGTGCATAATACAGTGATTCAACAATTGCACACGCTACTCAGTGTTCATCATGATAAGTGTATTTTAAAAGGATAATATAAAGGGGAGCCTGGGTGGCTCAGTCGGTTAAGCATCCGACTCCAGCTCAGGTTATGATCTCACGGTTCGTGAGCTTGAGCCCTGCATAGGGCTCTGAACTGACAGCTTAGAGCTTGGAGCCTGCTTCGGATTCTGTGTCTCCCTCTCTCTCTCTCTGCCCCTCCCCCACTCATTCTCTATCAAAAAAATGAATAAACATTAAAAATAATAATAATAAAACAATAAAAGGATGATAAAATGTCTCAAAAGATTTTTCTTCATCTCTGGGATAATCACAGCTTTATTGGTTCTTGTGGTAACTTCTATTGATTTTCAAATGTTATTCTTGGAGCTGATTTAATTCCATCATGAAATTATCTTCTACTTAATGCTGAATTTGGTTGGCCGGTGTTTGTTTGGGACTTTTGCTTGTGGATTCTGTAATAAGATTGACCTGAATTTTCCTTCCTTTTCAAGTTTTGGCATCAAGGTTATGCTTTCCTCATATAATGACTCATATAGATTATTTTTTCTTCTTCTAGTTTCTGAGACCATTTGTGTAAGATTGGTGTTATTCTCTAAATGTTTGTGCGGGGCGCCTGGGTGGCTCAGTCGGTTAAGCGGCCGACTTCGGCTCAGGTCATGATCTCGCGGTCCGTGAGTTCGAGCCCCGCGTCGGGCTCTGTGCTGACAGCTCAGAGCCTGGAGCCTGTTTCCGATTCTGTGTCTCCCTCTCTCTGACCCTCCCCCATTCATGCTCTGTCTCTCTCAGTCTCAAAAATAAATAAACGTTAAAAAAAAATTAAAAAAAAATAAATGTTTGTGCGAATTCACCATTGAAAACTTCAGCGACGAGAGTTTTCCTTGAGAGGAGGTTTTAAATAATAATTAAATTTCTCTAATAGCTATTCAGGTAATATGTTTTTCTCGAGTCTATTTTGATATGTGGAAATTTTCTAGGAACTTCCTGCTTCCTTTTTTACACACAGTCTTTTCAAACTCCCCTCTTAAGAAAAACCTCTTATCTTTTTGAGGCCGATGGGATCTGCAGCGAAGTTCCTCTTTTAATGTTTGCCTCTTTGGTCTACTTTAATGTAGATAATACTATATTATATGCTATATACTATAATCTATCTATATATACTATCTATATATACCATATACTATAATCAGGCCTGGATCTGTACTGTCACACAAACACCATTTCCTCCCTTGTTCCTCTCATCTGGAAAGCCAGACTTCACTTCCCTGCCTTTTCAAATGATGCTCATCCATTAAGACTCCACCCAAGTTTCATGTAGAATTTGATGACTATCTCATCCTGCACTCGTTTCTTTCTCCTCAGGACATCTATATATTTTTATCTCTAATCTCTATTTTTATCTCCAATTCGGTCCTAATCATACACTTTTTCTGTTTTATTGTTTTGTGCCCTCTAATCAAACTGTCTGTTCTGAAGGTAAGAACAAAGACATTTTCAAATTTCCCATAGCAGTCAGATGGTGATAATTACACAGAAGGGCTCCGTTAAAGAAGAATACAGACTGAGAGACTCATCCTATAGTCCTATAAACACAATACTACAGAAATATCGCAAAAAATAATACAGAAATATTGCCCAAAAATCACAATCTCACAGTCTCACTGCTTGATTGATAAAACAGCAGAATAACATACTAAGGATAGGAAAAATAAAAGCACAACTACAACTGTTCATATGCCAACTCTTCAATAGGAAAAGAGCATCACCTTTTTACACCAGCCTCCTCTGTCTCTATTCCCACAAAAGGTAAAGTCTGAACTTAATAAGCTTACGTGTGAAAGTTAAACAATGAAGTTACAATGTATTTTTTTAAATGTCAAGAAGCAAGTAAGCAAAATAAAACTAAAATGGGGAAGAAAACTACTTCTAACTGGAACTTAAAAAAGCCCTGTTTATTACACACTCTGATTAATCTTATCCAGATATGATACAATGTGGATTAAATGGAAAGACAACTTTGGGAGTCACTACACAATTCCACAGTGCGTTAGTCTAGTACAATGGGACAGGTAAACCCATTTGGAGAATCATCAGAGAAGGAAAACCATGAAGACATTGGGAAAACTACAAAAACTTGAGGGAACTTTGTAAGAGATTTTAGTCTGTTCTTAACCTGTTCAGGCTGCTATAACAAAAGTACTGTAGATTGAGTGCAACAGGAATTATTTCTCACAACTCTTGGGAAGTTCAAGATCAGGGTGCCCACAGATTCAGTGCCTAAGGAAGGCACTCTCCCTGGTTCACAAAAAGCTGACTTCTTGCCCGATTGTCACATGGTAAAAAGGCCAAGGAAGTTCTCTGGGGTCTCTCTTACAAGAACGTTAATCCCATTCACCGGAGCTCCACCCTCGTGATCTAAAAGGCCCCACCTGCAATACAATCACATGTGGGGATTAGGTTTCAACATATGAATTGTGGGGTGACATGCACGTTTAGTCTATAGCATTCATTGATATTTGTGAAGAATTGAGATCCATGAGGCAAACTACTATAAAAATAGAGAAGATATTTGGAAGTTAAAAAAGAAACATACATCAGAATAACCTTACTGGGGGTGCTGAATAGCAAAAACAAACTCAGTGTTTGCACCACTAAAAAAAATGAAAACCAGGAAATGGACATTTTAAGACTAGGATATGAAATATGGGTAGAAATCTAAGAGAGTCAGCCACTTAAATGAGTTCCAGTGGGCAATAATTCACTTGGGAGGAGAACCATAATCCATTAAATAGTTTTTAAAACCCCTCCCCTAAAGAAAGAGTTGGATTTTTATATCAAAGGAACCCACCAAACACATGTAGCAGGAATATTAAAGAAAACAGTCAACTAACCCTGCCGTGATGAGATTTATTTTCCCCATATTTATTCCCCAAATAATAAAGAAGAATGTATTTCCCCATATATTTAACGTATAAAACATGATGACTTGATATGTGTACACATCGTGAAGTGATGACCTCAATCAAGCTAATTAACACATCCATCCACTACCTCACACAGTTAACTTTTCCTGTTCACCTGTTTTTGGTGAGAACACTTAAGATCTACTCTCTTAGCACATTTCAACTATAACAGTACAGTATTATTAACTATATTAGTTCTACAGTCACCATGCTGTGCATTAGGTCCCCAGAACTTATTCATCTTACAACTGAAATTGTGTACCCCTTGGCCAACATCTCCCATTTTCCCCACCTCCCAGCTCCTGTCAACCACCATTCTACTCTCTCTGTGCATTCAACTTCTAAAAAATTCCACCTGTAAGTGAGATCATACAGTATTTGTCTTTCTGTGTCTGGCTTATTTCACTTAGCATAGCATTCTCCAGTTCCATCTCTGTTGTCACAAAGCTGAAGATAAAAATCCTACACCCTTCCAAACAAAAACAGAAGACTACTGATGGAAGACTCACGTTGAAATTCTCATCTGCAGTTTTCAAAGGCTGGAAGAGAGAAACCACACTGACGGAATGCAGAGGGAATTCTAGAACTCCGTTCCCAGCCAAACTAGGATTCTTGTATGATCAGAAAAAGAAGACAGGTTTGGACATACAAAGATTCAAATTACATGTCACCCCATAATCTTTCTGATTATATCTTATTTAATTTTCCCACGATAACCATGGGTATGACTTCTTATTAGCTCCATTATATAGATGAAGAAAACAAGACATACAAATAATTTGCCCAAGGTTGTGCAGCCTTTTGGCAAAGCTGACCTTTGGACCCGTGAGACTGACAACACAGCCACCGCTCTTACTCATCTTTTTTACTTTGATGATAAACAATAAAACCATCTATTAAGTTATTCTAGGTGCTAAAGATATAGGTGTAAATAAAACAAAGGACCTATCCTTATCATATCTGCACTCTTGTGAGCACAAAGTCAACAAACATACATGTGCTATGAAGAAAAACAATGTAGAATAAAGAGTGAACGGAAAAAGCTGCTATTATTGATGATGGTGGTCAGAGATGGCATCTCTGAGGAGACACTGGATCAAAGACCAAATGAGGTGAGGAAGGCTGCCATGAGGAAGTGGAGGGGAAGTGTTCCAAGCACCGAAAAGGCAGATGTAGTCTTGGAAAACTCAAGAAACAATAGGAGGCAGGTGTGGCTGGAGTCAAGTGAACGTAAGGAGAATAGTGGGAGGTGGAAGGGCGGAGGTACCAAGAAACCAAATATCCTAAGGTCTGTATACAATGGAAAGGACTTTGGATTATATTCTAATGTGATGATAAACAATAGGGGGAAAAATCACTCTTTCTTTGGTTTGGAGGCAAGATTGTAGAAGGGCAAAGGGAAAGAATCAGGACAGTTAAGAATCTATTGTGATAACCCAGGAGAGATGTGATGTTGCTTTGGACCAGAATGATATTAGTAGAGGAACTGGAGATTTGCTTTGAAGATAGAACCAACAGAACTTCCTAGGAGATTGAATGTGAAGGGTATGAGAGAAAGCGGATGTTCCAGTTTGATTGGGGCATGTTTGACCTGAGTAAGAGGGTTAATAGGGTGCCATTCACAGAGGTGGAGAATACCCGAAGAAGACCAAATCTGGGGAGAGAACAAAGAGTTTCGTTTCGGACATGTTAGTTTTTGACATCCCTACCGGACATCCAAAGGGGGAGATGTCAAATTGGCGAGTGCAGTTTAGAGGTCAAGATTGGAGGTACAAATTTGAGAATTATCTGTGAAAGATGGTGTATAAAGACATGGGACCAGATGAGATCACCCAAAGTATGCGGTAAGTGAAGACAGAAGAGGTCTGAGGACTCCATCTTGGCATACTCCACTATGTAGAAGTCAGGAAAAAGAGGAAAATCAAGCAAAAGAGAATGAGAGGGAGTCTTCTAGAGATAAGAGAATACTGGGAGTATGTGGTGTCATAGAAGCCACAGAAGGAAAGTAGCTTTAAGAAACCAATGCAGGGGCACTTGGGTGGCTCAGTCGGTTAAGCATCCGACTTTGGCTCAGGTCACATTTACTGCCCCTCCCCCACTCACACTCTGTCTCTGTCAAAAAATAAATAAATGTTATGCCATTCGCAGCAACGTAGATGGAACTGGAAGGTATTATGCTGAATGAAATAAGTCAGTCAGAGAAAGATAGCATACGTTTTCCCTCATGTGGATTTTGAGAAACTTAACAGAAGACCATGGGGGAGGGGAAGGGGAAAAAATAGTTACAAATAGAGAGGGGGGAGGCTAATCATAAGAGACTCTTAAATAAAGAGAACAAACTGAGGGTGGATTAGGGGGTGGGGGAGAGGGGAAAATGGGTGATGGGCATTGAGGAGGGCACTTGTTGGGATGAGCCCTGGGTGTTGTATATAAGCGATCGACTATGGGAATCTACCCCAAAAACCAAGAGCACACTTTACACACTGTATGTTAGCCAATTTGACAATAAATTATATTAAAATAAATAAACAATAAAGAAATAAATAAATGTTAAAAAAAGAAACCAGTGCAAAAAATAATTATAGTGTTCTTATATCATTTAATTTAAAATTTTGTAAAGGAGATTTAAAATAATGTTACAAAACGTTCGAGGAAAACCATGTTTAAAAAAAATCCCTAAACAGTCTGAGGGGTGCTTCAAGGTAGTAGTTAAGAGCTTGGGAAAAATGAGACAACGCATATAAAACAAATATGGTACTTGGCACTTAGCACTCAGCACTCAACAAGCAATAATTATATGATTTCCATTATCATCATCAACAACAAAATCTAGGATGTACAGAGTTGAGTAGGGAGAGCAAGAGTGAAGCAAATTTCTCAGGTTGTGGAGATAATAGAAAGGAAGAGGAGTTATAAATACTATTTAATTCTTGATGTTGATTGATAAATGTAGTTTAAAATAGATTTGTTGAAAATGTAAGACTATCTAATAGAATGAATTTTTTTCTTGCATCTCTTTTTTATTATTTTATTTTATTTTATTTTATTTTATTTTATTTTATTTAAAAAAATTTTTTTTTCAATATTTATTTTTGGGACAGAGAGAGACAGAGCATGAACGGGGGAGGGGCAGAGAGAGAGGGAGACACAGAATCGGAAACAGGCTCCAGGCTCTGAGCCATCAGCCCAGAGCCTGACGCGGGGCTCGAACTCACGGACCGCGAGATCGTGACCTGGCTGAAGTCGGACGCTTAACCGACTGCGCCAGCCAGGCGCCCCCTTGCATCTCTTTTTTAAAAATTACTTTTCTTTTTTAGATTGAGACACAATTTACAAAGCAGCATAAAATTCACCTTTTTGAAGCGTTCATTATGTTTTAGTATATTCATAATGTTGAGCAACAATTTCCACAAAAAGAACCTTCGTTTCCATTAACAATCATGCCCCATTTCTCCCTCCCCCAACCCGAGCCCCCGGCAACCACAATTGTACTTTCTATCTCTACAGATTTGCCTGCTCTGGACATTTCATACTAATGGAATCAAACAATTTGTGGCCTTTGATACCTGACCTCTTTCATTTAGCATGACGTTGTTAAGGTTTATCCACGTGGTACCTCAAATCACTACTTCACTCCATTTAACAGGTGAGTAATAGTCCATTATATGGATATACCACATTTTGTTTCTCAGCTCATCAATTGATAGAATTTGTGCTGTTTTCACTTTTCTGGAAACTATGAATAACGCTGCTATGAACATTCGCCTACAAGTTTTTGTGTGAACATATGTTATCATTTCTTGGGTATGTACCTGCGAGAGAAATTTCTGGGTCATATGGAAACGCTGTGTTTAACTTTTTGAGAAACTGTCAAACTTTTTTCCAGAGCAACTGCACAATTTATTTTACATTCCTATCAGTAATGTATGAGGGGTCAGTTTTTCCACATCCCTGTCAACACCTATTACTATCTGTCTCTGATTGTAGCCATCCTAGTGAGTGTAAGGTATTTCATTGTGGCTTTGGTTTGCATTTCCCTAGTGACTAATGGTATTGAGCATATTTTCATGTGCTTGTTACCCATTTGCATATCTTCATTGGGGAAAGGTCTGTTCAATTCTTTGCCCATTTTTAAATTGGGTTGTCTTTTTATTGATGAATTACGATAGTTCTTTATATATTCTGTATACCATATCTTTATCAAATAAATTATCTACAAACATTTTCTCCTCTTCTGTGGCCCTTTTCACTTTCCTGACAGGGTATTAATGGTCCCCAACTTACAATGGTTTGATTTATGAGTTTTGGGCTTTACAACGGTATGAAAGTGATATGCGTCCAATAGAAACCATAACCTCAGATTTCTAATTTTAATCTTTTCCCGGACTAGAAATATGCAGGATGATAGTCTTTCATACCTATGTTTTCTTCTAAGAGCTTTATAGTTTTAGCTCTTACACTTAGGTCTTTGATCCATTTTGAGTTAAATTTTAAAACTGGTGTGAGCTAAAGCGTCCACTTTCATTTTTTACACATGTGGATACCCAGTTGTCCCAGCACCATTTGTTAAAAAGATTACTTTTCCCCATTGAATTGTCTTCACAGTCTTGTTGAAAATAAATGCATGTCCCTAAATGTACGGGTTTATCCTTGGATTTTCAGTTCTGTTCCATTATCTAGTCTATCCTTATGCCAGCACCACACCACCTTGATTACGCAGCTTTAAGTTTTGAAATCGGAAAATGTGAATCCTCAAACTTTCTTCTTTTCTTTCCTTTCTTTCTTTTTTTTTTTTTTTTCAGAATTGCTTTGGCTTTCACTCATCCCTTGTATTTCTATATGCATTTTAGGATCAACTTGTCAACTTCTGCAAAGAGTAGCAGCTGGAATTTTGACAGGGATTGTGGTGAACCTGAAAATCAATGTAGGTGATATTGCCTTTCTCTGATCCAGAACGCAGGATGTCTTCCCATTTGTGTAGGTCTTCTGTGGGTTCTTCTACTGAGGTTTTACAGTTTTCAGCATGCAAGCCTTGTGCTTTTTTTGTTAAATTTATTCTTAAGTATTTTGTGGGTGCTATTATACCTGGGATTACTTTCTTGATTTCATTTTTGGATTTTCCATTGCTAGTGTGTAGGAATGCAACTGATTTTTTTAATACTGATTTTTTTCTTTTTTGTGAACTCCTGAAGATTTTATAGATATGACTTTTTTCCCATTTCTTTCTTTTGTCATGGTTCCCTTTAGTTGCATCTTTTTAAACATACTTAACAAAGCTGATTTACTTTGTATAAGAAGTTCAATTTGTGTCTCCTCAGAGACTGTTTCTAGTGACTCTTGTTGTGTATGGGACCTACTTTCTTTTCATGTCTCATAATTTTTTGAAGACTGGACATTTTGAATAATATAATGTAGCAACTCTGGAAATCAAATCTCATCCCAGGCTTCCTGTTTGTTTTGTGTTTGTTTGTTTATTGAATTTTCTGCACTGATTCTGTAAAAGGTATATTCTTTACTGTAGGAGGCCACTGAAGTCCCTGATCAGTTAACTTAGTGGTCTGTTAATGATGCAACAGAGACTTCCTTAGATGACTGGAACCAACAAGGCTCCCAGTTCTTGCCAAGACATTTAGCCAAATACCTACAACTCCATCCTAACCAGTGGGGAGAGCTAGGGACTTCTCAGGTCTTTCCTAAACACACATAACAGCCCTGTGCAGGCTCAGAGTCCTACACATTTGCATGGTCTTCTGAGTTCCCAGGGATACTTCGGAGATTTTCAAAGCCCCCTATGGACATCCATTCTTCGGCTTTTCCTTTTAAGCCTTTTGGTTAGCCTATTGTTTGTCCCAACTGTTTTCTGCCACCTCAAGGAGCTGTGATGTTCAATAATTGCCTCTGATTCTTTTCAACACACACCCCTGGGGAAGAGGCTGTTTGTGCTAGATGAGCTCAGAGTCAGATCAAATAAAGACAGCTTTGCAAAGGGGGTCTTCCAAGGAACCATCAGACAGGTCAAATAATGACAATTCTCTAAGCATGGGGCTTTCAAGGAGCTCCAGCCCCATTCTGTACCCCCCACTCCCCAGGGGCGACCAGGCTGCCCATTTTCGCTGTGACTGCAGGCTCTTGGATTTCCGGGCTGCGGCAGTGCTGGGGAGGGGATATGGAAAGAGGGCAAGTTAAAGTGACACAAAGCTCATTGTTCTTACCAGGATTCAGCCATTTTTCTTGAATAGATGCTCTGCAGATTGCTGCAAGGCTTTGGTTAATTTCCAGAGTTCTGAAAAAGTCAATTCTGAAATTATTTGCCAAGGTTCTTGTGGCGTTTCTGGAAGAGGGAATTTTTGGAGGTCCTTCATTTTTACTAACGTCCTAGAATATAATTTTGATGGAGATTTTCAAACCTCTAGAAGTGTGCTAGCTACATGTGGCTGTTGAACCTTTGAAATATGGCTGCTGCAAATTGAGATGTGTTGTACCTGTAAAATACATAGTGGAATTCAAAGACAATACAACCACAAAAAATTTAAACATTTTCCAATAATTTTTACTTTGAGCATATTGATATGATAACATTTCAGCTCTCTTGTATTAAATAACATTTTTATTCAAATTAATTTCACTTTTTTTTTTTTTTTACCTTTTTAATGTGTGTGGTTGTCAGAATTCTCAGATGACCCCAGCATCATGCCTCTGTGGCTCTAGAAAATTCTAAATCACATATGTGGCTCTCATTACATTTCTGTCAGACAGTGTTTGTCTAGAAAGACAAAAAGTACAAAAACCACATATTAAGCTAGTAAAATAAAATATATTAAAAATCAGAAGCAAGCGGTAAGAATAATAAACAGAAGGGGCGCCTGGGTGGCGCAGTCGGTTGAGCGTCCGACTTCAGCCAGGTCACGATCTCGCGGTCCGTGGGTTCGAGCCCCGCGTCGGGCTCTGGGCTGATGGCTCGGAGCCTGGAGCCTGTTTCCGATTCTGTGTCTCCCTCTCTCTCTGCCCCTCCCCCGTTCATGCTCTGTCTCTCTCTGTCCCAAAAATAAATAAAAAGTTGAAAAAAAAAAAGAATAATAAACAGAAAATATAAACCATGATGAAATAGAATGAGACTAAACCTATTTGTTTGTTAGATCTGAATAGAATACTCTACAGATATTGGAAAGACGAAGCGTTGTCCCTCAGAGCTCTCAGCTTGGATGGAGGTTTGAAGGCTGGAGTTTTACTGGGAAATGCCCTCAGGTACAACACCTGTGTAGGAATGAACAAAGTAGGAGGGGACAGAAGAAGTTGAACTGAGATGTGTTTGCAACAGGGGCCCTAGCTGATCCCAAATGAAACTCTGAAGCTGGGAAGGCTTTTCAGAGTAAAGGCTGAGCCTCTGTACCCTGCACTGATGGACCCCTGGATGGGAGCTGCCGCCTGGGAGGAGGTGTCACTTTGATCAAGGGCAAAGCCTAGGCTGTGATCTGTCACCGATCAATTTCCTGACAGCTGGGGAGATGAGTGCCTCAACTCTAAGACAGGATCTGGGGAGCATGCCCTTCCATCCCCTAAATTAAGTGGGAAAAAAGTGGGTTATAGATAGTATGCTTGATATGCTAAACATTAAAAATACATGTTTATATGCAGGTGTTAGAGGGGCGCCTGGGTGGCTCAGTTGGTTAAGCGTCTGACTTCGGCTCAGGTCATGATCTCACCACTCATGAGTTCCAGCCTTGCGTTGGGCTCCGTGCTGACAGCTCAGAGCCTGGAGTCTGCTTCCAGTTCTGTGACTCCCTCTCTCTCTGCCCATCTCCTGCACACACTCTGTCTCTTTCTCTCAAAAATAAGTAAACGTTAAGAAAAAAAAAAAAGAAAGGTTAGGAAAGGTACACATCAAACCATTAAGAGAGGGGCACCTGGGTGGCTCAGTCAGTTAAGGATCCGACTCTTGATTTTGGCTCGGGTCATGATCTCATGGTTCGTGAGATCAAGCCCCGCATTGGACTCTATGCTCACAGCATGGAGCCTGCTTGGGATTCTCTCTCTCCCCATCTCAACCTCTGCCCCTTCCCCACTCACTCTCTCTCTTTTTCTCTCAAATAAATAAAAAAAGTTAAAAAAAAAAAATTGAGACTCTTTGTGGGGAGAAGGGAAGGGTTGGCAGTAGCTGGAATGGGGGAAAATATATACTTTCAAGTATTCTAATTGTTTTTACAATGATTGCATATTACCAGGGAATGGGAGGGATAAATATATGAAAATTAAGGACAGATTTGCAGTCTGGGCGTGCCTTATGGTGATCAACTGCAGTACAGGATTCAAATCTCAATTAGAATTGCTTTCTCAATTTTGCCTCCAACGTTTCCCAAGATTCTACACATAGGCAACAACCCCAGGTAGTTCTGACATTCAAGAGAATGAATCCACCTTCACTGAATTGCTACCAGGCCAGATGGCATCTGCCTTGTTGTGCAAACTTCATCTTATTTTAGGCCACATGTCTGCTATTTTATCTGGTTGAATTATTCCCGTGACTTTTTTGGTACCAAAAAAAGAAAAAAGCAGCAGACATAAATTCAGATCCTTGCATCATGAGGATGGAGCGTCTTCTCTAAATTTGGTTTTCTCAATCACCTAAACAAAAATCTTTTCATCCTGAACAAACCACAGAGACTTTTGCAGACGAGGGAAGGCATGGCACCTTCCACCACCTATGCGGGTGGGAATTTATTTTAATTGCCCTATAAGCGGAAGTGACAGCTATTAAACAATCCATGCAATAACAGGCATCTACCAATTAGACACAGGTCCTTGGGGAGGTTGGGAAGTGTCCAGGTAGTGGTTATGTGGCAACCAGCATGAAAGCAGTTCACTAATCTAACAGATTGAGATGCACCTGCCAAATTGAGATTGCACCTGACCACAGGTGCAAATGCAGGCACAACGGAGGGAAGGCAGGTCACGGAGCTTACTAGGTGAATGAAGAGCTCCTAACCCAAACTGACTTAATGATCCTTCTCACTCAAGCTCCGGAACACGTCGGGTGGATATGAAAGCACACGGCAAAGTCATTCAACTAGGACTCGCCCACTTCCTTCCCATGGTCCAACCTGAGTCACCAGTGTCTGTAGGTCTATCACAGCACTTCGCTTCAGCAAAGATAGAGGTGCACAGAATAAACGACAAACAGCCTCCCCTTGATTGAAAGTCCGTGTGTGTGCTGCTGTCTCCAAAACACTAGGAGTGGGAGACAGGAAGAGGAGGGTGGGTTTTTTATTTCACTTTAAAATGCCACCGGACTTGTGGTAAATTGAAACATTGTTTTAAGGAATTGTAGGTATTTCCAGGCAGGAGAAATATGAGATCAGCTTGATCACAGTAATGTTGACTTTAACTAGTGTTCCTTGGGCAGAAATCTAAAACCATTGTGGACAAATGGACGTTCTAAAACACCTAACTGTGGGCAGAGCACTAAAGGTTTAGGACGTGCTGTTGCTCCTTATTTCGATACAAACAGAAATAAAGAAATGCACAAGCAGTCTCTTTGCATCTCATCTGACCTTGGCCATCAGGCCCCTTTATAGGCTAAATCAGGTGAGGAGCATCTCCAAGGCGCAAAATCTCCCCTCTGGGTCCCACCTCCCCTTGGGTATCATCCCCCTCTCTGAGTAAGGACCTTCTCAGTACTTGGCCAGGTACACCACCCTCCCTGAGTACTAACCTCCCCTCTGGGTACTATCCTGATTTCCAGGTGCTAATCTCATTGGGTGCCATTTTCTGCCAAAGACAAGTCCAGACAGTCTCAGAGTTAGATGTTTTGACTTACCGATTTTTTGACTTTATGATGGCGCAAAGGCAAAATGCATTCGGTAGACGTCATATGTCAAATTTTGAATTATCCTCTTTTTTCCAGACTAGGAATATGCAGGTCCATCATCTCTCATGACGCTGGCCAACAGCAGCCACATGATCACAATCCCAAGGGTCATCAACTGATACACTGACAACCACTTTTTCACTTCGGGTGCAAGTAGTCAGTAAATTGCATGAGGTAGTCAACACTCCGTTATAAAATAGGCTTTGTGTTAGATGTTTTTGCCAACTTCAGGCTAATGTAAGTATTCTGAGTACATGTAAGGTAGCCAGGCTAAGCTAAAATGTTTGGTAGGTTGGATGTATTCAATGTATCTTCAACTTAGGATTTCAACGTATGATGTGTTTATCAGGATGAAACCTCATTTTAAGTCAAGGAAGATCTGTACTCCCTCATGTTGCCTAAATGAGCCTTCCCTCCCCCACCAAGAACAATAATCACTTACAGGTATGGCCTCAACAGGTGACCAAACATTGTCATTCACAAAGTCTCCTTTGCCCCTCACCACCACACTGGGAAGAGGTGAGAATGGCATCCTCCAGTTTACAGATGAGGACATGAGGACTCATCAAGAGTATATGATTCCATTCAACCTGAAGAGGACAAGCATGTACCCATAATCCACACTGCTCTCACATTCCAGGACCACAGGGTGCAGGTTCTCAGCATGCCTAGCTTGGAAGGAGATGGTGAAATGAAGGTAGCTGGAAGGAGTCGCTCAACTGCTTCTGTACCTAACTTCCAGGTAGGGTGAGAAGGTAAAGAGATGATGTAGGTCAAGCATGTATTGTTACGTCTGGCACAACAAATGGCTGACGTTATGAGTCCGATATAGAAGATGCTCTGGGAGGAAAGTCTCATCAAAACCCCGTGTAGCATTTTCCACACCAAAGTGAGTTTGCTGAGTGCTTCCACCTCTCCCTTGGCGTTAAGACTGGGGGCCTGTACAAATACCTTCCTTGGCAAAGCTGTGCACCACACTTCCCATGGGGCCTCTGCTTCTGTGCAAATTCATGTCCATACCATACGCTGATCTCACATCCCAGAGGAATTACAATTGCATGGTAGGGAGAGGGCTTGTACCACCATATGCAAAGAAGGCTCCCAGGTCAACATCTAGCTGAGCCTGGCATCATAACCAGTCACTGCCAAGGGACCATCTCTGAGCTCCAGGACTAATGTTTGGGGTGGGTCCACCCTACTGATATTATATACAAGACTCTCCTTGGCCCTCAAAGGGTCACGAATGATAGCCAAGATCTTGAGTTCTCAACATTTTCAGTATGGCCAGCAGACCAAGATTTATGCAGATAGAAATTCAGCAATTCCAACGATATGCTAGAACACAACATGGGCTCACGTGGAAGGTGTGTGTTTGGAAGTTTATGTGCTATGCAGGTATCACTACGTGGGTATTACAAATGAGAAGAGACAAGAGAAGAGTTTTGGCAAGCTGACAAGCCATTTTTTAAAGATCCATGATTGGAACAAGTATGAAGATCGTGGGGGATAAACCAACTGACCCCCAAATTCCAGATCCTCTTTCAAGTGTCAAAATTTGGCTCATCAAGACCATATCTGGAGAACAACCACCTCTTTGTTCTTGAGCTAAACGTCAGAAGGCTTCTGGAATCTAGAAGGATCAGGGTTGGCAGTGGGCCTGGCACATTTTCCTTAGGTTAAAAAAACAAAGAACAAAATAACGAAATAGCCCCCCACCCCCACCACTGTGTCCCCAGATAAAACACGGCAACAGATCCAGCAGGGTTTTCCCTTTTACCTTCCCCTTCCCTGATCCCTTTTCTTTGAGTGTTTTATCAACAACTGGAGTGGGCGGCATCTGGGCTACCGGTGTTTTTCTACTTACAGGAGTAAGAAAATTCCATTAACTGAAGAATAATATGGTTGACTGCCCCAATGGGAAAGGCATTCGGCATACTGCGTTCTTGTTTCCTGTGTCCCTCTCAGGACCCTGAGGTCTAGACTTGCTGGCTCCTGCTCCCTGGGTTGTCCAGGCCTCTGGGTTGTGACTCCCACCCACAGAGAAAGTACAGTGTGTGCTAATGGGGAGCACAGGGACAGATGGAAGAGAAAATGGGGGCAATTAGGCAGGTGAACTATTTCTTTTCCAAGTAAAGACAATAAAGAAAAAAATGCAGGCATAAATCTGAATTAGAGCTCATTGTGAGGACTCTGGAAATACAATCAGGGTCTGGAACCATCCAAAAAGGACCCACGAATTGCACCCACCAATCCCTTACCATTTAGGGTGAATGACTTTAGCCTTCTTGTTTGTTTGTTTTAAGAAGACAAGGTCTCATGCTTTATTGGTGTAAAATGGTACAAATCACTTGAGAAAACTGGAAGTTTCTTATATAGTTAAACACACAGCTACTCTATGCCCCAGCAATTCCATGCCTAGGTGTATTTACCCAAGTTAAATAAAAACATATGTCCACACAAGGGTTTATATAAGAATTTTCCTAGCAGCTTTTTCCAGAATAGCCTCAAACAACAAACAACCCAAATTCATCAAGAGGTAAATGGATAAACAAATGGTGGTATATCCATACGATGGAATTACATGAGTTGCCTAGTGTCACTATAACAAACTACCACAAATGTAGTGGCTTAAAACAGCACACATTTATCCTTTTACCGTTCTGGAGGGCAAAAGGCTAAAATCAGTTCTCCTGGGCTAAAGTCAAGATGTGGGTAGGGCTGGTTCCTCCTAGAGGCTCCAGGAGGGAATCTGTTTCCTTGCCTTTGTCAGTTTCTGGTGGTCTCCTGTATTCCTTGGCTCAGGACCCTTGGCTCATGATTCCTTGGCACCACTTTGATCTATGCCTCTATCATGTTGCCTTCTCCTCCTCTGTAGTTAAATCTCCCTCCTTGTCCCTTTTCCAGTGATTACATCTAGGATCCACCTGGATCATCCAAGCTAATCCTCCCATCTCAAGATCCTTAGCTTAATCACAATGACAAAGTCTCTTCTGCAACATAAAGTAAGATTCGTAGGTTTCGGAGATTAAGACATGGATATGTTGGAGGCCATTACTCAGTCTATCACAGGGCTATACCACCTAGAAACAAAAAGGGATGAGATGCCGATATACACAACATGGATGAATCTTGAAAAACATCTGTTGGGCAAAAGAAACAAGACAGAGAGAGAGAGAGAGAGAGAGAGAGAGAGAGAGAGAGAAAGGACATCTGTATGATTCCATTTCATGAAGTTCCAGAACAGACAAAACTAACTTATGTCAATAGATATCAGAACAATGGTCACTGGGAAGCAAGGAGATATGGACACAGAGAACTTTCTGAGGTGATGAAAATGTTCTATATCTTGACTGGAGAGTTGATTACACAGATGTATACATTAATCAAAATGCATGGGACTGTATACTTTAGATCTGTGCATTTAATTGTATCTAAATTGTTCTTCAAAAGAAAGTAGTATTGAGGGAAAGTAGATAACAACAAGGAACAAAAACAAAGAAGGTGGACAGGGACAGAGAAACAAAGCCTGGTCTAAGTAGGGAACATATTTCCTCCCTCATTATCCCCAGGACAAGCTGCCTGTCACGGAAAGAGCTGGGACACAGAGGAGGAAGGTCAGCCACCCTCCAGCTCCTTCTAAGCATATGTGACACCCAAAGCCATAGTCGACTTTAGAAAAATTTGTAAGTCAAGACACCCAATGGAAAACCGAAAATATGTTGAACCCTTCCTTCCTCTCACAGGAAGTGAGAAAGTAACCTTATTTTTTACATATCAACTGCTTTCACTTTTTGCACTCCCTTCTAGAATTTGTACAGATTCCTTTCACATTGTTGTTCTCATAGCAGAGGGATCATTTATCTTCTGCTTTTTTTCATTTAACATCATACAAGAACATGTTCCCGTTTTGCTAGAGAGACTTCAATAAGCATAGCTTTTGATCATTGGATGATAATAGTTCACTGAGTTGGTTAAGTTTTCACCAAAGAATTCACTTAGCCTTTTCTTTCTTATTGAACATCTAGGCTTTTTCATTTTTTTCCTACGGAAAAATAATAGAGCACTGATTGCCTTTGTTCTTCTTTTGAATTATTTAAGAAGTGAATATTGAAATAAGAAATCAAGAAGAGGAGCGAGGAACAGCAAAGAAACCACTAGCCCAGGATTTAGAGCTCAAGGAACCTCCAGAATTATCTGATCTAAAATCCCAGTTTTGCGGAAGGGGAAACTGAGCGAGGCCAGGGCAAATGAAATGCCAATGCCACATTGCACCTAAGTCACAGAGCAGAGACTCAAACTCAGGGCTTCTGACCGCGTGTAGCACTTTTCAGTTCCAACCAAGTAAGTACAAGCTCCACTCTGCTCTGCCTACACAGCAAGCACCAACAGGGACAAATTTTTTCCTGTCTAAACTTGTCATAAAATTGTCTCCCAGGTCAACCATGACGGAAGTAGCAAACAAATAAAGAACAGTTGGTCAAAGCCTGTAATGTTACATTGAGCTCAGAATTTAAGCTACCTTTAACTCAGCGAAAAAAAGAGAAATACCCCTGAAAAATGGAGAGAAGATACTTTTCTTTGCGTTTGTGTGCTTGGGAGATGCTCTGGGCACGTGGCGTTAAAATGCAAGGCTGTTGGCTCTCTGTTACTGTACTAATAGCAGAAAACCCTGTCACAGATCCTACAAAATAGAAACTAATGCAAAAAATAATTTGCAAGTGCTTTACATAATTTTCTGGCAGTGGATTCATCTTCTTAATTCTGTTTACCATAAAACTTGTGTCTAAAATATTTATCAATTGGAACATAGAGAGTGGCTTGATCATACCAGAAGAAGGAAGAAGGAGAGAATGGCTATTTACAATGTGCCTCTTCTGTGCCAGGCAATAAACCAGACTTCACTATTCTCCCTCGTAGGTTTTTATCCCCACTAAATAGGCATCTGAGGCTCCGCTGGATTAAGTAACTTTCCCAAGGTCACCCAATTAGATCAAAGTCAAGATTCCATTCCAGCATGGCCTGAAGTGGAAACCCACGTGTTGTCAACTTTACCAGGAAAATGAGATCAAATTTTATTCAACAAATATTTATTTATGTGCCTTCCACTTATCAAATCGTGTTTGCTAGGTAACAAGGGCATGAAAATAAATAAAAGAAATATCACTTGTGATTATTAGACCGTTCTAGCACGGAGGATCAATCACACATAGTAGGTCATACATAAATATTTGATAAATGAGGGAACGAAGCCTCTTAGAGAGGAAGCTCACATGCTTACGTCAATGATAGACTGCTTAAATGCCAATAAGCATAGTTACATTCCTGATTGTTTCTTACAGAATGTGAATTCCATGCAACTACTCAACCCTACTCTAAATCTGAGACAAAAAAAGTATGTTGATTCTCATTTCCCAATGGGGCTGCAAAAAAAAAAAAAAAGAAAGAAAGAAAAGGAAAAGAAAAGAGAAGAGAAGAGAAGAGAAGAGAAGAGAAGAAAAGAAAAGAAAAGAAAAGAAAAGAAAAGAAAAGAAAAGAAAAGAAAAGAAAAAAAGGATCAAATAAGGTGACTTTCCTGAAACGTAGACCAGTTTGTGTTCCACCTCCTTGCCTAAAATGAATTATAATCACCTAAGGGTAATCACTTGTTTAAATAATGTAATTAAATTCATGATTTCTGAATGGGGAGTTTGTGGTTACCAGTAACAAAAAATGCATATCACCAATTCAAAAATGTTTGATAATAGGAAACAGTTATTATCTCTCATTTAGAAAAATATCTAGAGAAAGCACAGCCCCAGGCTGGTTCAATTGGCCTCTTCATGATGTCATCAAGCATCTAAATTCCTTATCTCTTCCTCCCTTTTATCCTCAACATCTCAGACTAATGGCCCTCATGGTTGTAGCATGGCTGCCGTAATTCCAGGCATCACACACTGGGGCAGAGACTTGCTATGTGAGGACCAGTTGCATTCTTCTATCTGGGTACACCGAAAGACTACATTTCCCAGTTTCCCATGTTGTTAGTTGAGGGCATATGACTAGATTCTGGCCAATGGGATATGGACCAAAGGACTGAGTTTGTGCAATTGCCCACCCTCTTGCTTCCCCTTCTCCAAGGAATAGATGTGGCAGCATCACAAGTGGGAAGGAACCTGGATCCCTGGGTCTGCACTTGAGGAGAGCCTCTGACTTGCTAAACAAGATGTAAAGGTATATGAGGCTAGGCCACTGAAGTCTTGGACTGGTTCATTATAGGAACTATCCTGCCCTTCCTGCAGACTTAGTAATATCCAGCAGAAGGAGAGAGGGGGTATCTTCCCTGAGTGATGGGTTCCTGACATAGGGGCTCAGTCAGCAAGGAAAAGGGGATGAGTGGGAGAAGCAATCACAACCTCTGCTAGACTCCACTTCCAGCTGGACTCTTTATGGTACCTAAGAATTCCCTGTGTCCCTCGTCAGTCCTCTGGGTCTGCCCACGGACTGTTGCCAGCCTTGTTCTCACTTCTCAAACCTCCCATTGGCCCTGCCTGCCCACCCTCAGGATGGCCCTGCACTCTGGCCCGCAGGGGGCTGCCTACCAGATTCACTTGGCTTCCTGCAGCCAAACCTCCAGCCCCACCCATGTCTTCCCTGAGCTCACTGGCCCTCCATCCTGGATCCCCTACCTCCCCCTTTTAGAGACCCTGCTCTAACAAAATCTTCCCTTTCCTGTAGTTTCAGAAACGATTTTCCTCACTACTGACTATTTCCATCAGCACTTAAACATGATCACATTCTCATATTAAAAATAAAATCTCCTGAACAACTTGTAGCCACTGCCCTCTTTTTTCCCTCCCTTCCATACCAGATTTTTTGAAAGAGTTGCCTATGCTCAGTCTCCACTCCCTCCTGTCATTAGCTCGACTGCCCCCTGCAGCCTGGGGCTTCATCATTGTTATACCCAACCTGATCTCTGTCACTACAATTTCTTATGATTGCCTTGTCACTAAATCCAGTGGGCACATCCCCTTCTTGTATCAGTTTTGTAGGGCTGTTGTAACAAATTGCCACAAATAACGGGTGTCTTAAAACAACAGGAATTTAATCTCTCACAGCTCTGGAGGCCAGAAGTCCAAAATCAAAGTGTCAGCAGGGCCATGCTCTTCTGAAGGCTCTGGAAAAAGATCTTTCCTTGTCTCTTCTAGCTTTTGGTCGTTGCCAGCACTTTTTGGTGCTTGGCTAGTAGCTGCATCACTCCAATCTCTGTCTCCGTATCCATATAGCCTTCCTTGTGTTTCTTGGTACACAAATTTCCCTTTTCTTAGAAGGACACTAGCCATTGGATTAGGGCCCACCCTAAAATCTAGTAGGACGGCATCTTAACCTGACTACATCTACAAAGACTCTACTTCCAAATAAGGTCAATTCACAGGGGGTTAAGTCCTCAAGATATTTGCGGGGGGGGGGGGGGGGGGCACAATTCAAACCCACAGCACTTTCATATCTAACTTGACCTGGCCCTGTTTCTTCTCTCCTTGAGACATCATCTATTCCTGGTCTTCCTTGGACCTCTCTGAAATCTGTTTCTCACGTTCCTTCTTGGTCTTCTCTTCCTCTGTCTACCCTTCTGACATTGGTGTCTCTCAGGGCTTTCCATAGGCCCCTTCCTTTTCTAACTTACCTGGAAAATCCCAGCCAATCCTGTGGCTCCAATGACCACTTGCAGACTGACCCACATGTACAAAAGCTCACAAAGCCAAAACATGTTCGGTTGAAGGTCCCACACCAAAAATCCATCATTTTCATCCAACCGGCTCCACCATGCACACAGTCTCCTGAATGGGCCTCCATTCCTGATCACTGAGCCTTCCCCTTCTATCACTCCCCACTGCCATCGAGGCCTGTCGAGTCTATCTCCCAAATACCTCTCCCCACACAACAACAGTTCTATAAGAGATTTCTCATAGTCTCCCTGTCCTCGGCTCTTATCAATACTTTCACATTAAATACTTTGATTGTCCTTATCACCCTCAGAATAAATTCCAAACTCTTTAACTTACCTTATAAGGCCCTCCATGATCCCGCTCTCCCTACCCCTAGACTCATGTCTCCATATTCTACTCTCATATGTGTGTACTCTGGCTGATACAAATGCCACAGACTGAATGTTTGTGTCCCTCCCAATACCAAAGTCATATGTTTATACCTCATCCCCAGTGTGATGGTGTTTGGCTATGAGGTCTTTAGGAGGTGATTAGGTCATGAAGCTGGAGCCCTCATGAATGGGATTGGTGACCTTATAAAAGGGACCCCAGAGAGCTCCCTGCCTTGCCGCCATGTGAGGACACCAAAAGAAGACAGCCAGCCTTGAACCAGGAAGCTGTACTCACCATTCACCAAAAGTGCTAGCACCTTGACCTTGGACTTCCAGCCACCAGAACCGTGAAAAATAAATGTCTGTTTTTTGCGTGCCACCCAGCCTATGACATTCTATCATGGCAACCTGAGTGGACAAAGACTGCAAAGCCATCTGCACTTTGCCCCCTGGTCTTTGTTTATGCTTATTCCTCGCCTGGAATATTCTCTCCTGCCCTTTTGGCTGCCCACATCACACTTAATGTTTCCCGTTCATTCGGTAAATATCTATCGAGTACCTACCATGTGCCATGAACTATTTCAGGCACTGAGGATAGAGTAGGAAAAAAAAAGAGAAAAGAATCTAAATTTATGGTTGAGGGAAGCAGACACGAAGCATAAACAAGCAAACATGTAGAGTGTGTCAGATGGTGATACGTGCTGTAAAAAAATTCAGCAGGCTCTGGGGATAGGGTGTACGAGAGGGTGGCGGTTAGGTTTTTCAATAAGGTGGGCATGAGAGTCCTCGCTGAGAAGACGACATTTAAGCTCTGCACGTACCTTGCTTCCTCCAGTAAGCCTTCTGGAAATTTTCCAAGTCCAGGTTAAGTGCCATTTTTATGAGCTTCCATGCAGTCTCTAGCTCCATCACAGCACTTAACATGCTATATTTTCCAGTCGATTTGGGAGTATCAGCTGCAAAGTGTGGGGGCAGGGAATGAGTCTGTATATATTGTATCTCACCAGCTTCTTGTGGATGTTCATTACATGTGTCTTGAGCCAATAAATGAATTGACAGTCACATCATTTACAAGTCATGTGAAGCATTTATATAGTATTTATAGTCATGTCGCATTTGACAGAGTGGTCTCTCACCTGCCGTCTCACCTCAGACAGGCAGTTATCATTGTCTCTGTCCCCTCTGTCCTTTAACCTCGGAAAGATTACGTTTCTTGCCCAAGAGGCCACAATAAGAGGAAACTCCAGTTCAATCTGACCTCTTACATCTCTAGAACCAATGGGCTTTCCAGAAAAACAAAAACCAAAACCAAAACCACTGCATTCTTGAGTCATGTTCTGTGAAAACACAAGCCCCTAATTCAAGTGCATTAACCATCCTCAGCCCAAGTACATTCAATTTTTATCATGAAAAGATCTCTGCTCCTCCCTGGGTTCCCATACTCCCATCTCCCGAGAAAACTCTCGCCAAATGGCTAAAGCCAACACCTAAACCCAAAGGTAAAACGCTCTAGGATTCCTTTATGTAGCCACTGCCTGGTATGCCCCATTCTCACACTGTTTTCCAGAATGTTTACTGTCCTTCTCCAAGCACACATTAAGCAGATCCATTTGGACAACCACAGAGCGGGGATCAATCGAAGTACTCTCTTCTCTGGCACTTTGGAGCTGACGTTGCCTTTTTGATGTGTTAATTAAAACATGTGGTGTTCATAAAAGCTGCAGGCGGAATTGCAGGCAGGAGTCAATTAGCAATAATTCATATCCTCTATTCATGGCCTGCCACCCCACTGATAAAGTGTCACTCCATTTGGACACAAAGAACAGAGAAGGGGATTGGGCAAAAAAAAAAAATTACCATTTAACCAAAACTCTACACTGGGAGAAGGGCAGGCGGGTGGGCCCCAAAGAGCAGTGATGGAGTCTCCAAGGACTGAAGGATCACCTAGTGGGGAAGTGAACGCAAGCTCCCCTCCCTTCCACGTGGTGACGTGAGTTGCAGGCGGGGTGGGACAGTTCTTGGTAGTTTTCCACTTGCTGCTCACAAGTTCTTACCCTCTTTGGTTCTTTGTCACTTGGCCCCATAAAAAAACGCCCACTTCGGGGAACTTGAACGCTTGCTCATGCCACCCACCAACCCAGTGGCATGTGGGGATGAGGGTTACAAGTTCACATACCCTTCCCTTTTGTTTTCTTGTGCTTCTTTCTGCCTAAGCACCTCGAAACAGGCCAAACGGTTGTCGTTGCCATGTGACTTTGTACTGGCGGTTTCCTTGCTCCCTCTCATTCTTGAGGGCCGTGGGGAGTGGGGGAGAGTTAACTGTTTGAGAAATGGTTCCCAGGATGAGTAGGCACACACAAGAGTGAGCCAGGATGCTTTGAAATGAGCCGCTTTGTCACTGAAGGGGCTTTGTCATTGAAGGGCTTATTTCCGCCCTGAAGTACTTCCTTGCAGTTGAATAGATAGTGAGAAGGATAAACACTCATCTTTCTAGGGGGAATACGGTTCTGTCAGGAAAGCTGGAAAATTCTTCTGTAAGTGTAATCATTTAGGGAAGAACAGAGACAAGTGCCCTAATTCTAGTAACTAGGGAGAACTGAATGGCTCACATGTTCTCACCTTCACCCCTGCCCTTGTGGAAGGTTCCTGCTGCTTCTGTTCCACTCCTGTTCCCTCTCAAGGAGGAAAATTGTTAACCCTTCCATTCCTCTCCCACATCCGATGCAGATCGCTTCAACAGCTGGACGCCTTTGAGAAAAATGACTTTCATCATGACGAAAACATACTACTTGCAAACAGAGCTGAGAGAAAAGGAAACCATTTTCTGTGATCATTCTTCCTTTGGGTTTCTGAAAAGTGAGGGAAGTTTTCAGGAAAAAAAAAAGTCATAAAGTTGTCTGAGGATGAACTCAACATAGATGAGGGAAGACAGCCATTAAGATAAAATAAATTAGAGAATGAGAAACCATTACGAGACTCCGCTCGCTGTTTCTTTTCAGGAGGGTTTTTTTTTTCCAGAAACTATTAAAACATCTAATAAAAGCAAAATGTTTTAAGTTATGAGTGGCTTTTCAGGAAAGTATCCCTTTGCCTCAAGTGTGACTAACCGAAAACATGCAAGTAAATCTGTGTGAAAGAAAGAAGTAGACCAAAGTGAATTACTGACCTTGGCTAGAGATTAATCTCAAGGGTTGTACTGAACCATCATTCCTGGTAATTGTGGACGAAGTCTCTGGAAGTGTAGGTGTCCTCACCTCGGGAATGGGGGAGCAGGGGCGAGGGCAGAATGCCACAGATTTGCACGCTGGGTTCAAATCCAGGCCGAGTCATTTCCTAGTCCAGTATGCTTTGGACAAATTACTCAACTTCTCTACCCCGAGTTCTCTCCTCTGTAGAATGGGAGTAATAATAGTCCTGCCTCATCCATCACAATGTGTTGAGCAGATTAAAAGATAAAATGCTTAGAGATACAAACTGCTTAGTATAGCGTCAGAAAAATGACTAACGGTTGCACAACACACAATGAACGTTTCCCCGTATGTGCAAAGACTTGATGCTAAAGGACGCAGTTCAGGGTATTCCCGTGTGGAAGCGTGTTCAACCTGGGCTAAAACCCAGATTAAACAGTATTCACAAAGTCCGCTGGCAAACTTTCATGGTGTCGGCTCACATAGCACAGTGCTCAGGGATGGGGAGAGAGTACCATGGACCGGATTTTGCCCATCCCCCAATTTATACGTGGAAGCCCTACCCCTCCAGTGTAAGTATATTTGGAGACAGGGCTTTCAGGAAGCAAAATAAATTAAGTCCTAAGGGTGGGATCCTATTATGATAAGGATCAGTGGTCTTCTAAGAAGAGGAGGAGAGAGAGGTCTCTTTCTCCAAGGGCACCAAGGAATTTGAACTTGAAAAGCCACGTGAAGGTCGAGCAAGAAGGCAGCCGTCCACAAGCCAGGAAGAGAGTTCTCACCAGAAACAGAGTCAGCCAGCACCTGACTCTTGGAATTCCCAGGCTCCAGGACTGGGAAATAATTTTTGTTGTCATTTAAGTCACCCAAACTGTAGTACCTGGTCGTGGGAGCCTGAAATGATGAAGACTGAGAATAAGATGCCACTTTTTTCTTTCCCTGCGACCAGAAAATTTTAAAACGTGCCTTCAAGGACAGAGAATGCCCTGTCCTAGCCTTGAGAGATGGTCAAGTGTGCATAAAACGAATAATGGTTTCATCTGATTTTGAAAGAAATACATCCAATCCTATTTTTCAGGGTAAGTAACTTCCAAATGGGGAAAAACCTTCACCTCCCATTGGAGAGGCATGCTTCACCCACCAGTTAGTTGGGGAACATGTTTTGCTGCGCAATTCAAACCTTTAGGCAGGTTTAAGTGAGAAATCTATGTCAATGACTTTTGTGAAAAAAAAAAAAAAACGAAAACAAAAACAAAAACAAAAAACTCCTTGAAACTAGAAGGTTCAGTGCTCTCTTGACAAGCATTTCTGCAAATGATTCACAAGTCTGAAGACAGATGTTATCATCAGTTATTAACATCGTTTCCCCAGGGAGTGGGCAGTGTCCCAAGAGAGATAAAAATGTAGACAGAGGATGAGTAAATCCTGAGACATTCTAGTAATTTCTGCGGAAATGAGGTAGATGGCCATGGTTCTGCCTCTTTGCCAGCCCTACCCTAAGCAGATTGCTGCAACAGCCCTCAAAAGTGGGGATGCTGTAGGACAGCGGCAAAGGAACCAGGCTGGGATTCAGGAGATCCGGGGCAAATCCATTAGCTCAGTAACCATTCATTGAGGGCCAACTATGCATTATGGTAAAGTGGTGAGATTCAGAGACTAGAGCCAGACTACCAGGTCAAGTCCAGCCCTGCCCTTCACCAGGGTGATGGGGCCTTGGGCTAGTCAGTCTTCTCCTGCCTTAGTTTCCCCAGTTGATGGGATGGACTGAGAACAGGGCCTGAATGTCATAAGTATGTGTTTGCAGTTATCATTGCTACTACATGGGCCGGGGTCTATCCCAGCTCCTGGCATCAACAACCCCCTTCTGATACTTCATAGCTCTGTGTGACCTTCAGCAAGATCCTGAACTTGTATGTGCATCAGTTTCCCCATCTGTAAAAAGGAGACAGCAGTGCCTGCCTCACGGGATTCTATGAGTTAGTGAAATGAAATATTCAAAGTGCATGGTGTAAAATAATTGCTCAGGAAATGTTTTTCTTATTAATAATGGTTAATTTTCTTTTTTCCTTGACTTTCAGCTCCTCCATCCCCCCCCCCCCGCCCCCCACAGCCAGCCACCACCACTTCATTATTTACCATGGAGAATCCTAAGCCTCGACCACAGGCAAACCCTGATAATACTTACGGGCGAGAAACGTTGCTATGTTCTCTCTCTATGGACTTTCTCTCTTTGATCATTTGTGGTCAGGGTCTTAAACACACAGCACATAGTAGAAGTCAAAATAATTGTCTAAATCAGGGGTCAGAAAGCTTTTTCTATACCAGGTAGTAAATACTTTTGGCTTTGCCAGCCATACGATCTCTGTCACGATTACTCAACTCTGCTGTCATAGCATAAAAGCAGCCTTAGACCATTTGTAAATGCATGAAAATGGCTGCGTTCCAATAAAACTTTATTTACAAAAAACAGGCAGTGGGCTGGAATTGTCCTGTGAGCTGTTACTTTGCTGGCCCCCTGATCTTAATCTAGCCACTCAACAAATACATACTGTGCACCTCATATGTGACAGGCACCGTCCTAAGTGCTGGGGATACAGCTGTCAATGAAACAAAGCCCTTGCCAAAACCGAGCTCAAGTCACATTTAAAAAGCATTTGTTGGGGCGCCTGGGTGGCGCAGTCGGTTAAGCGTCCGACTTCAGCCAGGTCACGATCTCGCGGTCCGTGAGTTCGAGCCCCGCGTCAGGCTCTGGGCTGATGGCTCGGAGCCTGGAGCCTGTTTCCGATTCTGTGTCTCCCTCTCTCTCTGCCCCTCCCCCGTTCATGCTCTGTCTCTCTCTGTCCCAAAAATAAATAAATGTTGGAAAAAAAAAATTTAAAAAGCATTTGTTACTGTCTATTTCCCACAATGAAGCAACCAAGTAAAGACAGTTTTCCAAAAAGGGAGGGATCATTTGTGTAAGATGCTGTTAACCGTTTGGATAAGCTGAGAACTGGGAATTGGCCATTGGATTTGGCAACAAAGAGGTCATCAGGTGATAAGAGCAGTTTCCATGGAATGGTGGGGACAGAAGCCTGACTGGAGTGAATTCAAGATGGGCAGGAGGCAAGGGGGTGGGAACCATGTGGACAGGGAGGAAGGAGAAGCACAGAAGCGAAGTGGTAGGTGGAGGGGACTCGGACTCAGGCTCAAGGAAGGGGGTTGTTGTTGCTGCTGCTGTTCTAAAAATGAGGCGATCCAAGCATGCCTGCACAGAGAGTGATCCAGAAGAGAGGGACAGTGGGATGTTATGACACAGGTGAGAAGGAGAAGTGGTGTTCTCGAGCGATGTTCCAGACTGGCAAGAGGGCGGGGTCCCCAGCACCCAGCTGAGGGCGGGCCTCTGCCAGGAGCAGGTGCGGTTCACCCCTGGTAACAGGAAGGAAGACAGAGCAAAGGATACAGATTCAGTTCCGGGAGAATGATACAGTCCTTTTTTTTTTCCCCCACTCAAATCAGAAGCACTATCTGCAGATGATAACAAGAAGGGGAGGAAGTTCTGAGGAGAGATAAGAACATTCAGAACGGTCATCTCCAAGGGTGGGAGACTGTAGGGATCTGCGACACAGAATCAGCTTGCCAGGCGGTGCTGAGGTCCCTTATGGGGGGTGACCAGCCAGCAGGCTGGTGTGTTTCTCCAGCCACTGCCCCTCCTGGGAAGAGTTTTCCCAGTAGGATCCTTGCTAGGCCTCTGGCCAGCCTACGGAATGAGTCCTTTCAGGTTGTTTGTCTACTTCTGGTGCAATCGCCAGAGTCCAAGGGGATGGCCTCCAGGGCACGAATCATAGCCTATTCTGTCCATATAACTGTCCGGCTCTGTGAGGGGCTGTATGTTGGGTGGGAGTAGTTTCCCTAGAGTGACCTGTGGGCATCATCCCCTACAAGGGGGCCAAGGCACTGAATAATGGTCTGTGGTTAGGCCTGGGCAGATTCACTTGGTATCAGGTGGCCATGACTTTTTTTTTTTTTAATGTTTCTTTATATTTGAGAGAGAGAGTTGGGAGAGAGCGGGGGAGGGGCAGAGAGAGAATCCGAAGCAGGCTCTAGACTCTGAGCCGTCAGCACAGAGACTGACGCGGGGCTCAAACTCACAAGCCGAAGTCAGATGCTTAACCGACTGAGCCACCTAGGTGCCAGAAGTGACCTTGACTTTGATGTGACAGTGAAATCCAGGAGTATAATATAATATTCAAAGCGTCCAAGGCACAACATTGCCATATCCCACTCTGTTTTCAAAAGTTCTTGCACATGACCATGAACCCTGTGTCTGTAGTGAGAGGCAATCTGGTTTTGTACCACCATGTTTTCGGTTCTTAATATGTACCAGGCACTGTGCTAAAATGTATTATTTCAAGTAATCCTTAAAACAATACATCGGTAGGAACTATCGTTGTGTCCAAAGTTTGTAAGGCAGTATATCCAAGGTCACTGAGCAGAAAATATCACTAGGGCTGCCAAACCTCTACCACTGGGAGAGACTGAAAATATCCGTGATTCAGTTAGATGTCTCATTTGACTGCAAGTAACAGAAACTCCCAAAATATCAACTTAAACAAATTAAGTGGGGTTTTTTTTTCTAGTGTGAAAAATCCAGTGGTAAGAAGTTCACGACTGGTAGATAACTGCACCACACCATCTAGAACTGTGGTTTCTTCTGTCTTTCTGCTTTCCTATCCTTGGTTCGTTGTTACCTCGTGGCTGCAAGATGTCAACGCTACCTCCAGCATTGTATCGGCATTCCAAGCAGAAAACAGGGAAGGACAGAGGACCAAGGTACGTGCTAATTTATTCCCCTCACTCCACCTTTTAAAGAGCTTTCCTGGAAGCCCCACCTCACCACATCTACGTTCATCTCATTAGCCAGAACTACCGTAGGATCAACTCGGGCTAAAAATATAGAATTTGGGCTGGATCCATTTCAATCCTGAAAAAAATAAATAAATAAAAAAAATGATGCCGCACTTTCCCCTGTTTCTCTAGCGAACCTCTTTGCCAAAACTGCTAAGGCAGTATGCATTCTTTAAGATCAGAAGAGCCAGCTTTCCGAGTCGTTGGCCAGGCAGGTCCGGGCGGCCTGAGCTAGCGGTCTTGCGTCGAGATGCTTCAAAGTCTTGTTTAAAAGGTTTGGATTCCCATGAGGCCAAGTTTGCGAGGAGATTTGGGTAGGAATGGGGTTGACGGGCTTTGTTGTTTTTAAAATCAGGACTGCTGATAAAAGAAGTAAAGCTTTGAAAGCTTTGAGTCATGCACCTGCTCTAGGTCGTCATTAACCAGCTTTACCTGGAGCGCGCATCGGGCGGTCGGACCGTCAGCCTGGCTGTCAATTTCCGCAAGCTCTGTGAGATGGGAATGGGCATTGCGGTGCACTTGTAGAAGGTGGCATGAATACATGCACCTGGGGGAGGCACCACTGCCTGTGCCCATGTTCCTCTGTCAGCGCCCCCCGTGTGCCTGTCCTACTGTGAATAGATCTTTGTGACATAGCAGGTACAGTCAGAATCTCACCGAGCCATCTCCTCATTGGAAAACCTAAGGAACTGAAGAATGAATATCTCGATTACCATAGATGTTGGGGATCAGAGCTAGGCAGCCACACTTCTGACATTCAATCGATATCTGTTAAACAGGGGGAAAAAAGATTAGAAGAGCCACATGGTTAATATTCTTGGAAGGTTTCTACGCATGTGAAGTGTGGTTATGTCACAGACAAGCTTCTCCTCATCGTCTTAAGGGAAACACCAAACTTCTTCAGGACAGCTGAGTCACTCCACGAGGAGCAGTATCCAAGACTTTCATCTGCCAAAACAATCCAACTATCAAAATGCATCCACCAATTTCCCAAGTCATTCCCCAAGGATCTGGAATTTCACAAAAGAGACAGTAACAATTCCATCCAGAGGTCTTTGCACCACTGCATGTAGGAGCTAGAAAGACCCCTCTTCTTCCTCTTTCTTCTTGGAAAGAAGACCCCTCTTCTTTCAAGAAGGGACAGAAGAGCCTACACTTCCAAGGAAACAAGATACTTTTAAATCAGTTTACATATGTACCTAGTGGGCTGACCCCAATGTGTGGGTTAATAAGGCTGAGTGGTAGCATCTCGCATTGGGGTGGTACATTTGTTATGATTGATGAGCCAATATTTACACATTATTATTAACTGAAGTCTATAGTTTACATTAGGATTCATTCTTTGTGTAGTACATTCTATGGGTTTGAACAAATGTATAATGACATATATCCACCATTGTAGTATCATACAGAGTAGTTTCACTGCCCTAAAAATCCCCTGTGTTCCATCTGACTCCTCCCCCCTCCCCCAAACCCTCGACAACCATTTTACTGTCTCCATAGTTTTGCCTTTTCCAGAATGTCACACAGTTGGAGTCAGTATGTAGCCTTCTCAGATTGACTTTCTTGACTTAGCAATATGCATTTAAGTTTTTTCTGTCTTTTCATGGCTTAATAGCTCATTTCTTTTTATCACTGAATATATTCTACTGTCTATATGCACCACAGTTTGCTTATCCATTCAACTCCTGAAGGATATCTTGCTTGCTTCTACTTTTTGGCAATTATGAATAAAGCTGCTATAAACACCCGTGTGCAGGTTATTATATGAACATAAGTTTTCAACTTCTTTGGGGAAACGCCAAGGAGCACAATTGCTGGGTTGTATGCTAAGAGTATATTAGTTTTATAAGAAACTGTCAAACTGACTTCCAAAATTGCCGTACCATTTTGCATTGCAACCAGCAATAAATGAGAGTTTCTATCACTCCACATTCTGGCCAGCACTTGGTCCTGTCAATGTCGGTAGTTTATAGCTCGTTCATCCAATAAATATTCAATCTGCACCTAATTAATGCCATACACAGAGACACTCAGTCTCTTAAGTTGCTTGGAGTTTCAACCTACCTGTAGGTTGAAAGTGGAAAGTTTTGAAAAGTTCCGCCTCCTTTTGATCAATAGTTCTTAAACTTTAGTTGGCATCTGAATCACTTGGAGAGCTTGTTAAAACATAGATTGTAATGGGCAAAGGAGGGAGGCAGGGCTCACCTCCAGAGTTTCTGATTCAGTAGATCTGGGATGGGACCCAAGAATTTGTGTTTCTAACAAGTTTCTGGATGCTGTTGCTGCTGCTGTTGGTCCAGGGACCACACCTTGAGCATCACTGCCTCTCACGTGGAAGAAAACTGTCAAATGGGACGGCCACACCCACCTTGGGCATCAGAAAAAACCCTGCCAAACGGGACAACTACAACCTTCACATTAGGCTCTGTTTTAGGACTTCTGAGATGCACCTAACCCATGGGAAAGTTCCTGACATCTATGTTTCCTCTGCTTTTAAAAGATCTCAAGCCTCTCTGAAGGGGTTTAGTTTAATTCCTATAGGAGAACAGAACAGAAAACCATTTGTTAGGTGCATTGTCACTGTCTAAGGGAGCAGCTCTATAGTGGGGAAGCCTAGCATGAAGATCCCTTCTGGAACATCAGGCAGATGTTGTTGTCAGAGGCTGTGCTAATCCATTTTGATGAGCATGACTCATGTTGGGTTTTTTTTTTTTTTTGGTTTGTTTTTGTTTTTGTTTTTGCAGCAGCAGATGCCTCCTCATGCTAGAGCTTGTGCTGAGCTACCAAATACCAGGTGGCCCCAAGACCCTGATTGTTTATGGTTTACTTCGCAAAAGCAATGTCATCTGCAGGACATGCCTGACTATTACCCCCAGAGCCAGGCCATTCCACAGTTCCTTCTTTGGTTCTACCCTTTACAAGTTACATTAAATACAGCCTCTTCTGCACCTCTGGCCTAGGAACCAGCTGCTATTCCAAGGCAATGTTACCCTAGGAAAGACACTAGCTGTCATTACTATTTTGTTTGCCAGCATTTTCTAGGCCTGACTGTGCCGCCTGTCTTCTCCTTAGTCTTCCCAAAGGCCTCTTCCTGTTAGCATCACCATCCCCAATTTGCAGATGAAGAAACTGAGGTTGAGGTTCAGTGCAGTTGAGACACTCACTCCAGGTCATACAGCTAATAAGTGGCAGAGCCAGAATTCAAACTCAGGTCAGGCTAATATTAAAGACCCTCATACAGAAGGGTAGATATGAACAGAGCTACTAAGATATGGACCTACAAGACAGGAGATAAAGTCTAGAATCAAGAACAAAGACGTTTGTGATACATATCTCCAGTTGGAAGTCTCCTTCCACCTTCAAGTTACCATGGAGCTCTATTCATACCCCTTAGGCAGCACCTCTCTTGGACCATGGATTAATAGAATTATTTGTATTTCATTTGTCTCATCTGATCCAGTCTTGTCCAAAGTTGGCACTGGGAAAAAAGCATATGTTTAGGAAAAGGGCGGATGGATGAAAACCAGTCAAACTGAGCATATCTAGCACCTAGATCTTGGTTTCTTAAACTGTACTCCAATATAAGGATCCAGTGATCCTTGGAGAAATGGCTGATTCTAGGACTGGAGCAGAAAATATACAAGATGAACCTGAGACATGTTGTAGCGCCAGAAACTAAGGAAGCCCTCCCCCAGAAAAGAAGAAAAACAACTTCACAATGAAGGGGGGTTTGTTAAAGGGACACAGGATCCAATGGGAAAAGTTTCCATTGATTAAAACTAGAGCAATTTGAACAACAAAATAAAGTATTATTGGATTATAATCCAAAAAATAAAATCAATATCCATGAGCTCGTAGTGATATTAATAACTGATTGAATAAATAGAAAGAACAGACAAATCGCCAAAGCAGAAGAATCTCCTATCAATTGTGTAGATATTCCAACTCTCAAGGCTGTAGGGCATAACTTCCTACTCCTTAAGAGTGGGCTTTACATAGTGACTTCCTTCCAGAGAGGACAACATGGAGAGAGAGGGGAAAAAATAACTTTACGGTGAAATCTGACAAATACTCTCCCAGCCAGGTGATTGAGGTCAACACCAACAAGATAAGTCAAGTCAATGCTACGTGCCCTGGATACGACTTGGTAAAAATGACACTTCGCCTTTGTGTTCTTCCTCCCCAAAGCCCACGGTCCCAGTCTAATCGTGAGAAAAAAAAAAATCAGGTAAATTCCAATTGAGGAGCATTCTACAAAATAACTGGCAAGTATTCTCAAAACTGTCAAGGTCATCAAAAACCAAGGAAGTTTGAGAAACTGTCACAGCCAAGAAGAGCCTAGGGAGACACAATGACTAAATGTGGTATCCTGGATTGAATCCTGGAAGAGAAAAAAAAAGACATCAGAAAAAAAATCCAGAAAATCTTAATAAAGTATAGGCTTTAATTATTAATAGTCTATCCATATTGGTTTATTAATTGTAACAAATGTATCATATTAACAAAAGATGTTAATAAGAGACAGAAGTGGGTGTGGGGTATATGGGACCTCTCTGTCCAATCTTTACAATTTCTCTGTAAATCTAAAACTACTTTAAAACATAAAGTTTATGTTTTGAGAAGGCCAAATCATGCCATTAAGTAGGTGGGATTCCAGACTGATTACTGTATGTAGGCAGATGAGGGGAGCCATATAGAAAATGGAAAGCACAACAAAGCTACTTACAGTTCTCGACATGAATGGTCTTCCCATTAAGGATGCATTTTATTCGTGGATTGTTATTCTAATAATGATGTTTATATTCTCGTGGCCATATTGAATCAATCTATTAGCTGCATGGTATAGGATAGCACAACTATTCAAATGCATGAATTTTTCCTTAGAAGGAACCAGGATAGCTTAATAAAGAGTGTCCATCTAGTTCCACAAGACCATTCCAGAGGAGGAATTCTGGAAGGTATTGTTCCCTTCTTCGTGGCTTTCAAAGGGCTTCTAGTTCCATTTCTAACCTCTATCAGAATCCCTACACTGCCCCAGGCAGTCACAGCAGGTAGATGGCCAAGCACAAGGGTTTCTAATAAAGGTCTACACTTGCCTTATCTGTGGTTTTTTTTTTAATGTTTATTTATTTTTGAGACAGGGAGAGACAGCATGAACGGGGGAGGGTCAGAGAGAGGGAGACACAGAATCTGAAACAGGCTCCAGGCTCTGAGCTGTCAGCACAGAGCCTGATGTGGGGCTCGAACTCATGGACCACGAGATCATGACCTGAGCTGAAGTCGGATGCTTAACTGACTGAGCCACCCAGGCGCCCTGCCTTATCTGTGTTTTGATGATCATGGCTTATCACACTCAAGCAACTATAGAGTTCAGGTGAAAAGATGCCCTACGGTAGGTGGTCAAGGCAATCAGCCAGAATTTCCATACTTCCATGAGTTCCATATTTGACAGCAAGGAGTCAGTCCTATTTCTAATGAGGCAGTGTGTGGGTGAAACCCATCCTTCCTCCTTGCCTTGCACTGATCACAGAGAAACTGACCCCTGCAGATTGTGTTTTCCAGGGTTCTAGGCGAGTTTAGCAAAGGGGCAGCATTGGCAGGAGATTGAAGGGTGGGAAGAAGGGAGAAATCAGAGTATCTCTCCCCTTCTCTCTCTGCCTCACGGGGCATCTCAGCGAGGACTGCATCTCCTGCCTGGCTCCCAGTGCCCACCAGCCATGCCCACTAGGGTTGTTGGGTGACCAGACTCTCAGCTCTGGTAACACCCCTCCTCCCTCCGACTCCCCAGTCTAAGGAATTAGTGGCTTCCCACTGTTGCTGACTTCTGGATTCCTTCCCTGCCCTCTGTTTGGCTTCTTGGAGATTTCATCAGCTGCTTAACCAATTTCCTCTATTAAATATCCTCTATTTAAAATACTTTGAGTGGATTTTGCTTTCTGGATTAAACTCTGCAATGTCTTAAGACCTGAGTTGTTTTCATTCCCATCCAGATCAAGAAAAGGACACACACATGCATCCCCTCACACTCACACACGTATGCTTTGAAAGCGCTTTGCATATTTTCTCCTTATTTTATATCATAACAGTTAGTGTTTATTAGGAGCAAGTTGCTGAGCAAGGTGGATCCCTATTTCTATGATCGGGTAGGGAAGTCTTAAGGGGACCTGAGAGAATGATCCAGAGAAGCTCAGCTGAACTTCATATGACCTTCAGGCCCGACAGCACCAGCAAAATCATTATATGAATCTCCTCTAAAACAAATTTTTTGGCTACACACTTTGAAGGCTCTCCATGCCCACACAGTGAAAGAAGCAATGACGTTTGCTCACTATGATGTGTCATGGGTCATCCTGGTATCTCTAGGTTAACTAGATGAACTACAAAGAGAGCTTCCTTGATGGCTAGATGATGCCAATGTTCATAAAAAGAAAGATATTGTGGCTGTCAATTAATATTGGCATCTGCATCTGGTCTAACTGACTCCATGTGGTTCCTAGATGCAGTGGCTTAGGGCATTTAGAGAGCTAGGGTGGTTTTATAGTAACTAAGAACTATTTGGTTTAAGGTCCACTTGTTACTTTGGGAGTGGGTTTGCTTTTACTGCTGTCCAATGTAATAGATTTTGCCTAAGTTACCCAGATAGTTTTAAACTAGGAAGTTTAAAACTAAAAGCTTCACTTGATCCTAAAATAAAGCAATTTGGATCCACCCAAATTTATCCAAAAATGATCAGTACTCTGACTCCTTGCTACACTGATCTAATATCAGTGTCCTTTCAGCAACAGACATCAGTCCAGATTTATGCACAGTGTAAATTCCAGAAAGCATTATCATTGAGGACCGGGCAACTCTTGAGTGATCAAACACACAGGAATCAGTATATGAATACACAAGTACATATATATTCATGGAAGATTTTAAACAGTTTCACTAAACTGCTTTTTTATCACTTAAAAATTGTTGGCCTCAGAAAAATGAGAAGTTCAACAAAGTGGGTTTTATTATTTTTCTTTTGCTTTTATCAACAGGCTGCAATCACATTTATTGAAGGATACATTCTTCCCAGAAGACACAGAGAAGCAGCTTCTTAGAAATACTGTTGGTGGGCAGATGATAACCATAACTGCAAAAGGACAAGACACATGTATCAATCGGCAAGAGCAAAGGCTTAAAGTAGCCCCCGTCTTTAACAGTTCAAACTTTCCCTACAGTAAGTAGACACGCAGTGAAACAAATTCACATGGCCATCAGCAAAACGAAGCCAGTCTTACTCTCCACCGCCACGAGGTGCTGCGATGGATTAAAAATATGTGAAGGATTTTTTATAGCCAATGGCTCACAACTTTGGGGTGTATCAGGATTGCCTGGCAGGTTGCTGTGAAGCAAATTCTTGGCTCTAGTTCGCACATACTCAGTAGGTGATTAGGAGACCAAAAATCCGCCATTGAACTAGATCCCCTCGATTCTAATGCAGACGAGTCTCTAGATCATGTTTTGAGAAATGCCGGACGGGGCACCACTCAGGAAAAGACACAGCCCCACCCCCAAAGACAAATAAGTTTGGTAGATTTCACTTTTTAACTTGACAGGTGCCACCAGCCGCACCATAGTGGGATTAGCTGATTGAGGGCAAGTCCCTTAGGGCGGGGACAAAACGTTCCTCACTTGGTCCCTGCATGGTGGCTCCTCTGTGTCTTTGCTTTTATGAAACTCCTGTGGGGACACCTGATGTCCTTCATGCACTTTCATTCCGTGTGCTCTTTTCCAAGGAGGGAAAAGCCATCCGGACAACAAATCACTGCCTTCCTCACCAGAACCCCTGGGGAGATCCCACAAATGTTATTCAAAGTGTGGCTGGCACCCCGCCCAGGCCCAGAGGTACTCATCTAGCTGGTGCCTGGACAGGGTTTGGAGTCTGGGCCAAATCTGGAACGGGATTCTGAAAGCCAATATTGGATCATTTATGATTGAGACCTGCCAAATCATGTGTCAGGAATGTCTCATTCCTTCCCCATGAAGAGCGGCAGTGTTTAAGGAAAAAAACACAGCTCTGGAAATGGAGACACTCTATGCATTATCCTTATTCATTAAAACTGGAACAAAACCCCAGGAAATGCAGACACCTCCCATCACCTCCACTTCCCTTTTTTCCCCTGGTTATTTGATACAAAGTGCCGCTGAAGCTATTCTGCAAGGACATACCACACGGAGGCATCTGCCAGGCCACTGTCCCCTTTCTTCTTGTCCAGCCTGATGCGAGGCGGTGGGAGGAGAGGTGTGGGGGTGGCAAATTAAACAAAACCTTTAAAAACCAAGACTCTGGCTGGGACTTCCACCACCCAGATTACCAAGTGGAGAGGCATTTTATTTTGCTAAATGAAAGAGCTAGTTTATATCTTCCCCGGATCATTTTCTAACCTAACTGCAGTGGAAACATTCTCAGAAAGAAAGACTTCCTTGTGTGTTTGCCCTTTATGTTGCCACGGGTCGTCCCACACGTAGAAGTTGGGCAGTGATCTGCTTCTGCTTGGGGACCAGGCCAGCCAGCAGACTCCTTGGGTCTCGTTAGGTCGCAGTCGACTCCATGTTTAAAGGTAGTACCTCCCAGACGCGGCCCAACTCTGGAAAGCATTTGCTTCTCAGTTGGCTTCTACCCATGTGACGGCTGGCAAGTTTCTGGGCCGTTCTGAGCCTCCTTTTCTCCACTGATAAAATAGGCATAGATAATTCCTCAGAGAATGTGAAGGGGAACCCAGCGAGAGAGGCACAGCAAAAGGATGGCTCTTCCTTTTCCTTTGGCTTCTTTGCGGTGGGCGGAGACAGATCCGGGGATGGGAGGGAAGCGTGGCCGCTGGCTTGATCCTCAGAAAATCTCTTCATTCGTGAAACTCTAGGGTGTCCTCCTTCTACCCACATTTGTAGTGACGCGTTAGCCGCCTATCTGCAGAGATCTAACGATCTCGATCGGAGCGCTCTACACACAGTCCAGAGCTGACCTTCCATGCAGCGTCTTTGATGGCAGTGATGATGAAACTGTTTCCTGCACGGAGGAATGTAAGTCTCTTGGTTCTCGCTGACTGTGACCTAATTTCACAGAAACAGTTCTTATACGTATTTTCGGTGTAAATAAAAAGCGACCTTTAAAATAGTCACAAATGGGACTCTAAGGGCGTCTACACGACCTCTGAAAGCGTGTGAATGTCCGTGAGTACTTGTGGGCAGAACAAAGTTTCCAAAGAGCCTCAATAGCTGCGCGTCCTGTAAAAATATCATGGGAGCCATGTATGTCATTTAAAACTTTCTAGTAGCTGCACTACAAAAGGAATTAAATTAATTCTAATCACCTATTTAGTTTAACCCAATATATCCAAAATATTATCGTGTGAACATGTAATCAATATAAAAAATTATGAGATAGCTTACATTCTTTTCTCTCTCTCTCTCTCTTTTTTTTTTTTTTTTTTTTTTTTACCAAGTTCACATTCAGACTCGCCTTATTTCAGGTGCTCCAAGGCCACGTGTGGCCAGTGGCACCTATCCTGGACAATGCATGTTGATAGCTTTTTCAGATTTTCACATCTTATTAATAATAAGTAGCGTTAATAACGTAACAGTGAACAGTGAGAGAATAGCGTTGAAATCTTCCGCAACCAAGTTCTTGGTCGTCCCAATAACAATTCAAAGGTCTCCTTATGAGCTCAAAAAGACTTGCAGGTAAATTATCTCATCAGGCCCTCCTAACGACCCATGACGTGGACAGGGCAGATGTCATTTCCTAATATTATAGCCGAGCAAGCTAAGGCTTAAAAATATTCAGTAAGTGGCCCAAAGTTCAACAGCTAGAGGTTGGTGGGTTGGGAACTTGAACTGGGCCTCGGGACTCTAAATCTCTGGGTCTGGACGAGAAAGAGGCAGCTGCCGCCCTCTGTGATCACATCGCTACCAGGGCAACTCTTGTTTGCATCCCGCACCGAATAATAAGGTCCAGGAGGACAGACTTTGACAGGCCTCCTGTCCACCAACAACACCTAACACGGTGCTTGGCACGGCGCAGGTACATGGCTCCTGCTTGGTGGATTCAATTCAACTGGACCAAAAGAGTGATCCACACCAGATGCCCTCACAGTCATCGCCAAACCTCCCCGTCTCTGGAACTTTCGGTGAAGCCAAAACCACAAAAACCACCTACATGCTGAGCTCCTGAGTCGCCTTTGTTCAGCCTTTGGGGGCCGCTCCTTCCCCAGCACACAAAATATATCTTGGGAGTTTGTGTCTGGGCGAATAACCTTCATCGTGGCTCTGTTTCAATGCTCACTTAGGGCTTTTTCATGGAAATGTACACCATCGGTGGAAAACGCGCTCTGAAAGTAGACTCAGTCTGACTCGGGACTTGGATGCTAACCTCTACCCGCCCAAGACCACCCAGAGGAGCCCCGGGACCACCTTTGTGAGCCTGGTGAAGATGTAGTATGGGGGAAACACCCCCTTGCCCCTTCACCTTGCCAGCTGGATCGCGGTGAATCACACAGACCTGGGAGAGCGGTAAAATCCCTGACGAGCGATGTCAGAGGATGGCTTGAAACCTTGATGGAGACGCAGGTCTGTTCCCCGCTGCCTCCGTCCCGCGCTCCAGCTGTTCCCTGGCGTGCTTCTAGTCCCCTCTGTCAGCACCGGTCTCCTCCACTGAAGCTCTCTCGCCTCCCTGGGTGGCGGCCTGGCATCCCACATCTGGTTGCCATGCCAGGATTTCATGGAGAGCCTGGGCCAGGTGCTGAGAGCTGCTATCTCCTCATGGGTATTAGGAGGCTGGAGCAAGGCAGAAATCCAGGACTGACGCGTTTCCACTAGGCACCAGAGAGGACCTTGGTACAGGGGGTACAAGCAAAAGCTTATTCTGCACTTTTTACGCACACCTTAAATTGGACTGGCAAACATTCCCATAGCCCAGGACCCCGCCTGCGCCCCCACACGTGCAATCTGGGGTCCAGCTATTTCTGTCACATGTGTCATGTTTTTGCAAGGCCGCTCCGTGAGTTAGTTTCTCTGGAGAAGACCCAAAACTGTATTCGCATTTTGGTTGAAATAAGAATCATTTCGAAAGCTTTGTTAAATGAGCAAACTGAGCTTAGTGCTGTGAAACATTCAGGATTCACCTGGTTCATAGCCAAGTGCCTCCCATCCCTGCACGCTGGAGTTCTAGGTACTGGAGACACAAGGTGACTCAATCATAGAGTGTCTCATAGAGTTTACAGTCTAGTGGGTGGGAGGTGGGGGTGGGTAATGAACGGACAGAAGGCAAACAGGAACACAAATCAAACAGATCATTCTAATAATCCTAAATGCTATGAAGACATTCAAACAGGGTAACAGGGCACAGAATTATGCTGGGATGGGGAAGTCCACTTAGAAAGGTGGTCTGGAAGGCTTTCCAGAAGAGATAACGTTGGGACTGTGGAATGAATAACAAGGAGCAGCCGGCCACATGGAGGTCCAGGGAAGAGCGTGTTAAGGAGAAGAACAGAGTGAGCTTGGCGGGATGGGAGAGGCCAACATGGCCGGAGAGTGGTGAGTGAGGGGAGGGGAAAGTAGGAAGGGATGATGTTGGGAGTCATTAGGGGCCCTACGGTGACAAGTATGGATTTTACTCGAGGCCTCAGGCAAAGCCATGGGAGGGCACAGAGCAGGGGAGTAATGTGAATCGTGAGTAATGTCGCTTAGGCTTTCCGAGGTTCACAACGGCTTCTGCTGGGGATGGATGGGGGAAGGGGCCAGAAGGAAAGCAGAGGGTTGTGGTGGCCTCTTTCAAGGACATCCCAGTCTAGAGAAGGAGCAGGCACAAAATACCTAGGACTCAGGTCGGGGTGAGCCAACAGAGCTTTAAACCGAGGCCGAGACAGCAGCCAATGGTGCTCGCTGAGGGGACGGTGTTGCAGCAGGGCCAAACCTCCGGCTTCGTGTAGGCCACATCTTGGGTTCCGTCCCTGACGCTAAGGGCCGTTAGACTGCTTATTCTCAGATGATTCCGTGAGAAAGAGAAAATTTTATCTTGTTTAAATCTCTTCCTGAAGTGGGCGTCCCTTTTCCTTTTGTCTCCCTCCGGACCCCTACGTAGCACAGGCTACGTCCGGAATTGGCCAACACGGAAGCGATACATACCAGTCTGACCCCAGGAAGAGAAGACACCGAGAAAGCTGATGGATGGGGAACCAGCCTTTGTCTTGCAGCCCAAACCTCCAGATGCTGGTGGAGACTTTGTAGGAAGACCCGGTCAGAATCTTCCGCCAGTCGGTTCTAGGGCACTGATCAGATACGCAGCACCTGGGGCGAGGAGCCCCGCCTGCCCTCATCCCCACAGAGGGGGAAGGGCAGGGAAATAAAGAGGAACCAGGAGAGGAAACACGTGTCCACTCATGTGAAGGAAGTGACAGCAGCTGGTACAGGAGAGCGGCCGTTACCTTAGAGGAGGCAGGCTCCTTGTTCCAAAACTGTATTTAAGATTGGGTTGGAGGGAGGAGTGCTCCTTTGTAAAAATAACTAGCTTCTGAAGGCGACGGGAAAACTGGGAGGCAGGTGGTAAGCGTAGGCCCCAGTGGAAAACATATCCCACCATCAGAAATCGCCCAAGAGGGGCAGACACTAGACTGAGGACAAATGGCGATGGCAAATGACAAAGAAACCCTTCTGTGGTGACCTCTACAGAGTCCAAGAACCACCATTATGGGATGCGGCCCGAGCTTGAACGTCCCTCTGGGGAGCCCCAGCACTCCTCAAGACTATGCAGGAGTACATATTGGGGATCTTAGAAGCACACATCAACATATGGAGTGGAAAAGTACCAGTCTTAACAGTTGCTCCATAGGTCATTTCTAGGTATTTCCTCAGCAGGCTGGTCTGCCCCACCCACCACAGGGAAGGGGAGAGGCTGGAGATAAGCGAGCTCCACGCCAGGGCGTGGTCCTGCACAGCAAAGCCGCAGAAGCTGGAGGCGTTCGTGCCTTCTCTTCTCTCTCCTGGAAGCCTCTCTTAACACCTAGGTCTTCTCTACCTTGTACCCTTCTTAATTGCCTCAAGGCATCCAATGAGGCCATGCTCCAACCCCCTTCTAGAACATTCGTTCAGAGCCTTCCCCTGAACTCCCACACCCCACACCACGAAGGCACACCAATCGTACTGCATGTCTGGAAAGGCAGCCTAGTCAAAGCAGTTTGCTCAAAGCCATGAAAAGTCCAGAGCAACTCCACCTTCCCAGGGCTATTTACAATTTAAGATAGAACCCCAGGGGTGCCTGGTTGGCTCAGTCTCTGTCAAACTTCGGCTCCAGGTCATGATTTCACAGTGCGTGAGTTCAAGCCCCACGTCGGGCCGTCTGCTGTCAGTGCAGAGCCCGCTTCCTATCCTCTGTCCCCCTCTCTCTCTGCCCCTCACCCACATTGCATCTCTCTCTCTCTCTCTCTCTCTCTCAAAAGTAAACATTTTTTAAAAACTTTAAAAAATATAAAATTAAAAAATCTTTAAAGTAGAACCCCAGGGGCACCTGGGTAGCTCCGTCGGTTAAGTGTTGGACAGTCGGTTAAGGGTTGGACTTTGGTTCAGCTCACAATCTCATAGTTTGTGAGTTCAAGCCCCACATCAGGGTCTCTGCTGTCAGCACAAAGCCGCTTGGGATCCTCTGTCTCCCTCTCTCTCTGACCTTACCTGGTGTGCGCGTGCTCTCGCTCTCTCTCTCTCTCTCTCTCAAAACTAAACATTTAAAAAATAAATAAATAAAATAGAAGCCCAGAGAACACAAATTGAGCCCCCAAGTCAACGCCTCAACCCAGGTGAGCCATCCGAACCTCCCGTGGAACTTTACAAAATACAGATTTTGTATTTCCCCTCCACAGGTGGGTAAACAGAATGCCCAGGACAGGGGGTGGCATGGGGCCAGGGAGGTGCAATTTTCAAGCTCTTGTTTGAGGGATTCTGATGCCTGCTGAGGCTAGAACCAAGGCTCTGAGGCAATATCCCACAGAGGCTTCCGGGCTCCACGCTCACTCAATCAAAAGAGGTAAAACGGGGGTAAAACCATACCAACACACACAGAATTCACATAAAGAATTTGAACTGCTCTTCTTGTCCCATCTCCCACAGCTCCCTGCTCCTCCCTCAGCTCACCTGGGTGTGGAGTCCAGTTTCTCCAGTCCACTTTGGAAAACACAATGGGAGAAGAGAAAGGAGAAAGGCGGGGTGTCACTGATGCTCGTCAAAGCCATTGCACCTGCACCTCTCTGCGTCTCCCCCCAACCCCAACTCCTCCCCAGACACTGGCGATAAATCACGACAAGTAAGTAGCAGCCATTAATAATTTCCTTCCCAATTAGGGCAATGTTTAATCTCTTGCTGTCAGCCAGGATGGTCTGTGGACAAAGGATTTCTGATTAATTATAGTCATCACTGCCTTAGTGTTAGTTTTCTTCAAAAAAGAATGTATTTTCGTTTCACTTTTATTAGTGAGGTGTAGACTCTCGAATTTCTTGGCAGTCCTAAACTCAGTCAGTATTTTCATTAAACTATTGTTCTCCAACCACTACGTCTTCAAAAATCCAACAAATTATGGTCCTGACTCTTAAGGACCTTAATTATTTTGCTAACAGGCATTCCCTGTTTAAGGACCTGATCGCGAACAAGCACATAGACGTCATCAACCTCATATGTAATTTTCACTGAGTCGCTCCCTGAACCTGGCTGTGGCCCCTATCATGTCTCAGACGTAAATTAAAACCGGGTTTCCCATCAAGGCTCTCCACCATCTGCCCTCCCCCACCTAAGAGCTTTCTACTTGGGCCCCCTCCCCCATTCATGGCTTCCTTTCCCTCTTCCTGGAATCCTCCTGTCCTCCCTGTGCCATCTGGCATGTTCTCGTTCAGCTTTCAAGATGGAGACCTCTACCATCTCCCCTTTCCAGGAATTGTCCTGTACCTTCTCTAGCAGGGTGTGCATCCTCTTCCTCTAAGCCTGCCTCTGCCAGAACTCAGACATATTGTCCTGGAATATCCGCACCTCCTTCCAACTCCCCAGGTGCTGGAGAGGGCGGTTGGTCATGTCTGTATCCCCAGTGTCTTGCACAAAACCCGCCCGGGGTGGGTGATCAGTATATGCTGGACGAATTAAATAAATGTACAAATGAGAAAAGCCCACTTGACACAACTCAGTCTCTCCTCCGTCTTCCTCAGCTTTCCTTCTTGTGGCCTGGAGTCACCTGAAAACCACATACCTACCATGAGGGCAGGGGTGGTGTCCATTCTGTGCCCTGTTGTATATCCCGCAGCAGATGCTCCATGGATATCTGTTGGCTATGCGGATCAGTCTTTCAAGCTTTATTGCTCTAAATCCACCTCCTCTGCCCAGCTCTCTCCAGTCCCCAAAAGACTGTCTTCTCCCCCTACTTCCACATGTCCATGGCATGACTAAGTCAAACATAACAGAAGGAGCAAGAGGGCCCACAACCCCACATCTGGGTAAATCAATCATTTCAGGAGCTTCCTGCCCAAAAGTAGATATGACCTGATCATCCTTTGGCCTGCTGCTCAAGAAGCCCAAGGTGGGTGCTAGAATGAAAGCCGCCTTCTATAAATACCTATTCATCACATCACCCTATCTTGATTAGGAATTTTGGCACAAATATACTAGTCTGGAGCTTAGGTAAATGCTTCCCAATGGGATGCAATCCAGAAATTGACTATGTACTTATTTTTACCCCAGGTAAAAAAAAAAAAAAAAAAAAAAAGGAGTCTTCTGTACAAATGTTATGGGTAACTATTAGTTATTACTATTAATCAGGTAGCCATTTGAGTAGGTGGAAGAACAGAGTATTCTGTTCCGTTCAACATTGTGGTTGATAGAGAATCGCCGTTTACATCACTCATCCGTCTGTCAGTTTCCAAGAATTAGAACACAATGAAATGCACTTCACGGTAAAAATCTATTGACCAGGATCCGATATTTCCTTGATGGTTACGTGGCCCCGGGATCACTATCAGCAGCAATATCTTTCTATAAAAGGTATCGAGGCACTGTGGTTAACAAAACCCCATTTGAAAGGGTTCCACACACGTTGGGTCAGTCTGTGTCTCACTGTCCACCCTGTAATGATTTCATGTCAACAAGCTCCAGTGACCCCCTCGTAACTGGCCTGGTGGCTAATAAAAACCCAGCCACTGAGCCACCCCACCAGCCCTCCCGCTCGTAAACTCCACCTCCTTGCAAATTCCAGTGGGAAACCCGACTGTTTTATTTTATCTTAGCTTTTCGTTTCCTCCGCCTTCTACTTCTTTTTCTGAAGGTTAGAGCCATAAAGGACTTGGGGGACAGCCAACAAGCCTATCATGACATAGGATAAAACAGCAATAAAAAGCTTACACTTGGAGCTTAGGTTCGTCCTCTTTAAGGCACCTGCGTTCCGAGGGGGTCTGTCAGGACACAGGTGAAAAAGATGACTTGACCACCTGTGGGCAGGGAGACAGGTGAAAAACTGCAAGGTCAGTCTAATCAGACCTTGCAGTTAGGCTCGGAGTCCAGGATAGATTTGTCACATGACTATCATGATATTTCTACTACCACTACTGATGCCTCTCATTCTACAAGGTCAACATTATCACCCACGTTTTATAGATGAGAAACCTGAAGCTCAAGCAGGTCGTGTATTGTTAGGATCGAGAGTTAACATATAAGGTTGCTGATACTCAGACCCATCTGTACGACTCCTAAATTCAATCTCTTCGCTACCTGCTCCTCTGAGGTCATTTCCAGCCCCGGTCTGTAGGTACTCACGGGCGCACACACACACACACACACACACACACACACACACACAGACTTCCCAATTTTAGAGGCCATTTGTGATTATCTTGGCTGCCCAGCATCCCTGCATGTGGGGAACGCTCCATCTTACAGACGGATCTCGTGGGAGCCATCTAGAATGTTCCAGTGCCGAATTTGAAAATGCTGACTACTTCCTTTTCCTGGCCAGTCTTTCTGTGAGGGCTCAAGCACGTGGCCTGGGCTCAGCCCATCCAGGGTCTGACTCGGAGGCAGCGATGGTGAGAAGCAGGCCCCACAAGAAGCCGTCCAGCAGCAGCCACTGAGACATCCACAAGGAGGGCAGAGCCAGCAGGACCCGTGTCCAGACTGGGTGCGCGGTGTTTGGCTGGGGTTCTGGCTACAGTCTTCACTTCCTTCTGTCCTGTCTGAAGCCTTCTGTTTAGCTCTGTGAGCTTGGCTTGCCACAAAAGCCCAATGGATACGCCAGCTAGGAGCAAGCCTCTCAACACAGAGCGTCAATGCCCAGGTCTGTCACATGGATACCTGGGGGTGGAGCGAAGCTGACCAACCAGTGAGCTTCTCCAGCCTCCACACGGGCCTCCCGAACTCCACACATGGCCCAAAGCAGAAATAGTGCTCAACAACCTTTCCAAGTAGGACAATCCCTTTGAATATCTGTAAGCCCTCTTGGGCGGCCGTAACAAAATACCACAGACTCGGGAACTTAAACAATGGACATTTATCTTCTCACGGTTGTGGAGGCTGGAGGCCCAAGATCAAGGTGTCAACATAGTCTTCTGAGGCCTCTCTCCTTGGCTGATGGTTGGCCGTCTTCTGGCCTTGTCCTCATATTCTTTGTGCCTCTCTCTGTGTTCTAATCACCTCTTCTGGCGAGGACACCAGTTGGGTCGAATCAAGCCTCCTACAGCCTTAATTTTTAACAGAATCACCTCTTTAAGGGCCCCGTCTCCAAATACGGTCACATTCTGAGCTACTGGGGGTTAGGGCTTTCCCATGTGGATTTGGAGAGGGAACGCAATTTAGCCCCCACAGGGTCAAATCACTTCATTTATCCCCAGGTTCTTCTGCATATGTTAAATGTTAGCATGTGGCACGTGAGGATCTATTGAATGAAGATTTACTAATAAAACATCAAAATTAGTTTTTCCGTTCATCACAACACTCAACATGTACTTGAAACTTGCCCTTGAGAAACTTGGGAGGCGCCTCAGTGTATGGACAACACCTGGTGCGCAGCCTGGGTCAGCAAGGCCCTTCAGCTCCCCGGGGTCCGGCACCCCAGGCGCTTGGACCTAGCGTCTGGTCCGGGTGATGCTCCAAAGTCCAAAGTCCCCCTGCTGCCACAGGGGAGGTGTCAGAGAGAAGGACCGCACCTCTTCTCAGCCTGCTGGGCTGGCCGGCCTGTGTGTCCCCGGCTCCTCACAGATCACTTGGGGTCTGTGGGCTCAGGCTCCATGCTCTCAGCTCCAGGTCATGGTGAGGTCAGCGGCCGCTGGCGCCGGACCCCGTCTTGCTCCCCCCGTAAAGGTCATATGGCAGACACGCCCACGTGTCATCAGGCCGGCCCCTCGGCCACCTGAAGCATCTGCCTGCCACCTGAGCCCGTGCTTACATGGAAAGAAGTGATGCCAAAAGGGCTTTGCTTTAAACAGGAGAAACAATAAACCTGTTTAAGGAACGGTCCGGGGGAGAGTCGACAAATGACTCCATGACTGATCCTCAGCTCAGGCAATTGCTTATTTCCACAAGCCTTATCGTTCTTCTTGGTTTGTGTTTTTTTATGTTTATTTATCTTTTGAGGTGGGGTGGAGGGGAGAGGCAGAGAGACAGGGAGACAGAGGATCTGAAGCAAGCTCTGCCCTGGGCAGAGAGCCCTGGGCGGAGAGCCCGATGCGGGACCCGAACTCACAATCCACAAGATCAGGACCTGAGCCGAAGTCGGACGCTTAACCAACTGAGCCGGCCAGGCGCCCCTTCTCGGTTTTAAATACAAGACACAACCGTCTCATCTGAGGTTAAACAGCAGGCACCACCTTCTCCCCCAGAGAAATCACTCCTGGGAGAAATGCAGATCCCTATCCTCCTGGAAATTCCCATGTTCTTTGCAGAGCCAGCCCTCTCCCTGTCATTCTGCAAATCCAGCGGCCTCCATGGAGGCTTCTTCTGCAAGGACATCGGATGCATAATCTCTCGAGAAGTTACCTCCGCCCAGAGGCCACACCACACAGGGAAGTGAGACCCGAGCTTGAATGCAGGAAAGCTCAGTCTCACTCAGGCTTGCCAACTGTGGGGCCGTGGGCAAGTCACACGGGCTCCTTGCCACCACTCTGTAATGGCAGCAGCAGGATCTGCCCCGCCCAGAAGGAAGCTCTTCTCAGAAGCAGACGAGATGAGGCGTGGGGAAGCAATGGGGAGCAGCACCGAGCTCTTCCATCGGAGATGGAAGTTGCATTAATCGATACGTGCCAAGGCTGTGGGGAGAATTTTGTTGAGGGAGGAGGGTGTAGACGATTGGTTCTCCTGGTCTCAAGGGCTGGACTTGAGCCCCAGTGGAGAGAAAGCTGTAAGCGTTTCTATTTTTGAACAGATGGCGTGGAGCTGGAGAGAATGAGTAGGACACAGGTGACAATGGGTGCCTTAATCCATCTGGGCTAGCGTGACAAAATACCAGACTGGGTGGCTCATCAACAACAGACCAACAGAAGCTTTTTTCTCACAGTTATGGAGGATGGAGGCCAAGATCAGGGTGTGAGCATGGTCAGGCGAGGGCTCTCTGGTGGGTTGCAGACTTCTCAGTGGAAAGGGCAAGGGAGCTCACGGGGGTCTCTCGTGTAAGGGCACTAATCCCATTCATGAAGGCCCCATCCTCGTGACCTAATCACCTGGCTAAGGCCCCACCTCCCAATGCCGTCAAATTGGCCAATAGCATTTGAACATATGAATGTGGGGGCAGCACAAACATTCAGACTGTGGTGACGGGTGATACAGATCTGGTGAGGAAACCATGTCACCCAAGGGCTGTGCAGCTTGGGTGCACCCTGGGCTCAGAGACCCTTCTAGTTAACAGCCCTTTGCACATAATCGTCACCTACAATTCGAAACCTTCTAATTCTCCCTCAGGTTTTAGCTAAGGCCTTTCTCAGATGCCACATCCTTCATGAAGTTTTTCTGGGTCCCCCAAAAGTGAACCCCATGAGCACCTTCACCCCCCTATGTCTGGCCCCACCTCCTCAGAGAGCCAAGCACAGCGTCTTCTGACGACCCAACTTCTGATTCCAACTAATAGCATGATATTTGCACAAGTTACTTCTTATTGGATATAGGGATAAGAGCTCTTGCCAGACCTGCCTCTCAAGGTTGTTAGTTGTGAGGCTTTGAACGGATAATAAGCATAGCAAAGCTCTGCCAGCTACGATGCCTTGGACGATTGTCAAGTTTGGTTATGACCAGGCTATACATTTCTTGAGGACCCAGGGACACACGGGTTTTTGCTTGTCTTTGCATTGCTCATAATGATGAGCATCTAACCTGCTCAAAATCCTAGGCATTTTGTTTGGTCCCCAAGGCATGTAAGTCCAAAAGCCCTAAGTCTTGATTCTAGAGTCCAAAGCCCCAGAGAGCAGTGAGCCCTACTCAGCAGGTAAGCACCCATAAGCCTGCTGTTCCAGGCGGATTGGTGTCCCCCCAACTTCACGTGCTGGAGTTTCTAACCCCCAGGACCTCAGAATGTGGCCTTGTTTGGAAATAGGGTCATTGCGGATGTAGTTGGTTAGGATGAAGTCACCCTCGGGTAGGGCGGGCCCTAATCCAATATGACTTGTGTCCTCATAAAAAGGGGAAGTTTGGACACAGACATGCACACTGGGAGCAAGGCATGTGACGACGAGGACAGAGACTGGGGTGCTGCGTCTACAAGCCAAGGGACTCCAAGGATGGCCGGCAAACCACCAGAAGCCAGAGGAGAGGCCGGGGACAGGCGCTCCCTCACAGCCTCAGAAGGAACCTACCTGCTGACGCCCTGACCTCAGATCTCTGGCCCCTGGAGCTGAGACGAACAACTTCTGTTGTTTTAGCCACTCAGTTTGTTACAGAGCCCTAGCAAACTGATGCAGCTTGTAAATCCTGCTCCAGGGCTCACCGTGTTTGCCAGAAATGTAACTGGTGACTGCGTGAGGGGAACCCTGGGAAACACACATCCAGTCTGTTCTTCCAGGAATGTGAGCTCTTCTGAAGAACTCCCTGCACAACCCCACAGGGTATGTGGGGTGTGTGTGTGACAGTGTGTGTGTGTGTGTGTGTGTGTGTGTGTGGTTTGTGTATGGGATGTGTGCATGTGTGTGACATGCGGAGAGGGCATGCTGTGTGTGTCAGGGGCAGGATCGGGAGCAGCGGAGGGGGCTTGTGGCCCCGGGCCAACGCAGAGACCAGAAGTTTCCCTTCAAGTCACTTGGCCCTACCTGCCCTGCCCCCAGGGCCCATCAAGGCAGACTCCTTTTATTTGCCTTCCCTTTGGCCTAGAGCAGAGAACTAAGGAGAGAGAAGGAAAAAAATGTCAGTCCTTCCGAAGTTCCCCTCCATTCCCTTTGCCTCTCCCTCCTGCCCCTAAACCCCAATGCCGAATGTCAACCTTGAGGTTGAGGTGAGCTGACATTTCCTTTAGCAAGCAGTTCAGTTCTGCACCACGCAGCAAAAAACAGGCATCTATCGTTTTCGTTGGCTGAGAACAAAAGCTGGCGAGACTAGACCACACGCACAAAAAGTAAAAACCAAGTATTACACTGACTCTTCCTCTATTTATGCCGCTTCCCTTCCCCAGATTAATTTCTTTAAATAAAAAATACTGTGTGGAGTCCCTGCCGAGCCCAGAACAGGGCCTCGGAGATGGAAACAGAATTGACACAAAAATGACGTGCACACCTTTGGGGGATCCGAGTGGCACTAGCAATGTGTCCTTTGCCTTCGGAATCTTGAGCTCAGCACAGACCCTAGCGGTGACGCAAAGGCCAAAAGCCAGGCCTGGGGGTTGCTTCCCGAGCAGACAGCCACGCTCGCACCAGAACTTCTAGGCAAAGGCCCGCAAACATTATGCGGCCTCACGTGCCAAGTGGTATCGTTCATGCACCTGCATATTTTGGGCCTTCCCTCGGCCCATGGGGACTATTTGCATGGAATGACCCGGTGCCGCTGGGCCAGGGACAACTTTGTTTTTGAAAACATCATTTCCTGAAATAGCTCATGAAGAACGACAAACCCAAAGCAGAATGCATCCGGGCACCAGAAACACGCTCCCGCCACATTCCCCAGTCCCAGATGATGCTTGTCATGCGTCACTGTCTCCTCAGCCTCCCCCTGAGGCAGGCCCCCAGCCCCAAAGGTGCTGTGGGCCAGGCCTCCACTTCCAGAATGGATGGTGTTCTCAAAGGACATCCCACCAGGAAGGGCAGGGGGCTGTTTTGTCTCCAAGGCAACTGTGATGGGGGCGGGGGTGCCCCACTCTTCCCCGGGGAGAAAAACGCTGCCATGTTAAGGAGGCATCCAGGTACAAATTCTCACCAACTTCCTCATAACTACATCTAGAAGTGCAGTTCAACTGGGCAAGAGGAGAGGAAATGCTGCTGAGGGCCCAAGGTCAACCAGCAGACTGAGGGATCCTTTGACTTCACATTCTCCCCAGAACTCTAGAACACTGAGAATAAATGATATATTTACTTAGATAATTCGATCCAGTTGTTTGCATATAAATGAGTTACTGCGGGTAACATGTAAGTTATGAACTCACGGCCGATTGTCTGACTATAAACTGGGATGCCTCTTCTTTTCTAAGGTACGGTGGAACGTTCCTTAAAAACCAAAGAGCTATGGGGCACCTGGGTTGCTCACTGGGTTAAGCATCCGACTCTCGATTTTGGCTCAGGTCATGATCTCGCAGTTCATGAGTTCAAACCCCGCCTCCGGCTCCGCACTGACCAGTGTGCAGCCTGCTTGGGATTCTCTGTCTGCCTCTCTCTCTGTCCCTCCCCTGCTCGTGCTCTCTCTCTCTCTCAAAATAAATGAATAAGCTTAAAAAATTTTTGTTTTAAAACAAAAACAAAAACCAAAGAGCTGTAAGAGCGCACCGTGCACAGCTAGAGCAGGGTGGCAGGGGGGTTGGGGTGGGGGACAGGGAGGAGGGTGTCCAGGACAAGAGAAAATCCAACCCAGAGGGACCAGCAGGCCCATCACAGCAGAGTACAGAATCGCCAGAAGATGTGCGTGGGAGCAAACAGAGCCCCAACTGACTCCTCAACTTGACTTCTCAGCCAGCAGAGCCAGGCAGGAGGCAGTGGAAAAGGACACCTGATTCAGGTCAAAGTCCAGGAAACATGGGGACTGTCACCACTGTCATCCTCTGCTCCCGTGACTGCCCCAGAGGGTCTGGACAGCTGCACCCAGTGTCCTCACTGCCAGGGTCAGCCCTATGGTTCTGGAAGACCTTCCTGAATAAGTGGCCGTGAGTGACCCACCGGAGCGATCCACTCTGAGGGAATCAGAGTGGGTGGGCTGCTGCCTGCTCCCAGGGTCTCTGGCCACAGCAAAAATGACAGAGAGCAAGCAGCCGCTGGCCCAGGCCACCCCAGACCCAACCCAGGAGGGGTTATTGCATCTAATAAACCAAGTGCAACAACATTGTTCGGGAGAAAGCGAAAGCCTCACACACTGCTGCTGGGGCTGCAAACAGGTGCAGCGGCTGTGGAAAATGGTTTGGCAGTTCATCAAGTTCGACCCAGAGTTGAACCCGGCAATTCCACCACGGGGTTTATACCCAAAAGAAACGAAAGCAGGTGTTTGAACAAAAATTTATACGGGATTGTTCACGGAAGCACCGTTCACAACAGCCAAAAGGTGGAAAGAACCCACAGGTCTATCAACAAGTGAATAGATAAATACAATGTGGCGTATCCACACAATGGAATATTGTTTGGCCATAAAGAGGAGGGAAGGACTGATAGGCGATATGATATGAGCGAACCTTGAAATCATTAGGCAAAGTGGAAGAAGCCACATGGGGTAGGATTCCATTTATGTGTAATGTTCAGAACCCACAAATCCATAGAGACAGAAAGATCTGTGGTGGCCCGAGGCTGTGGGTGATAGCAGTGGTGAGCGACTGCTGCTTGATGGGTGTCGCACTTCTGTTAGGGGTGATAACAAATTCTGAAAAATTAAGTCCACGTTCAGCCTGTACTTCATGCCCCTGAATTATCCACTTTGAAATGCTCACAGCAATGAAGTTCATGTTGCGTGTATTTCACCACAACCGGGAACAGAAAAAAAAAGAGAGAGAGACACGAAGAAAAGTTATCCAGCCACTTTCCAAATTCACAAAATTTGATCCACAAGAGATTAAATGGCACGTTTCGAGCGGTGAGTCATGATGTGATGTCAGACTTGCCTCGCCGGGAAACAGCATCACGTTTTCAGGCTCCACTCTGGAGAGACCAGTGCCAAAGCAGGACAGCGCCCAGGAGCTCCCACCGACTCACAATCCAGTAAAATCCCTTAGCTTGCCAGGTACAAGTCCCCGGGGGTTCTCTGCGTCTGCACGCGTGCACCCTGTAAGAGATGGGACCATGACCCTTCCCTCCTATGGGAGAAGAAACTGACTCAGAGGGACAAGGGGCGCTGACTTGTCAAAGGTCGCACAGCCTCCTGACGTGGCATGTCAGTCCCCGTGCCTCCAAATCCCGGGCAGAGAACCTCTGCCCAAGCTCACAGCCCAGTTGCCTGAGCTCAGTGGTGACGTCAGAGGAACTGGTGTTTCTCTATCTCCAAATCTGCCCATGGGGCGGGAGCCGGCACGCCCACAGGCAGTGGGGGAGTGCTAGGAAAGAAAGTACAGCTCAGGGTCTTAAAACCAATACTGGGGATTTTTTTCTTTTTTCTTTCCCTAAGCATAGTCACTTGGATGTGTCCTCTCAAAAAAAACCTCGGGGCACCTGGGTGGCTCAGTTGCTTAAGTGTCCAACGCAGAGCCCGCTTCAGATCATATGTCTGGCTCTCTCTCTCTGCCCCTCCCCCACTCGCTCTCGCTGTCTCTCTCAAAAATACATAGTTTTAAAAAATTATAAAAACAAAACCAAAAACAACTCAAGGGCCTAAGCGCTCTTAGATTGAACCAGGTGATATCTGCGTGTGCCAGTGTGTGGACAGAATTTTGTCTCCCCTAAAAACACATTCGAGTCCTAACCCCTGAAGCCGTGAGTGTGACAGGTGATTTGGAAACAGGGTCTGTGCAAATGCCATCAAGTTAAAAATGGGGTCATACTGGATTAGGGTGGGCCCTCGTCCAGTGACTGGTGTCCTTAGAAGAGGAGGGAAATTTAGACACAGGAAGAAGGCATGGGCAGACAGAGGCCGAGGCTAGAGTGATGCAGGTAACAAGCAGTAGGACGCCAAAGACTGCAGCCAGCCCCATCGGAAACTGGGAAGAAGCAGAAAAGGATCCTTCCCTAGAGCCTTTGTCTGGACCATGGCCCTGCTGACTTTCGACTTACATCCTCCAGAACAATGAGAGAATAAATAGCCATTGTTTGACCCCCAGTCGGTAGTCATTTGTTATAGCAGCCCCAGGAAATTAACACGGTAAGGAAAATATGATTGAACGTCCGTTGGTTTACACGGCTCCATCTAATGGATGTGCCTGCTATGGGTCCCCCTGACTTCACCATCCACAAGGTGCTAAGCTGGCCTGGGGACGGGAGGCAAGCCGGTCTGCTGGGTCCCTGCACCTGGTTGCTCACGGAGCGGGCACCATCTTCGACAGGCCCTGCCCAGGCCTCAATCCTGGCACCTCTTCTCTCTCTTTCCTCCCTTCCTCACTGCTTAGGACAGGAAAGCAGCCATAGACAATATGTAAAAGAATGAGCATAGCTGGGTTCTTGTAAAACCTTATTTGTGGACACTGAAATTTGAATTTTCATATCATTTGCATTCGTTTTCATGCATTTGCATATCACAAAACATTATTTTTTAAGTGTTTATTTATCTATTTTGAGAGGGGGGGCAGGGACAGAGAAAGAGAGAGGGAGAGAGAGAATCCCAAGCACAATCCACACTGTCAGTGCAGAGCCCGACACGGGGCTTGAACTCACGAACCGTGAGATCATGACCTGAGCTGAAATCAGGAGTTGGATGTTTAACCGACTGAGCCACTCAGGAGCTCCCAAAACATTCTTTAAAATAAATTTTCCACGGGCGTCTGGGTGGCTCAGTCCGTTAAGTGTCTGACTTCGGCTCGGTCAGGTCATGATCTCACCGTTTGCGGGTTCGAGCCCCACATGGGGCTCTGCGCCGACAGCTGGGAGCCTGGAGCCTGCTTCGGATTCTGTGTCTCCCTCTCTCTCTGCCCCTTCCCCGCTCATGCTCTGTCTCTATCTTTCTCTCAAAAATAAATAAACATAGAAGAAATTCCAACATTCAAAAATATGAAAAACTATTCTTTTTCTGCCCCAAAATGAAAACTAGGTACAAAACCAAGCAGAAGGCTAGATTTGGCCCAGGGGCCGTAGTTTGCTACCCTGTCCCTCGGCAACCTCATTGGGTCCCCACGGCTGAACGCACCGAGTACACAAAAGGACCCATGAATCCCCATCTCCAGCCTAGCCTTCTCTCCCTCTGAACTTCAGATACCTCAACCTACGTCCACTTGAATCTCTAACGTGTAGCTTTACAAATGTGACATACTTTGAATACAAGTTTTGATTTCCCTTCCCTAGGTGAAACCAACCCCCTTCCACTGGTCCCCATCTCAGTTAATGGAGTCACCGTTATCAGGCCAAAACTCTGGAGTCATCCTAGACTCCTCTCTTTCTCTCAAACTTCACATCCAATCCATTTTCAAAACCTGTCAACTCTACCTTCAAAATACAGCCAGACCTGACAACTCCCTACCTCCTCTGCTCTCACTCTCATCCAAGTGACCAGCCCCCTCCCAATGCATCTCGGGGTCTCTCACCATCTATTGTCCACAAGGGCGACCAATGGGACCTTTCCGAGACCCCACCCCCACCCCCAATCCTCTGAATGCTCCCTCCCGTTCTTAGAATAAAATCCAACACCTGCAAATCGAAGCCACATGAGAAACCACCTCACACCCAAAACTCGGGATGGCTACTACCACACAAATCAGGAAATGACAAGGGCTGGAGAGCATGTGAGGTCATTGGAACCCTGGCGCATGGCTGGCGGGGAATGCAAACTGTCGCAGCAACGATGGAAAGCAGTACGGTGGTTTCTCAAAAAAAAATTTTTTAGCAACTCTACTTCTGGGTACATACCCAAAAGACTTAAAGCAGGATCTCAAAGAGATATTTGCACGCCATGTTCGTAGGAGTGTTTTTCATTCTAGCCGAGAGATGGAAGTAACGATCTAAGTGTCCCTCGACAGATAAAGGGATAAGCGAAATGTGGCGAACACATACGGTGAAACGTTACTCAGCCTCAGGAAGGAAGGAAATTTGGAAACATGCTACAACATAGATGGATCTTGAGGACATTATGCTAAGGGAGGGGGGGCGGGGAAAGCCAGACACCGAAGGAAAATACAGAATGATTTCACATATCTGAGGTACGTGACTCTAGAGGGGTCAAATCCGTGGAGACAGAAAGTAGAATGCTGGTCCCCAGGGGCTGGGGTTGGGGGAGGTGGGTAGGGAGGTGCTGTTTCATGGGGACAGAGTTCTACTTTTGTAAGATAAAAAGAGTTATGGAGATTGGTTGCACAACAATGTGAATGTCCTACTGAACTGGGGCCCGTGGGTGGCTCAATCGGTTAAGCATTTGACTTCGGCTCAGGTCATGATCTTGTGCTTCATGGGTTCAAGCCCCGCACGGGGCTCTGTGCCGACAGCTCAGAGCCTGGAGGCTGCTTCGGATTCTGTGTCTCCTTTACTCTCTGCCCCTCCCCTTCTCAGGCTCTGTTTCTTTCTGTCTCTCAAAAATAAATACACATTAAAAAAATTTTTTTAACGGTTAAGATGGTAAGTTTTATGTTATTCGTGTTTCAGATCCAACCTCTCCCGCCTTCTCTGCTCACCAACTTGACCTGGCCCAACCCCACCTCTGACCTCATTCCCTACCGCCCTGCCCCCCTCCTCCCTCCGCTCTAATGCTTCCGGCCTTCCAGCTGACACGGGTCCTTCTACCTGGAATGTTCTTCCTCCAGATGTGCTCAGGGCTTACCCACCAACTGCCACAGACCTCTGCGGAGGGAGACCTCCCCTCACTACCCTTTCTAAAATAGCAACCTCTTGCATTTTATTTTTCTTTGTGGCTCTTCCCACACGTGGCGTTCTATTACAAGTGCTATTGTTTGCTTGTCTATTGTTTCTCTCCCCTTTGTGAAGGCAGGGACTTTTCCAGCTTGGCTCACCACTCTATCTCCAACTCTTGGCACATAGTAGGTGCCCAGTAAATACGGTGTCTGTGGAATGACTTGAAAGAACGAATGGGAGCCTTGCAATGCACCAGAAGATGAGAGCAGGGTCCCCAGGAGCCTTGAGTCACCTACTTTCTGCCCAATACATCCCATTTCCTCCCGGACGATGGGATCCCTTCAGATGCCTCAAAGACTGAGATGGCAAATAATGGAATCCTATATGCAAGATCCTGTGAGTTCTTAGCGGAAATAATTACGAAATACGAAGCAACCGGCATGCAGCAACGCCAGATGTTCGCAGAGTAAAGATCTTTGTCCTGGTAGATACAAAAATGGAAACACAGGGGCGCCTGGGTGGCTCAGTCCGTTGTGTCCGACTTCGGCTCAGGTCATGATCTGGCAGCTTGTGAGTTTCGGTCCCGCAGCGGGGGAGCCTGCTTCAGATGCTGTGTTTCCCTCTCTCTGCCCCACCCCTGCTCGTGTTCTGTCTCTCTCTGCCTCTCAAAAATAAATAAATGGTAAAAAAAAAAAAAAAAAAAAAAAAAGAAAAGAAAAGAAAAGAAAGAAAAAGAAAAGAAAAGAGAAAAGAAAAGAAACACAAGCTCTTCTTCCATTTTCTCCAACCATGAGTGAGGCTGCTGGTCTGGGGTCAGGACACCTGGACTCTAGCACCAGTCCACCAATTGCCTGCTGTGTGACCTCAGGCAAACCACTTTCCCTCTCTGGGCCTCAGATATTTTTTTCTGGTCCTATAAAAGGACCAGGTTGGTGTCCCACAGGTCCCTTCCTACTTGAGCATTCTAGCAAATTTGAATAGTTGTAGTTCATCCTGTCTTCAAGATTTTTGAGATTTTAAGTCCACGTCAAGCTGTTAATTAATCAGATTCCTTTTTAATTCTTTCATCAGTTGGTAATGAAATAACGGTGAAAAAAAAAAAATAGCCCATTCTACCCAGGAGTAAAACCACAATGATTCATGACTTGCTAAACCCAAATTTAACAGGGGAGGGGAGGGAATACAGAAGACTAAGGAAATTTACTGGTTCTTGGAATACGGAACTTCAACTCAAAACTGCATTATTCACAGCAACATCATGACAAGAGGCTGTGTTTCTCACAAGGGCGTAAGATGTAATCCCTCAGGCATTCAGATGATATTAGAATGATGGAGTCCCATCCTGTCAATGAAGTGGATAATCTCCATCTTCAGGAAGGCCGAGCCCGGGTCTCAAGGGAAGGGCACAGAGAATGAAACTTTTCTGGGAGCAGTTCCCGGGCTTGGGACATAAAGTGCCCAGGGTTGGGAAGGGTGCTGTGGGTGACTCGGAGCCCTTCCCCACAAGCTGACTCAGGAGCCACTGAAGTGAAGCAGGAAGCAGAGAAGGCAGGCCTGGGCACCCCATGCTCGGGGGTTGGCACGAGGGCTGTGGTGAAGGAGGGTGCTGTAGGAAAGTTACCAAGTGAAACCTGGGGACTCGAGAGAATTCATGTGCTTTCCTGAAAAAGAGCCTAAAGGCACGTAGGCCAAAAATAGGTGAGTGTGTGTGTGTGTGTGTGTGTGTGTGTGTGTACCAGGTTCCTGGTGATTTAGAAAGACAAGCTGTGGCTCTCCCCCGTCCTTGTATGTCTGAGTACATCTGGCAGAGAACGACGTAAGCCCCCACAAGCTAATTTGCGTGGACCAAGCAGCTCAGGTGAGTGCCTGAAACAAAGAGAGAGTTAGGCCAACAAGCTTGGCCACCCCCTCCAAAAAATAAATCACTCCTATCATCAAAGGTGTTTTATATTATAAAATATACACATATTTACGTGTATATAAAATAGAAAACTTTATATTTACAGTCTACTCTGCTCCTTGTGACCAGACTTTATCCCAATGGGATAAAGCCACCCGAACTACAAGTGAAAATAAAAGGAATTGTTTTCATCCCAAATATAAAACACTGGTCGAAGCAGCTTAGGGGCCCATCGCCGCCACCACCACTGAGATGACCTCAGTTTTCTGAGAGCCTCAGAGGATCCAGAATCATTCTGGCCTTCTGAGGACTCCTTAGTGTTTTGGCACAACGAACACACAAATGAGATGATTTCACACAGCTCTGTAGATGACAGAGGCCGTTCCTTGAGTGTGACTAAAGGCAATCAGGACAGGAGAGGAAGACCCGAGTGGATCACTGTGGAAAGGCCATGTTCATGAACCCATGTGGTGTGCTCTCTGGGCATGCCCAGAGATAACTAGAGCTGGCACTATTTAGATACAACCAGACATACAAGAAAACATGATATCATGAGTGTGAGCCAAGAAACAAAAGAAATACCCACAAAGATTTTAGATATTTGAATTACTAGATACAGACCAAAACAATTCTGGCTACGATATTCAAAGAAATAATCAGAAAGCTTGAAAATTTCTGCAAGGAAATTGATATTAAAAAGAGCTCAGAAGCACGTCTAGATGTGAAAAATGCATTAGTTAAAATTAAAGACCCAGTGGGTAGTTTGACCGCGCGTTAGACGTAGCTGAGGAGAGTTTGTATGCTGAAACTAAAGCAGAAGAAGTTATCAAGGTTTTAGTATGGGGAGACAAAAAGATTAAAAAGACAGAAGAGAGGGTCATAGAATATACGGTGAACAAACCTAACATACATTTAATTGAAGTATCAGAAGGCATAAAAAAACAGAAAGTCACAGAAAAAATATTGAATATATAACGATGTATAATTTTCCAGAACTGATGAGAGACACTCAAGAATCCATAGAATCGAGAAGACCAATTAATCCCAACCAAGCAAGACAATGAAAAAGAAATCCTTATTTTCAGAAAAGAGGAAGGAAGGAAGGAAAGAAGGAGGGAAGGAAGGAAGGAAAGCAGAGAGGGAGGGAGGGAAGGAAGGAAGAGAAAGAAAGAAAAAAAGAAAGAAAGAAAGAAAGAAAGAAAGAAAGAAAGAAAGAAAGAAGAAAGAAAGAAAGAAAGAAAGAGAAAGAAAGAAAAGAAAGAAAGGAAGGAAGAAAACAAAAGAGGGAGGAAGGGAGCTAGGAAAAGAGGGAGGGAAGCGGGGAGGGAGGGAAGGAGGGAAAGAAAGTCTGAGAAATAAAGAAAGTGCTTTTGAAGAAGCTGTAGACTCAGTCAACTGACTTCTCCAAAGCCACAATGGAAGCCAGACATTTGTGTAATGCTCAATCTGCCGAAAGAAAACCATAGATCCTCTATCCATGGACAATGTCCTTCAAAAATGACAGTGAAGTATGGATATTTGGGGACATGAAAACAAACAAAAAGCAAGAGCATTCACCACCGGCAGATCGGTATCAACAAGCAAAAGTAGAATAACCCCAGACGGAAGAGGTGCAAGAAGGAATGAGAATTGAAGAAAGATGAATATCTTCACGTGAAAAGTGTCTGGATTTTCATCACGTCAGAAGCGAATTTGGATCCACCTAAGTTCAGGCTCCCTCACACATGAACAATGGACTTGGAGGAGCCTTGGGCAGATCTCAAGGAGATCATGCAAGAAGCCATCCTCCAGGGCAGCCGGAGCTGAACCAGCGAGGTCCACGCGGTGACGGACCAGGAGAGGAGGAATATATTCTGGTAAAGTGCAGTGAAGGCAAACTGGGTTTCCAGATATGAGCGAAAAACCAAAAGTCACGGGGACATCTGCAGTTGCAGGTGCTGGTTTGCAACAAGGGTGATGCTCTCGTGACACCGTCCACTGTGCCCCAGGGTGGGAAACCTCGGGGATCTGTTTATTCAACATTGTTCCTAATCACCTAATCTCCCAGTAATCAGTGAAGAAAACTCCACCCAAAGCGGGGGAAAAAAAGTGTGTGCATTCATGAAAGTGGGAGATGACGAAGGCAGGGCACAGAGTGGCAGCTGCAGGAGGAGGGGAGCAGCTGCGTGTGTTTTGGAGAGAAACATAGATCGGTTACAAATGGATAGCACCCAGCGGGAACCCAGACCCCAGAGGAGGAAAAACTGCTGGGTGAAGGTGCCTTTGGCCCCCACCATGGAGCAGAAGCAGTAGCGGGATCCTGTGCACCTGAATGTGGACAGGAAACACACAGTGATGGACTGCACAGAGCGCCCAGCAGGAGAGAGATGCTTAGCAACCCATGTGGACCATCAACCACAGAATCTCCATGGATATCAGCAAGAATCGGATGCCCCCTCCCACATATCTTGGCACATCAAAGCCCCTGGAGCATGTATAACCCCAGGGGAAACATGGGAACCCTAAAACATGGAAAGGTGGGGATTCAAAATCGGAGTTAAGGGATGCCTGAGTGGCTCAATCGGTTGAGGGTCCAACTCTTGATCTCTGCTCAGGTCATGATCTCACGGTTTGTGGGATTGAGCCCAGCATCTGGCTCTGCACTGACAGCAAGGAGCCTGCATGGGAGTGTCTCTCTCCCTCTCTCTCTGCCCCTCACCTGCTCGCGTGGTCTCTCTCTCTAAATAAATCAGCATTAAAAAATGGGAATTAAATTCAGCTAAGGAGGAATAAAATAAGTTCCACTTGTTGCAGTGAATAAATAAACAACTGGAGGTGAGCTTTGCAAAGGGGTTGGAGATTATGCAAGAGTATGGACAGGCAAAAGCAGAAGAGGTCACCATCATCACTGTTCGCAGCATAGCTCGCACCTCTCACACTGGTGGGGCTTGGGAATCAAAGAAGGGGGTGGGGAGAGGACGAAGGCAGAGGGAGATGCCGTGCCCGACTCCAGTTCCTGGGACACAGATGGCAAGCTTGGAGAGAAAGCCAGCCGTGCCTGCCTCGCTCAATATTAAGCATCAAATAAACATTTACGGAATGACTGAATGGTAGGAACACAGCAAATATTTGTCGAATAAACCCACATATCATGTGTATTATATCTATACACAGGTTGTTAAAGCAACGTAACGTTATTGGACAGCAAAATAGGCAAATAGTGTTTAAATTTGTATTTAAACTCCCAATCCCACCATCCCATGAAATCAAAGCACTGAATTTTTCCGTGTTCTGTCCTGTCGTCATTCTGGATAAAGACGGAATCAGAACATCCAGCCATATTTGTTTTCCTGAAAAAGCTTTCTTTCTCTTGCAACAAGCACTTGCAGGGACAGCCATGAATCTCCTTTGGCAGGCCTCTCACGCTGATGTCCACTGATGTCCCCACGGTCGCCAGTGGAAGGTCGCCACGGTCTGGCTCACTCCATCAGCCCACGGCCTCCTGGCCCTGCGGGCCTGGGGGCACAGGCCGCCTATGGTGGAAGCTGCCTTGGCCTGAGCAGAAGAAGGACACACCCTTTTTTTTTTTTAAGCTTATTTATTTTGAGAGGGTGGGGAGAGGCGGAGAGACAGGAAAAAAGAGAGAATCCCAAGCAGACGCCAGATTCGGCACTGAGCCCGACGAGGGGCTCAATCTCACTACCGTGAGATCATGACCTGAACCCAAATCAAGAGTCAGATGCTTAACCAACCGCACCACCCAGGCGCCCCCAGAAGGACCCATTCTGGTCCTGACACTGGCACCACCATCCATCCGTCAGCAGTCCGGGCTTCTGGTCCCCTTCCGAGTGGATGATCTTGGAGATGCCTTTCAGCTTAAGTGTCTGATGATTCTGAGCTTCTTTGATCGAAGTGCTGATTGTCACGGGGGATTGATTCCGAACTCGTGTGTCAGCAGTGAAACCGACATGTGAAGAAGTCCTCTCTCTTCCCAGGTCAGGAAACCCGGACACTAGAAAGCTCTCCAGCCCAGCTGGTGAGCCAGGCGTTAGCTTCCAGTCCCCACCCCCGGGCCTTCCAAAGAAGAGGAGAAACTCCCGGGAGGAGACCAGAGGGCGAGAGATAGGCACAAGCCTATGCATTTCCTTCCGTCTGTTCAGTAGCACTGCCTCCACCAGTGGCCAGGTCTTCCATGGCTCCAGTTTTTTGCCGATGACCTCTGTCTCTGGGTCCTTTGTCCTGGCAGCCAGCAGGTGCTCACAGGGCCCGTCGTTACTAATCTCTGAGTTGTTTAATGGCCTCTATTTGGCTTTTCAGTTTCCCCCTCCCAACCCCCTGCCTTTTATTCCCTCTGTTTTAAAAACTTATAGGGACTCGGGTACCTGGGTGGTTCAGTCAGTTGAGCGTCTGACTCCAGCTCAGGCCATGATCACACAGTTCGAGGGTTCGAACCCCCTGTCGGGCTCTGTTCTGATAGCTCAGAGCCCGGAGCCTGCTTCCGATTCTGTGTCTCTACCCCTCCCCCACTCATGCTCTGTCTCTGTCTCTCTCTGTCTCAATAATAAATAAACATTAAGAAAAAAATTTTTTTAACTTACAGGGGCTCTATTTGCCCAAATGGGTATTGATGGGACACTGGAGAAGCCCAGAAACAACCATGCCTCCCCCTCACGCCCCCAACCCCTAACGAAGTCCCCTCTGGACAGGTGACTGTGTGTCAATGGAAGGCCTTACATAGGGTGATCAACTCATCGTAATTTGCCCAGGGCATCCCCAGTTTTAGAACTGGAAATCCCCAGCCCAGGAAACCACTCAGTCCTGAGCAAACTGGGGTGGCCGGTCACCAAATTACCTCAACCGGATGGTTCTGAGGAACAGAAAAAAACTGTCTTCAGAATGAATGAACTCATAAGAGAGGGTCAGAAGCTGGCAAGTTCCTGGTTCCTGGTGTCATGAACAGAGAGCCCTGGATGCAGGCTGGCCACCTGTGCTGTGCACCCGAGAAGTCACTCAAGCTCTCTGGGCCCCGTTCCTGCAGAGTAGAGAGTAAGTCCTCTTATGTTACATCTCAGTCACACACACGCCCTCCCCCCCCCCCCCCCCGAATTACTAGGCAACTCAGAGGGAAGTCTCAGAAAGCACCTGGAAAGGCAAGGAGAGGTAGACTGTGACGGTTGCTTCATATTACTCTTTAACAGTGACTGCAAGGGATCAGTCGTGCTCCTGTGGTGTGAATGCACAGGTGCATTCCTCATCTCACAGCTGGACCTTGAGGGCCTGCAGCATTTCTCGGGAGAGCCCTTCTCTGGCCTTGCCCTTCTCCTGGCTTCTTCTGCCAGGAGCCCACCTTCACCCCCGAGCACCAGTAGCTCTCTCCTAGAGGCCAGAGCGATGGGTGATGATGATTCCAGGGAAGTGACTGCACACACCGGCCCCCACCCCCTGCCCCAAGGATGCTGGGGGATAATCTCATTTTCCAGAATGATAAAACCTTGTGGGGAAAAGGGATTAAGTAAAGGTTAACGGCCCGCTGGGCACATAACCATACCGCCTTCTAGAAAACAAAAGATGTCTCTGTGTCTTCTCTTCCTGTGGAACATCACAATTGCCTGATGATCATCCAGCTCGAGCAAAAGGAAGATGATATTCGCAGCTCTGGCTGCAGCTTGGGCCCCAAATGCATTAAGACTCTTGGTCAGGGGGAGGGGCGGGGGCGCCTGGGTGGCTCAGTTGGTTAAGCATCTGGCTCAGGTCATGATCTTCGGTCTGTGGGTTTGAGCCCCGCGTCGGGCTCTGTGCTGACAGCTCAGAGCCTGGAGCCTGCTTCAGATCTGTGTCTCCTTCTCTCTCTGCCCCTCCCCTGTTCGCGCTCTGCTTCTCTCTCTCTCTTTCTCTCTCTCTCTCAAAAATAAATAAACGTTAAAAAAAAAAAAAAAAAAAGACTCTTGATGGGGGAGTTTGGCCTGCCACGTCCTAGCATTATGAGTGGGGTAACCAGACACTATCAGATCTTGAAGCAGTAAAATAATAAACTTCCCACTTGGGAGACACAAATCCATATCATGCTCCAAGGGAGGTCACAAAGCCTGGTCTTCCCTGGTTATGAGCGTCCGAGCCCCTTATTAAAGCACTTTCCGCTTTCCTCTGAGTCTGTCCTGAAGTGATCCTATGTCCAGGGCCACTGGCACCTACAGCCACAACCCTCAGTATGCCCCAGACCATGTCAGTTCTGGCTCTGTCATTCTTCATTGGGTCCATCGGGGGTAGAAACCTACCAATGGGAGGTCAACTCCTCCCTTTTCCAGACTCAGTGACATTTATTGGCTTCCACTCTGTGCACAATCACAAATATTACTTTTTCCAAGTATTGTGTCCTTAGCATAGGGATTACTATCTTTACTAAATAGATGGATATGGTAGGCGGAATAATGGCCCCCAAAGATGCCCATGCCCTAATCCCTGGAGCATGGCAAACCGACTTTGCAGATGTGATTAAAGATCTTGAAATGAATCCTTGCTCTGAAATATGTGGATGGGCTCTAAATTCAATCACAAATGTTCTTACGAGAGGGAGGCAGAGGGAAGGAAGGCAACATGACCACTGAAGCAAGACGCTATGCCGCTGGCTTTGAAGACAGAGGAAGGGGCCAAGAACCAAGAAATAGAAAGAATGCAGCCGTGCAAGCTGGAAAAGCCAAGGAAACAGATTCACCCTACAGTCCCCAGAGGAATCACCGCCTTGCCATGATTTGGGCCCAGTGAAGTTGATTTCAGACCTCTAGAATTATAAGAGAATAAATGTGTATTGTGTATTGTTTCAAGACGAGTTTGTGGTAATATATTCCGGCGGCAACAGGAAGCTGATAAATTGAGCACAGAGGTTTTCTCTGACTGGCTGCGTGCCACTCGGCAGGTGAGTGGAGCTGGCATGCACACCCCGGCCTTTTCTAAACCTCACATGGTTTCTGTTACACCACATGGCTTCCGAGACTGCCACCGTTCGGGATGTGATCATTCCCCATTTGAAATTCATCGAAGGAGAGGGAAGTGCGAGAAAGAGACGGACCATTGAATTGGATCCCTTCCTCAAACTCTCCATTGGAAAACTGAGAAGCACCAAATAAAACTCGGGCTAAGACAGGTCATTTTTAAAGATGTCGTTGAAGGCAATTTTGTGCTTTGTTTTCTCTGGTCACGTTGTGGTCTTTGCACCGCAGGACAGAATGCTGATCTGGTTGTGCCCACCTGCTCACCTAGAGCCCCGGACTTATGGAAAGGTGCGAAAGAAGACAAGGGGAGTGTCCCTCAGGAGCCCTGCTAATTAACAGAAAGTGAATGGAGTAGATGTAATCCAGGCTTTACAATCCAGGGCTCTGGTCTTGAAGTTCAGGGGATGCCTTTCCTAAAAGGAGACCTGAAGGCCGGCACGTCATTAAGAGACGTTGCTCACCTGTCTGGAGCTCATTCTTGAGACCTGTTCGCCAGGCATGTGTTGAATTCTCCCTTTCATTTTTAGCTCCTCCGAAAACCCTAGAAAGGTACACTAGGAAGGGATCTTGTTTCATTTAACAAAGAATCTGAGGCTCAGAGAGGTTAAGGGATGACTCAAGTGCTCCTGGTTACAAAATCTGATGGGTCGTTATGGCTTGAAGGGGTGACGGAAGCTTTTCTTACTTTCTTTTTTTAAATTTTTTAGTGTTTGTTTATTTTTGAGAGAGAGAGAGAGAGAGAGGGAGAGAGACAGAGTGAGGTGGGGGAGGGGGGGAGAGCAGAGAGAGAAGGAGACACAGAATCCAAAGCAGGCTCCGGGCTCTGAGCTGTCAGCACAGAGCCCGACGTGGGGCTCGAACTCATGAACCGTGAGATCATGGCCTGAGCCAAAGTTGGACGCTCAACCCACTGAGCCACCCAGGCACCCCGGCTTTTCTTACTTTCTTAAAGCTCTTGATGGAAGAGTTATGAGCATCTGTCCCTTTATCGTCTCCTGAGAAAACAATTTATCGTGAAAGTCTGTAACTATGCAGTGTTGTTTTTATATATGAAAACTCCACTAGGCCCTATTCCCTTTAATACAGAAACGTTGACCTTGCCTTGCTTTAATAATCTACATGTTGACGTATAAATGCGTGTCTGGTTAGATGCATCCTGCTTGGACGCGATGCCTTTGTATTATTTGAGGGGTCGCAACACATTTGGTATCCTGGGTTGAAAAGAGAAAAATAAAAGCAAAGACCCCCAGTCAGAAGATGAGGGCATGTCAAAGCTTCATGTTGGGGAGCTTTTCTTTCCGTTTTGGGCACCTTTCCCTTAAGCAAAGTTCTCATGCCACAAGCACTGGGAAATGTAAGTTGGGAAGGTCCCTCTAGTTGATTAAACTCTCTCATTCTTTTCCACGGCTCCCCCACCCCAAAACCCTGAAGTCCCCTTATCAGCTCTTATAACTACAACAGAAGGAAGCAAGCATTTTCTAAGCCCTTAATTCTATTCCTACCTAACCTCCCTCACTGTGTCAGGCTTCCTGTCTCTTTAACTCAATCTTTACCCCTGGTTTGAAAGCCACCAAAGATGCCAGGGATTCTCTGTAGCTGGGACTCGCCTGGCTTGTGTTAAGGAGGGGGTTGAGGAGGGCTGTCTGAAGCCCACCTTGGGGTGCCAGTGAGAAATCAAAGTAAAAGATTATTGATGGCACAGGTGGCCATCCTCCACCAAGAGAGGGTCCTGCCGATGCAGCCACAACGCTCAGTAAATTGAGCCTCAGTGACAAGACATTCTTGTGAGATCTCTGCTCAGGGCTCGCACCTTTCACTTGGCAAGTCCTCCCAGAAACCGGCCGTATGCCCCACAGACAAGAAAGTAGGAGTTTAAATAACATGGCAGAGGAAATCCGGAGCCATCCATAAAGTCTAATTCCCCAAACCAGGGGACTTTGCCGAGGGAAACATGCTTATTTCATCACTGACATCCCCTGGCAGAGAACTCTCAGTCCAGGGAAGCAGTGGGAGTCCCTACAAGCAGGAGAAGTCACCTGTTACTTTAGCACACCCCTGGTTTCTTCTCACAGGTGACAGTTTGATGGCATTAGACATCATCTTCTTCATCCTTGCCTTTCTGTTTCAAGATGTTCTCTTGGGAAACGCTGATCAAATTTTGATGAGCTAAAAGTACACACTCCCTTAAACCCAGCGAAATGCAGAGATCCCCAGGTTTGCTTTGAGGAATCCCCTGGACTGATGGTAACCTACTTAAGATTCAGCAGCTATTCCATTGGGTTGAATTCAACAAATGGTTACTGAGCGGCACTGTGGCCAGGCTCTGCAGAGCTCAGAGTCTACTGGTTGTCTCTGACCTCATGGAGCTCCCAGTCTAGCCGGGAAGACAAATTTAAATAGGGAATCACATGTGCGATGACGTTTGCTGAGGGCACTATAAATAGCAAGGGGGATTAAAGCTAATCTAAACGGCCAGCTGCTGGCGTGGCCTCTGCCCACTGCGGCAAATTGAAGCCAGAAAGAGAACCAAAGAAAATGCAGGAAATGTGCCTGAAAGGAAATAATAATGGCATAGTGGCCACACACAATGGTGGCCAGGTTTTTTTTTTTTTTTTTTTTTCCAAGTCCCAGAGAAGCATCCATTCATTTTTATTTTGTGAGATCGAAGCCGTAATAGCTGGGTGTACAAAGAATTTCCTGTAGATTAATATGAAGCTGGAAGGAGTTGATAGACTTCAGGCAGCGATTTGGGCTATTAATCCAGCCAGTCATTCATTAACCCTCAGGAAGTTTTCTATGCCAAAGTCATTATTATTATTATAAACTAAACCCAAAGCCCCAAATGGGTGTATGGCTACTTTTCTCTCCAGGATGCTCAGTGTCTGAGTCAGCCAGGGAGCCTGAATCATTTCCTACACTCCCCTCTGGTTCGTGGGGAGTTGGCTTCGTACAATGCACGGCTGCTGCGGGAATCCAGCAAAGAGCCCTTTTGAGAGGTAACTGCCACTGTTGTATTTTTTAGGAGGTCCTGAGTGGCCAGGGCAGGCTGCCCGTTGTCCCCCCAATTTCTGTTCTTCTACCCTGCTGTCCTGTAACAATTTAGCTGCCAACATGGCTGCCTTGCTCAAGACTACATTTCCCAGCCTCCTTTGAGGCAGATATGGTCACAGGACTGAGTAATGTTAATGGAAGTGAAAGGCTGAAAGGAGAGGACAAGAACTGAAGCAGTGCCCCAGACACAGAGATGGAAAGCCCTTACTGAGGCTGCAGAACTGACCTGGCAGCCCTGAACTGCTGACCTCTGCCCTGTTGCATGGGAACGAGATCAACTTCCACCTTCTGCCTTGGTGCTTGGGAACATCTTTGTTACAGCAGCTAAGCCTGTACTCCTACAAACACAATGACTCCTGAGCAAGCCCTCTGGCCTCAGATCGGGCCCCTTCCCATAGCCTACATCATGTTCTGATACTTACAGGCAGTGACTTTTATTCTAGCATAAGTAATGTGGGGCACACGGTATATAATGGCTGTGTTTGGGGGGTTCCCCCATTATCTCATATAATTCTCTTAACAGCCCTATGTGCTTGGTATCACTGGGGTCCCATTTCAAACATGAGGTAACCAAGGCACAAATATTTCAAGAAACTTGCCCCACGTTTTCACAAGCAAGTAGGTACTAGAGTAAGGATTCAAGCCCGGGCAGTGTAGCCACCTCTTCTTCCCTATGCTGCCTCCAGCTAGGAAGATGCTATGTTCACATAAACATTAGGGGCTCCCGGGTGGCTCAGTCGGTTGAGCGTCCGACTTCGGCTCAGGTCATGATCTCGCGGTTTGTGAGATCGAGCCCCGCGTCGGGCTCTGTGCTGACAGCTCGGAGCCCTGGAGCCTGCTTCAGGTTCTGTGTCTCCCTCTCTCTGCCCCTTCCCCGCTCATGCTCTGTCTCTCTCTGTCTCTCAAAAATGAATAAACGTTAAAAAAAAAAATTAAACAAGTCCAGAAAATCCTGGAACATTTGCTCCATGTGCAGGTAACCCACACATCTCTTGGCTTTTCTAAAGGTACCATTGATCAGCCACGCTCAAAACCTCTTCCTGGTGGCTCAGCCACTCCACATTGATCGAATTCCTACTGTGTGGCAGGCACTGAGTTTGACACTGGGTACATAAAAAATGGATAACACGATCCAGGTTTCAAGGAACCTACTCTTCAGTGGTAAATAAAAAAAAATAAAATAAAATAAGACTTGAATGGATTATTTCAGTAGAATGAACGTGGCAAATTATAGCGTGCCTAGAATGTCCCTGAAGACTATCACGTTTTGCTTTTCCAAGGCTTCTCAAAGGGTCAGGAATCACACAGTTGGTACCTGAAGGGGAAGGTAAATAAAAGAACACCTGCCGAGACCCCGTGTTACTTCATAATACATGTTACCTACTCTAATTCTTAGCCCCAAACCAAGGGGTACAATTTTATCCCCATTTTACAGATGAGAATAGTGAGGCCAAACAGAACCTAAGTAATGTTCCCAAATGCCTACACCCTTGCAGCAAAGGCAGGATTTAAATCCAGGTTTCTCTGGAGAGCCCACAGGTCTTTTTTTTTTTTTTTTTTTTTTTTGGTTGGTTGGTTTTCGTTTGGTTTGGGTTGGTCTTTAATTGAGGTATAATTGACATATAATATTATATTAGTTTCAGGCATACAACATAATGATACGACGTTTATATATATCGTCGTGAAATGATCACCATAGCGAGTCTAGTTAACATCGATCACCCATGCATAGTCATAAATTCTTTTTCTTGTGATGAGAACTTTTAAGACCCACTCTCTTAGCAACTTTCAAATATGCAATATAGTATTATTAACTGCAGTCCCCATGCTGTACATTACATCCCTGTGACTTACTTATTTTATGATTGGAAGTGTGTACCTTTTGACCCCCTTTACCCAATTCACCGTGCTTCCACCCTTCGCTTCTGACGTCACTAGTCTGTTCTCTGTATCTACGAACTTGAGTTTTTGTGTGTTTTGCTTTTTAGATTCCACACGTAAGTGAAATCATACAATATTTGTTTTTCTCTGTCTGACTTATTTCACTTAAGGTAATATCCTCAAGGTCCCATCCATATTGTCACAAATGGCAATACCTCCTTCTCTTTTATGGCTGAATCACATTCCATTGTATATAAACATACGCCACGTTTCATTACTCATTCATCTGTCAATAGACACTCAGGTTGCTTCCACATGTTGGCTATTGTAAATAACACTGCAATGAACAAGGGGGTACACATATCTTTTTGGATTAGCGTTTTCATTTTCTTTGGATAAAAACCCGGAAGTAGAATTGCTGCATCATACGGTAGTTCGATTTTTAATTTTATGAGGAACCTCCATACTAGTTTCCATAGTGGCTGTACTAATTAACATTCCCACCAACAGTGCACGAGGGTTCCCTTTTCTCCACAGCCTCACCAGGTCTTGTTCTTTCTTGTCTTTTTGATAAATAGCCATTCTGACAGGTGTGAGGTGATACCTCACTGTGGTTTTGATGTGCATTTCCCTGACGATGAGTGATGTTTAGCGCCTTTCGTGTACCTGTTAGCCGGCTGGATGTCTTCTACGGAAAAATGTGTCTTGAGATCCTCTGGCCATTTTTTTTTCCTCCCTTTTTTGCCGCCCCCAGCTTTACTCAGATGCAATTGACATCTAACGCTGTGCAATTTAAAGTGTACTATGGGTTATCTGATAAAATTATATATTGCAAAATGATTACCACCATAGTTTCATCTGACACCTGCCTCACAGCACATAACCTCTGGCCATTTTTTAATCAGATTGCTTTTTGCAATTGAGTTGTATGAGTCCTTTCTGTATTTTGGATGTTAGCACCTTATCAGATACATAATTTGCAAATATATTCTCCCATTCAGTCGGCTGTCTTCTCGTTTTGTTGATGGCTTCCTTTCCCATGCAGAAGCTTTGTAGTTTGATGTTAGAGCCCATGTTTTATCAAATGCTCCCAGAATGAGAAATAGGTTGATCCTCAGACTGGGGAATTTTTCTTCTCTCAAGTCTTCCGACTGGAACACAAAACACCCAGAACATGGAAACAGCTCGGAGAAAGGGCTTTATAAAACATTCTTTATAAACTGGTGCTTTGTATCAGTCTCAGGGAGAAAATGTCTCTTGTTGGCAGGAGGGAAAAAGCCAAGATTATGGGCGAGTGTTGTCTGCGCTCCCTGCTCCTTTGAGGAGCTGCTTCTCCCCCAGCTGATGAGGTTCTGGGGGGGCTGAGTCATGGCACCTGGCCCTCTAAGGAGGAGGTGACAGTGGCCCAGGCCTGGCCAGTCACAGTACCCATCACTCCTGCCAACCTGGAGGGCTGAGGGGCATGTGACCAGACAGGGCCACCGAGCTCACCCATGACTTTGACACGATGCTGTTAGGAGAAAGAGAAGCTCCCTCTGCCCGTCTGGGCATCAAGCCTGGGAGTGAGGCAGCTCCCTCCTTTGGCAGGTTGACAATGGAGCTGCGGCCAGAGCCGGAACGAGTGATGCCTGGGCGAGCCGACCTGCGGGGACAGAGGACAGGCGGAGCCGTTCCCCGCCCGTTCATTCCTGAGCCCACTCCCTGGCTTTTCTTTCTTTTTCTTTTCTTTTAATTTTTTTTAAGTTTATTTAGTTTGAGAGGGACAGAGCGTGTGCAAGAAGAGCAGGGGCCGAGAGAGAGGGAGAGAGAATCCCAAGCAGGCTCTGCACTGTCAGCACTGAGCCCAATGCAGGGCTTGAATTCACCAACTGTGAGATCATGACCCGAGCCGAGATCAAGAGTGGGACACTTAACCCACGGAGCCACCCAGGCGCCCCCCCCCCCGACTTTTCTAATGATAGAAGCAAACAGTAAAAAAAATCAGATCCATCCGTGTCCTAAGTTGGGCTGGGCTCAGTTTCTTTTACTTGTCAACTGAAGTGTCCTAATACAATAGAGAATGTGGGGTGGGTGCTAAAAGCAAGCTCATGATAGAATTTGAATACTCGATTATTTTTATTTCTTTCTTATTTTATGTGTTATCTTCTTACATTATATATTTATTATTACTTTTATTTATTTTTATCCTATATATAAAATATATGGTGGATACATATGTGCTATTATTCTTATCATATTGTTATATTTTTATGTATATATATTTCTTAAATGTATAATTTTAATATATAGAGTTTTACAAATTCTAAAAATTTCAGGCACACACACACACACACACACACTCTGTACCATTTTTCAGTGAAACCACAAAGACAAATGCCAAGGTCAAATATTTGGAATGGCCATCTTTTTTATCAGGCTCCTATAGCATCGTTCTTTCATATATTTCTTTTTTTTTTATTTTTTAATGTTTATTTATTTTTGAGGGTTGGGGGAGGGGCAGAGAGAGAGGGAGACACAGAATCTGAAGCAGGGTCCAGGCTCTGAACGATCAGCACAGGGCCGGATGCAGGGCTAGAACCCACGATCCCTGAGATCATGACTTGAACCGAAGTCGGACGTTTAACCAACTGAGCCACCAAAGTGCCCCCAACTATTTCCTACCCAGGGTCTGGCCCCTGTTTTTAGCTTGTAAGCTCCAGAGGGTGCAAACAGTACCTTCTGACATAATCCACCAGCCCCAACCCCCTGCGATGTCAGCTGTGTACTCTTAAGTTTTAAATTTGTGTTTCCACCTGAATTGCCCTCTTTGTCTAACAAAACTCATCCTGTGATTAACCACTTTTATTTTTTAAATGAAGTATACTTGACGTATAATATTATATTAATTTCAGGTGTACAACATAGTGATTCAACAATTATATACACCATACAATGTTCACCATGATAAACGTAATCCGTCACGTACAAATTATTATAGTATTATTGACTCTATTACCTATGTTGTATGATGAACTGTTTTCATTTTCCTCTTCTTTTATATAAAAGATATTACTCAAAATGGATTTCCTCAGGACTTCACAGCTCTCTAGAATCTGTGACCAAACACGGGACTATTTTGCACTTCTATACTCTGGGCCCGGCCTGCTGTGTGTACAGATTTGGGGACACCTTCCTGGGATGACCTCGGGGCTTTGGGGTCTCTGCCTTATCCCAGAGCTTCAACACTTACATCCTAGGGTCTGAATAATGAGATTAAAGTTGCCATCAACTGAGAGGCGAGACGGTGGGAAGGGAGAATTGGGGGCTTGTCCAGTCTTGGGCAAGTTACATCTGAGATGCCTGTTAATTTTTCCAACAGAAGTACTAAGTGGACAATTGAAAATACGAATCTTGGGGTCAGGGGGTGGGTCCAAGTGGGAGATACCAGCTTGGGTGTCTTCAGAGGTGAGGTAGAACACAAGAGGCAAGGACCCTCCAAGTGCTTCAGTCCACCAGGACAGGTAAGACACACACAGAAGCTTCTACCAGTACTGGAGGGCAAGTGACAAGAGTAGGAAAAGAGACAAGCCAGTAATCCAAAAGGAATTCAAAGTCAGCCATCAGAAAGTGGGCTCAAAATGTAGGGAGCTGCAACGGCCAGGCCTGGAAGAACAAGGATGAGGACATGAGATGGCTTGGCCCAGGACAAGTGACAGGAATTGCTGAGCCCAAGGGGCAGAGCTTGTAGGACCCCAGGGCCTCTCCCCGAAGGCTTACCTGCCACCTCTCAGCCATCAGCAGATCCTGTGATTCCGCCTCCCAGACCAACCCATGTCTTTTTGTCTCCATCACCACCACCCCAGGCTCAGGGTTACAGAACTCACTTTTTCCCTTACTCCTTCCTGATGCTTCCTCTCTTCAGGAGTACCTGGTATTAGAACATAAATCACATCTCATCACTCCCTGGCTTAAAACCCACATATACGTGGCTTCCCATAGCATTTCCACCACAGCCAAGCTCTTTTCCAGAACCTACAGAGTCCCGCATGATCGGGCGCCTGCCAGCATCTCAGGCTACCTTCCCCTTGTGTTCTGTGCTGTGGCCACACTGGCTTCCTTTGGTTCCTTGAGGGAGGGTGGTATAGGGAGGTGGGGACAAGGGATTGATTCTGGGTATATTAGTAAGGTAGAACCAAAAGGACACGCTGACAGACTGAATACTTGAAACCTGAGACTCCAAGTTTTTTCCCGTCTCAGGGCCTTTCCAGGTACAGTTCCCACAGCCTGGAACATTCTCCATACTGTTCTAATCACATGGTGGGCTCCTTCTTACATTTCTGGTTTCAGAGAGGTCTCTCCCCACCACACACGTTTCTCTCTTTCTTATCCGTGAACCCCAATGTCTCCCTTACGGCCCTTTCCACAGCTTGAAGTGATAGATGTACTCGCCTGTTGTGGACTTGTGATTTGTCTCCCACACTGGTCCATGGGTTCCACAAGGGCAGAGGCCATGTCTGCCTTTGCTTAACAACCCTAGTCCTTGGCCAACTGACACGTGATATCCAGTTGACTGTCATTTTCCACAGATTTCATATTTGCCAATTCTCTTACTTGATAAAATTCATTTGCAACCCCCAAGCGCTTTTCTAGGCATTCAGGGATGTGCGCAAAGCAGGGGTGAATTTAAATCTCCTATGCACACGTTCCCACGTGAGGCTGAATCCGGACGACATCTTCTGGTTTCAGCTTTCGCACTTTTCCTCGTCTATGCCGTCCGCACTTTTCGCATTTTGAGATTTCTGTTGTCGATTTCACTGTTTAAAATGGCCCCAAGCACTGTGCTGAAGTGCTGTCTTGTGTCCCTAAGTGCAAGAAGACTGGGATGTGCCTTATGGAGAAAATACACGCGTTAGTGCAGCTTCCTTCAGGCAGGTGTTATTCTGTTGGCTGCGAGGTCAATGTTAATAAATCAACAACATATATTCAATATAATCTCTTTAAACAGAAATACACCCAAAACAAAGCTACATATTGGGTTGACAAAAATGCTGTGACCAGAGCCTCCCAGGAACCTAACCCTATTTTTCTCTTGGGGCCATAATTCAGTATTCACTAATTCCATGCTAGCAAAGAATGAGAATGACTGGTATGTGTGTTGAATGGTTAAAAAAAACGGAATGGATGGATGTCCTGGGGCTTGTTCTAGGGAAGCAAGGCAAGGGCCACCCTTCATATGGGCACCGTGGGAGCCAGCGGGAGGAGCCGACTAAGCATTAACTCTGTGGTAACTATGCTAGTGTCCTGAGAGACTCCTACACCCATGTTGGACCCTAGGGGGTCTATAATTCCTGTTACTGGAGTCAAAGCAAGTTAGAAACCTAGCTGCGAAATCTGGAACACAAGGCCAGAGGTTTACTCTGTGTCTTTAGAACTGTTTTTGTGACATTTCTGAAACTATTGCTCAGTGAAGACAGGTTTGATCCTAGTTGGAACTGGCAGCCAATAACAATGAGAATCACATGGAAACTTCCCCCAAAAATGTGGGTCTTAAGTAGGGCCTCGAAAATCCACTGGAGAGGAGCAAGGAGCTCACTATCCCAGGCCAAAGGAATCATGGGAACGAGTGTTTCCCAGGTCTCTTCACGCCAAAACCCACAGCAAGAACTACACTTTATACCCATACACTGAAACAATTCTTTCCCCAACTACACACAATTCACTTTTTAAAATTCTATTCTATTATGTTCCATTTGGTTCCATAACATTCCATCTCATTCTACTAGTTTTTTTCTTTAGTTTTTTAATGTTTATTTATTTTTGAGAGAGAGAGACAGCTCATGAACAGGGGAGGGGCAGAGAGAGAGAGAGAGAGACACAGAATCTGAAACAGGCTCCAGGCTCTGAGCTGCCCGCACAGAGCCCCACACGGGGCTCACGCTCACGAACCGTGAGATCATGACCTGAGCCAAAGTCAGACGCATAACCAACTGAGCCATCCAGGCGCCCCCATCTCATTCTATTCTGTATCATTTTATTCCAGTTTTTAAAAAATGCTTGTCATAATCAACTCAATTGATTTTATCACTCATTAATAGGCGGCAAGCTGCACTTTGGTAGTAAGAAAAGGCAAGGAGATAAAATGAACACCAGGTAAATCATTGTGGCTAATAATGACTAATATTTACTGAATAATTCCTATGTACCAAGCATTATGCCAAGTACTTTGGTACAATATTATCTTTATTCCTCAAAATAAATTCTTACAGTTAGGTAATGTTTTATCTGTCTTACAACTGAAGCCTTCTGAGACTTAAAGGAGTTATGTTCTTTGTCCATGCTCAGCAGGTAGGAAGTGGAATTTGAGGTCTGGCTGCCTGATTCCAGATCCTAGGCTCATGGCTCCTACACTGGTCTACCTATACAGGTAACTAGAAGGAATAAGATGGGACACTCAGATGGGGGCCAGACATCTTCAGATCCTTCATAAATTTATCTGAGGTAAAAGAGAGAAAGTGTATTGTTCCAACTTCCTTTTATTATTATTATAAATACATCAGACATACAGAGTATAATAGCAAGTAATATAATTAACTCACAAGTACCTACCATCTGATTCTGTCATGTTATCATATTTGTTTTATATCTTTTTCTTATTTTGAACCTATGTCATTGTATTTAAACTGGGTTTTTTTGTAGGCAGCTTCTATCTGGGTATTTTTATACAATCTGACAATCTCTGTTTTTTTAATTGGCATGTTTAGATCATTTACATCAACTGTAGTTATCAGTATGGTTGGGTTTAGGGCCATGATTATAGTATTTGTTTTTCATTTGTCCCCTCTGTTTTTGGTTCTCTTCCCTCTTTCCTGTCTTCTTTTAGATTATTTGAATTTTTTAGTATGCCACTTTAATTTATCTGTTGGCTTTTTAAGCTATATCTCTTTATATTAAATTTTTTAGCGGCTGTTGTAGAGACTAGAATATACATTCCTAACTTTTCACAGTCTACTTCAAGTTACTATTTTACCACTTCATAGGAAAATGTAGACACCTTACAAACATATACATATTATTTCTCTCCCCCTTTCTATTATAATTATAATATGTATTATTCCTAAATAAATTAAGGACCCCACTAATGCTGTAATTTTTGCTCTACAGCATATTTAAAGAACTTAGGAGGAGAAAAACAGCCTATTACACTTACCCAGATATTCACCATTTCTGTTGCTCTTCCTTGGTTCCTGAAGTTCCAAGCTTCCCTCTGGTATCACTTATGTTAAGTCTATAGGACTCCCTTTAGTATTTATTTTAGAGAAGGTCTGATGGCAAAGAATTCTCTTACTTTTTCTTAATCTGAGAATGTCTTTCTTTTACCATAATTCCTAAAGAATATTTTCCCTAGATATAGAAATTCTGGTTTAACAGTTCTTTTCTTTAAGCACTTTGAAGATGTTATTCTACTGTCTTCTGGCCTCCATGGTTTCTGGTGAGAAATCCTCAGTCATGTGAGTCATTGTTCCCTTATGTCTAATGTGTTACTTATCTCTGGCTGCTTTCAACATTTTTCCACTATATTTGTTTTTCAACGGTTTGATTAGATGTGTTTAGGTGTGATTCCCCTCTAGTTTATCCTGTTTGAGGTTTGCAGAGCTTCTTGAACTACAAATATGTGTTTTTCACCAAATCTGAGATGTTTCAGTGATTAATTAAGTACTTCAAATACTTTGTTTCTATCTCTTTCCTCTCTCCATCTGGTGCTCTAACAACAGGATGTTAGACCTTTTGATCTTGTCCCACAGTCCCCTGAGACTATGTTATTTTTTTTTCCCCCAAATTACTTTTCTCTCCCTCAGTTTGGGTCATTTTATTGATCTGTCTTCAAGTTCACTGACTCCATTCTCCCATTAAACTCATTCAATGAGCTTTTTCATTTCAGATATTATCATTTTCCTTTCTAAAATTTCCATTGTGTTCTTGTTTTGATAGTTTCTATTTCTCTGCTGACCAATTCTAGCTTTCCATTTGGGGGTGTTTACCTTTATTTTATGGGCATGATTCTATCAGCTGCCTTAAAGTATTTGATAATTCCAACATCTGGGCCATCTCAAGATTCACATCATCGATTGTCTTTTCCCTTGAAAAATGGTCACATTTTCCTGGTTCTTTTCATGTCAAGTAGGTTTGCTTTGTATCCTGTACATTTAGAACATTATGCTGTAAGACTCTAAATACTATTAAAAAAAAAAAAAACTCTACAGAATGTTGACTTTGTTTCGTTGTATTTTGTTTTGTTTTGTTTTGTTTTAGCAGACAATCAACTCAATTGGGTTCAGATCACAAGTGCTGTCTTGTCTTCTGTTTGTGGGGATGCAAGGTCAAGTCAGTTGTCATAGCCTTTGTAGTACTGCATTTAGGTATGTCCTTGGCATATGTGACTCTCAGCCAAGTCCAGGATCGGTGTTGGTTCACACACAGAGTTGGAAGGTCCCCTTCTCCAGCTCTCTCTTCTCCAGAATTTCTGCTACTTGCTTGTTCCTGGGAACCCTTTTTTCAGTCTTCTAGCCAGAAGATATGGTTTCTGTCAGAGTTTTAGGTCGACAATGAGGTTTCCCTCAGATAAAAGTTGGCACATAAAAGGAGGGGGGGATGAGAAACTCACCCCTGAATGGATCATTCTTCAAGTTTTGACTCCCCTCCTCAGTCTGCCTGCCATGATTTTTCAGAGTCCTCAGGTAGTCGCTCCTTGGCCGAAGTTTCAGGTGTAATTATGCAGGAGAGGTAGGCTTAGATGGTAAACTCTATCTGGACCAGGACCAGGAGCTGATCTTTTCTTTTGTTTAAGTTATTTTTTAAAAACACTTCAGATACTGTTAAGGTCTCTAATAAGTCCTTCTCTCATCCCCTTTCCTTCCTTCCATGTCCAGAAAAGCTCACAGACTGAATTTGCAGGTTATTGCTTCCATGTGTTTTATGACTTTAATATGTAGAACATCCACAAACATTATACAGTAGAGTTTTATAGTTTTTAAACTTTACATAAAGTGGCCTCATACCATAAATATCTGGTATATAGTCAACTTCTATAAATTTTCCATATTTGCTTAAAAAATGTATATGTTCTATTGTTGAGTGAGGAATTACATGTATGCTTGTTGTTCAAGACTATGCATTGTGTTCAAATCTACGCCCTTACTAATTTTCTGTCTTCTTGTTTTATCAATTACTATGGAAGTTACATTCAATCTCTCACTATAAATGTGGAAAAATATTTGCCAATATTTCCTGTTATTATGCAAGTGTTTGATATAGATTTTTTTAAGGCAATCTTGTTAGGTGCAATCCAGGTGAACGTATCTTGATGAACTGTTCCTTTCATCATATGTAGTGACTACATACTTTTTTCTCCCTAACACTGCATTGTTTTGTTGTTGTTGTGTTGCACCCACTTCCCGGCTTTTAATTTTTTTAAGTAGTCTTCATGCCCAACGTGGGGTTTGAACTCACAACCCTCAGATGGCGAGTCACATGCTCTACTGACTGAGCCAGCCGGGCACCCTCCTAATATGCTCTAATAGTGCTTTAATAATTAAAGACTATTTTGCCTGATACTGTTATGGCCACACTAACGTTCTTTTAATTAGCATTCTCTTATTATGTATTTCCTTATTATTTTATTTGTCAAGAGGTTGAGTCTGGGAAAGCCACACCCGCCTTTGGCTCAGTCCCAGGATCTCATGTGAGCTTCCCCCTCAAAGTCACACCTCTCTGATGGAACAACCAGTGTAATCATGGGGTGCAGCTTATACTTTTTGAGTCCTAATTTTCAAATAGCCCCTGAGGACCCAGCGCTGTGCTCAGGGCCACCCAAAAGAAGGAAATTGTTGTTGGCAGGCTGGGAAAATAGCAGTTTTTTTCCAGGGAGCTGGACTGGGCCCCAAGGCCATGCTTGTAAGTTTTCTGCAGACCACTTCACTATGCTTGAGTGAAAAGGCTTTCACGTTTTGGGGTAGAATTGGGGCTTTTCTAACCTGTGACTGAAGAACAAGTGTGAGTGCTTCTCTTCCTGGGAGACCCTCAGGCCATAACAACAAAAAGAATTACTCATTCTGGGCTATTCTGCATGTCAGGAATTGTACATAGTGCTTTATGTAGATTATCTCATTTATTCTCAAATCAACCTTAAAGCATATATTCTTATCCCCATTTTTCTGATAAGGAAACTGAAGTTCCCAGGCATTATGACTTGCTTGAAGTGACACAGCTGAGTGATAAAGCAAAGGTAAGTCTGGCCCATGTCCTTGACCCAGTTTTCTAGATATGAGTATTTTGTCACTGACCCTGGACATCGAATCACCTCTCATTAGTGTATACCACATTCTGCCTTTGGAGGAATGTTTCCGACCTCTTCCTGGTTTGGTGCCCCAGGACCCTGCAGTGGGGCTAGGAGTCAGAGAGATGCACAGAGAGCCTCCCTGGTAGGATTTCACAAGACCCCCCTCCTTACTCATATCCTTTTCTTGGCCACCGATGTATCCCTCCCACTCCTTGTAGCTTGGGTCTCCCAAGTGCACTGGTCTATCTCCTTCAAAATTCACTTTGCTCATTGTCTTTTCCCCCCAGCTTTGACCTGGAGCAAACCTAGACCAGTCCCTTGTTCCTCTTTCTACGCTCCTAAAAAGGAGTTGCACGCCCAACTAGACCAACATGGCTTCCTTGGGCTCGAGCTGAGGGCTGCCTGCTTGGTTCTTCCTTCACTGGGAACACCAGACCAGGAAGGCCCCCGCTTTCCTTCAGGGAACGTGGTTTGTCTAAGAAAGAATGGTATGGATTTTTGAGGAGAGGAGGGGGTCCTTTAAATGTATAAAATTGCGTTTTTGGTAATAACTGAGGAGATATAAAGGTCTTGTTTCATGGTTTTAGAGCAGAGGTAACGTAAAGCACGGTAGAGTTGTCAGAGGAAAACCCAGTAAAGTCATCCTCATGGGCTCCTCGGGCACTTTTTTCATCTTCTCCAGGCCTCCGGTCAAATTCTACGTTTTGATCACCACCAAAACCCTACAGTTAGTCAAAAGTTCCTGCCAGTCAGACTTGAACAAGTTATAAGGAGAACCATCGGTCCATCGTAAGGCCTCAAGATAACTTTAAGGAAGGCAGTAGGTATCGTAATGGGCCCAGAAGAAAGACCACTGGACCAGGAGTCTGAGATCTTATAACCCAACCGCATCACCAAGGGTCAACTTGGCGTAGCCTTTGGCAATCCACCAGCGGCTTGCCCCGCTTATCCACCGGAAGATGCGGGGGAATTAGAATTTCTTACGGGGCTGAACCAGATGACGCCTTCAACGCCCTTCCAACTGGGAATCATGTGTGATTCACTCAATCCTTGTAATATCTGCCATTTAATAAACACTGTGGGCCAGGCGTATTGATGCATTTTCACACTAGGCCCTCCCCCAACAACCCGGTGAGGTGGTTTTCATTAACTTCCTTTTCAGAAATAGGGAGAGTCACTTGCCAAGATGCCAGAGCTGGTTGGGGAGGAGAAAGGATTTGGATCTAGGTCTATCCGAGAGGATCCAAAGCGGATACTCTTTCTTGTCTACGACTCTGCCTCCAGCACTTTACGAGTTTACGCGGCCTGGCGCCCCTCAAAAGGAAGAAAAAGGCACAGATAGATGGTGCCCACATGGGGACCCTGCCCAGAAAATGGGCAGTTCCAGAGCAAAACTGTCATCGTGACAGGCCTTGCCAACAGCGGCCTCCAACCGTTAAGCACAGGGCCATCTCCCATCTAGAAATCGGCTCTCTTTTGTCCACAGAGCCCTACACACACACAATAACTCCATCACCCAGGAGACCACGGAACAAAGGGAGGGAGATAGATATGGACTGAAAAGGGTATAAATAAGATGCTGTATGGGCAGAGAGGGAAAATGATTTAAAGGCAGAACCCAGCACGGTATTTGACGTGCAGGCTTTTAAATTATGCCTACACTCCTTATATGAGGTGGGTACACAAATGAGCCTGTATTTTCAACGACGTCACATGCCCCGTTCTGCCACCAAAAACAATATTTGTGCTTCATGTGCTGCCCCGTGGGGTTTTAGACCCAGAATCACCTGGCACGGCTCCTGCCCCCAAGATGCAAATTAACGTTTTCATGGGGGGGGGGAGGAGGGAGGGGTGCAAGGGGAGGCTGGGGGAGGGGTGCAAGCGTGCTCTGCAGGGCCACACTCGGGTGCTGACATTGCTGGGCATGATGGATGCTGCCAGCGCTGTTGCTTAGCAACCCAATACCCTTCAAGAAAATCCAGCAGTCTGGCTGGCTCGCAGAAGCAAGCAGGGCTCGTTCAGCATGGCATCGGGCATGGAAAGATAATAACGATTTTGTTCCAGTTATTAATAATCATGCCTCCCGACTTCCTGTATAGATCGACATACCTGAGGGTACCCAGAGCCTCCCATCAGGTCGGGGCCGGAAAAAGCCCAGTGTTTTGAAATCACCTCCAAATGGGCTTCAGAGCGTAGTGGAATTTTACTGGCTGGTCCCATGATGCTTCTTCCATCCCGGGCCCTTTCCACAACATAAAGGCAGATCTCCACAGCGTGACTCACTAGCATACCTCCGGATAGTTGTTTGTCAGCCCTGTCATGAGTCATGCTTTCTTCAGCTTTCTTTTTTTCTCAAAACCGAAACGCTTGACATTTTAGAATGGGGCTGGGGGGGGAGGTTTTTTTTAAAAAAAAAAAAAATTGTTTTGTCACTCCGTGGCTTTGTGTGCCAGGGTGGGGGTGTGTGGGAAGAGGTGAGTAATGGCGGCCCGAACAGGTAAACATGAGTGAGGCTGTCCACACCGACCGTCGGTCGCCTGGAGCCTGAGGATGCAGGCATATGTGTCACAGAATGGGAGTGTGTCCAGGCGTCATTCTGCCTTCCACCCATTCCTTTCCAGCACCCCGCGGCTCCCCGCGTCCCCAGGAAAGAGGTCTGCTTCATTTTGTGCGGTGTAGACAACGGTGCCATGGGAAGGCTTTAAGAAAAATCCTGCAGGAGTTACAAACGGCAAGGAAAATGGAGATTTCAGATGAAAAAAAAAAAGAGAGAGAGAGAGCGAGAAGTCCAACACCAACAACACAGAACGCGTGTTGGGCCAGGCAGATGGCAAGGTTCCTGGGTTTGGGTCAACCAGTTAATTCCCCGATGCCGATGTTAATTGGGTGGGTGATGAACTCGGGCTTATTTTGCGCGGCCCAGCAGAAGTCTCACCCTCTCCATGAAGTCCTCAACCTCTTAGCTTTATTCACTTAGCACACTGTTTTCTCTCCTAAAATTAGTGAGCGCCTCAAAGCCAGGCACCCTTGAATGCATCTCTGTACATTGTCAACCCAGCATCACATTGAATGTATAGTAGGTGTTCCAGGCACGCCGCCTGTTCGTAGGAGAGACAGATACAACAGTGAATTAGCCAGTCCACTAACTACATCCAACTAAGCTCCTGGAACCCCTATTTGTTCACAGGCTTAACAATACTCGCTGTCCGCTCACAGAAAAGTAACAAGGCTCTAGGAGTGACAACTGAAGACATTTTGAACGTTAGGCAGTAGAAAGTCATCAGAAAGCGTTGTTAAAAAAGAAAAGGGAGAGGTTACGAAGAGTGTCCTCGAAGTCAGGGATCAGGACCGATTCCACACACAGGTAAACGGGGGAAGGAGAAAGTTTGAGCTGACACTAAACACATGCCCTGTTAGGGGAGGATAATGCTTGAAATTTCCAAAACATTTGCTTCTTTGGATTAAGACATCGCAGATGCTTGTTAAAAAGGTAAATGTTCTCTTGCAGCAACCACATATTAATCCATTATTAACCTCGAGTGCTTTAGCGAAACTTATTAAATCCACTTGCAGAGTGAAAGGGACGTGAGACAGGTAATTACTTTTTACTCTTTATTAGGAAAGTGTTTAAACATACAAAACCAGAGGCAATCGTGTAATAAACACTTATGTGTTCACAGCCAGCGTCAGCAATTATCATCCTAAAACCAATCTTGTTTTACCTACCACCTTTCCCAAACTGGATTATTCGGAAGCAAATCCAAAACTTCTTGATGTCTCACGCATGCCGATTTCAGCATAGAGCTCTAAAATATAAGCAGTCAACATTACCACAGTATCAGTATCATACCTAAAACAACAACAACAACAACAACAACAATTCCCCACTATCATCAAATGTCTGGTCAGTAGTTAACGTTCAAATATCCCCAAAAGAGCAGTTCGGTTTTGAGGTAAAAGCAACATCATTTCCCGGAATATGGAAGGGACCGGTTCTAGGGCTGGGCCTACCCAGGGGAAGAAGGGACCGTGACGTGAATATCACTTGTTTCACTGTTTCGTTTTGTTCTGTTTTCCAGTTCCACGATTGCCAAGAGCAATCCACGTCAGGGAAAGGACATGAGTGTGTAAGCCAAAATATGAATTACTCTCCCTATCAGCCAATGACACTCACCAGTTTCCCCTGGCTGTTATACAAATAATTAAGAATTAGGTTTCCTGATCCCGGCAGTAGTAGGAATTGAGTAGTTAATCCCATTATCAACTTCACCTGATCGTAGATAAGCCAAATGTCCTTGTCTGAGCCTCAGTTTCCTTCTACAATGGAGGCAATAATAGGACATACCCCACAGGGCTCTGAAGAGAATTAAAGAAGAGAATATATGTAAAGCGTTTAGAAAAGTTCCTGGCACAGTAGGTCCATAAGGAACACTAACTATTGTATTGTTATTCCCCAGTCTCCTTGGAAACCAAAGCTTGGGCAAGCTGATGCTTGATGAAGATCCTAATGACCTTATCATGGCCACCGCCTCTGCTTAACAAAATACTGAATCTGAAATCTTTTTTTCAACATTTATTCATTTTTCAGAGACACAGAGAGACAGAGCGTGAGTGGAGGAAGGGCAGAGAGAGAGGGAGACGCAGAATCCGAAGCAAGATCCAGGCTCTGAGCTGTCAGCACAGAGCCCGACACAGGGCTCGAACTCACGAACCGTGGGATCGTGACCTGAGCCGAAGTCAGAAGCTCAACCGACTGAGCCACCCAGGAGCCCTGAATCTGAAATATTTTAAGCTAGTGTTCCTCAAAGTGTGTTCTTTCAGACCACCTGCCTCAAAATCACCCCCAAATGATTATTTCAATGTGGATCGCTAGGCCCCGCGCAATTCTTCAGAACGCTAAAGTTTGAGAACTTCTGCTTTAAGTTTGCCCAAATGCTTGTTCAGTTAACTCTCCCAACCGGAGAGAAAATGGGGTGCCTGAAAGACAGTGTGGTGTAGCAGAAAGGACCTGAGACCTGGAATTAGAAGGCCAGCAGAACGTGGCCATCCATTTACCTGCGGAATGGACCTGGTAATATCTTGGTAATGGGGCCCCAGAGAGAGCCATCGATATGCGGTATCACTTACTTATATTATTATCCCAGTTCGGAGAACTTAAATAGAGGATTCCGATTTGGTGCTTCCAAAAGCAGGCCACGTGGTCTAATGATGCTCATGACAAAAGACATCAGTCATGACAGTCTCATTCGTTCATCCATTAATAAATATTTATTGAGCGACAGTTCTTTGCCAGGCACTGTGCTGGCATAAAGCAGGGAAAAACACAGTCACATTCCCTGCCTTCTAAGCACACACAGGGCTCTGAAATACCCAAGCACAAAGAAGGGACAGGGAGAAACTTCAAGCTCACAAAAGCCAAGAGCTAGAAGAGGATCTTAATGAACACAGTTCCCTCGCAGAACTGGTGGGAAGACACGGGCCCAAAGAAGCAAAGCAGCTCCCCGCCCCCCCACCCCCTCCAGTAAGACAGTAGCTAGAAAGGCACGGACTTCTTAGTTCTCAGAACTGTCCCTTCTCTGCCTGCACCAAGAAAAGCAAAGAAGCAAAACAAATATTGAGTCGCTTTTTCTCTATGTCATCAGCATGAATCATTTGAGTCGACAGCAACAAAATTCTTCCCACTTAGTGCAATACTATCAAGGTTTCATTTTTCATTTAATTTAAAAGCAGGTTACAAAACAGCATGCAGAATGGGATCTCATTTTCAGAAACAATATCTGTGGCGTACATAGAAAAATGGCTATGCGAATCAAAGATTATCAATAGATATTCCCTACTGGCTAGGATCATGTGCGCTTTTTATTTTCTTCTTTATGTTCCTGGAACTTTCTCAGAATTTTCCAAATCCTCTACAAGGAGCACAAATTACTTCTGTAGCAAATAAAAAGCTTATTTCAAAAATAACGTTTGGTTCTTTTTTTTTTTTTTTAAGTCCGTGTGTTTTGCCGTTTTGAAACTAAGTCTAATCTCATGAGAAGTTTCTAGAATCTTTTTATTCGGATTACATCCAAAAAAAAATAAGCGCAGTCTTTGTCCTCCAACAAAAGAAATGTGGCACAAAAAAGCCACCTGTCACTAGACCTCCTCTAGGATATTCCTTGGATTTACCCAGGCAAAGACGAATAGTCTTGAATGGAACCAACTGATTTACAAGTTCAAGGAATGGCATTATGCCCCATTCTCAGAGGTCAAAGATACACAAAACCTGATCCCAGTCTTGAAGAAATTTGGGGTCTGGCTGAGGATGAAGACATAAAAATATACAAAGCTTAGCAACAAAATGTGAAATTGAACAAACGTGTGATATTGAAAAGCACAGTGTGTGTTGGGCCAGCAAGGATAGTCCACTTAGGGAACCATGGGAGCCAAGTGGCAGATAGAAGATGAAGGGCAATGGGGAGCCACTGAAGGTTTTTGTTGTTGTTTTGGTTTTTAGGAAGGAGGTGACCTAAGATCTGTGTTTCAAAAAGATTAAGGTCTGTAGAATGCATAATTGTATGTGAGTCAGGAGAGGCTGAGGAGAGGGAGGAAAACAACTACAATATATATCAAATGGAAAGAATGCTAGGTTTTAGGTCCAGCTCGGCCACTAATGAGGCAACTTTGAACCTGCCATTTCTACTGCCTATGACTAGTATCCTCACTGGACAACTGGGAGAATGGGCTAGAATCTCTAAAGTCCTTCCCAGCTGTCAAAATTCTTTAGTTCCATGATCCAGGTGAGAATGATCCATGTTGCAGTGGCAAGGACAGGAATGGTTTAATTCTAGCAGGTGCCCCTCGGAGTGTGATGCTAAGTCATCCTAGGCACCAACAAAATAAGGTCAGATTCTCCCCCCCACCTCGCCCTTACTCTTATTTTTAACCCCTAGGGAGGCTTTGCAGCAAATATTTTCTTTTCACCTTTTTTAAATGAGGTATAACGTAACATACTGTGAAATGCACCCTTTTAAAGTATAAATTTAGGGACGCGTGCCTGGCTCAGTTGGTAGAGCATGTGACGCTTGATCTCAGCGTTGTGAGTTCAAGCCCTGCATTGGGCATGGCGACTACTTTTAAAAACTTGTAGGGGCGCCTGGGTGGCTCAGTTGGTTAAGCGTCCGACTTCGGCTCAGGTCACGATCTTGCGGTCCGTGGGTTCGAGCCCCGCGTCGGGCTCTGGGCTGATGGCTCAGAGCCTGGAGCCTGCTTCCAGTTCTGTGTCTCCCTCTCTCTCTGCCCCTCCCCCATTCATGCTCTGTCTCTCTCTGTCTCAAAAATAAATAAATGTTAAAAAAATTAAAAACTTGTAAATATACATACACACACACACACACACACACACACAATTCAGCAGTTTTTATCATATTCACAAAGTTGTACAAACATCACCACTGTCTAATTCCAGAACATTTTCATTACCCCCAAAAAGATATCCCGTACCCATTAGCAGTCACTCCCCGCCCCACCCCCCCACCCCCAGCCCTTGGCAACCGCCACCCTACTTTCTGTCTCTATGGATTTGCCTTTTTGCAGATATTCCATGTAAATGGAGTCATATAACCTGTGGCCTTTTGTATCTGGCTTCTGTCACTCAGACGATGTCAATGTCTATCCATGTGGTTGCATGTATCAGCACTTCCTTTTTATGGCTGAATAATATTCCATCGTATGGATATACCACATTTTGTCGGTTCACCCAGTGATGGACATCCGGGTTTTCTCCGCTATTCCCCAGTACATTAAAGGTCATGCCCTTGTTTTTCAAAGGAAAAGCTCTCACAAGAACTTCCAGTATCTGAACTGAAAAACAAATTTGAGACGGACAGTGGCAAAACCATTTTCATCCACGCTAACTATTGTAGACATTCATTCCGACAACTTTTTCCACTGATACTACCAGGGGTAAACAAAATGATTGTATCTCCAAAGAGTGTGTGACTTTAAGTGAAAATTTTTGAGCAGCAAAGCCCATTCCATGGATTAAAAAATGCCACAGGATTAGGGGATAATCTTTAGCTTTCATGTTCTGCCAATGAGAGAGAAATGAGTTTGTAGATTCCCAGGCATGACGGAAGTCGCGTCTCAGCCTATGTGTGACCTGCTTTTCACTCTGTAAACAACCAGTTCAGACCCAGGCATATCAGCATTTTGGCATTTCTTCTTTTCCCACAGTCCAGGCTGTTAATTTCCTCACTGTATTTTTATGAGCAGGAAAAACATGAAATATCACTGACCTGTCAATATTCGTGTTACAGTGTAAGACCCGAGATGTCCTTGTCCTTTCCTAAATCAAACAGAATTAAAAATAAGGCCAATAAAACATTTATCCCGTTGACATGAGACCTCTGAGTTCAGGCCTTCCTATAAGGGGGCGGGGGCAGAGAGACAGAAAAAAAAAAAAATAGAATTCAGCTGTATGTTTTCTTCTTGTGGTCCATTAACATGATTTCAAAATTATCATACCGATCAGAAAAGGAATAGACAGAAGAGAATTTGAGGGCTTTATCACCAAGGAAAAACATTTACTACGCGCTTGTTTCGTGCCAAGAAGAGGGGTTCCAAGGTCTCTTAGAATCTAATCGAAAAGAGAAAAGATCTAAGCATTAAAAATCATCACAAGTTTCCAGCTGCTGGGGGGAGGAGAGCATGGGGAGTAACTGCCAATGGGCATTTCTTGTGGGCCTGATGAAATGTTCTTGAATTAGACAGTGGTAAGAGTTGCATAACCTCGTGAATGTAATAACCACTGAAATGTACATTTCAAAAGGGTATGGGAAGGGCACGTGGGTGGCTTAGTCAATTGAGCTTCGGACTCTTGATTTCAGCTCAGATCATGATCCCAGCACTTTGTGCTCCATGCTGAGCATGGACCCTGCTTGAGATTCTCACACCCTCTCTCTCTCTCTCTCAAATTAAAAAAAAAAAAAAAAAAATTCAAGTGTATGGTATGTGAATTATATCTCAATAAAATAAAACATTGAAATCATAATAATGGCACATCATACTACTACCAAAAAGAATGAAAAATCATGTCTGGGGATAGGGTACACGATAGGTTTTGTTTTGATCGCAAGTTTACTGAGATTGAAAAGGTAGGAAATTTCCCTGCATCTGCTGAAGCCCTCCCCACCCTTTCCCCGTAAGGCCCAGCTGCAAGGCCCAGGCCTCCCCGAAGCCCCAGCTTTCCCTGCCTCAACAGACACCCCCATCCGCAGACTCTACGGGAGTTCTCTTAACTACTTTGCCCCCAAGGATGTGTTTCGGGCGAATGCTGCCTGGCTTACAACGTGATTTGGAAATACGCTGCTGGCTGTGTTTTATGCATTTTATCAAGTGTTTTTAACTTTGTACCAGCTGGAAGCATGAAGGGCACAGTTTTAGAAGGTTGAAGTTAAATAATAATTTCACACCAGGAAACATTCAGCTGGGGCCACCTAGCACCAGCTGCCTGGGTGGTCGATATTCTTGAGCTCTGGAGGCAGCTTCACATCAGGAAGTAGTGGAGTGGCCACTGGTAGAGTTTGGGGCTGGGTAATATAGTAGTTGAGCCCACGGCCTCTTGGGGACAAGCCAACTGACCGGCCATGTGATCTTGCGCACGTTAATTAACCTGTCTAAACCTCAGTCTCCTCTTCTGTAGAACGGGGATGATTTTATCTATAGGTAACCTATGGGTTTTGGATTAAATGGGCTTAGATGAGCCTTCTGCCACGCACTAGCCACTTATAACATGGTTCTGCTATTAGGATTACTAACACTTTTTGTGCTGTTGCTCTCTGACTGTCCTTAAGGAAGGAAGGTGTTTGCCACATCGACTGTCCTCCCAGGAGGCTGGCAGCCTGACCAGGTATATTTTGATTGTCATCCCAGTTAAACTGTTGCATTCTAAAATAAGACAGTGTGGCTAAGGAGTATGGGTCCAGGGGCATCCTGGGGGAAATGAAGTTGAATTCCCCGACGGAACCAAAAAACCGGGTTTTCACATTCTGACATTTTCTCTCTCTCTCTCTCTTTGTTTTTTTTAATGTTTATTTAGTTTTGAGAGAGAGCGCGGGTGAGCAGGGGAGGGGCAGAGAGAGAGGGGGACAGAGGATCTGAAGCAGGCTCTTCGCTGATAGCAGCGAGCCGGATGTGGGGCTTGAACTCGCTAACTGAGATCATGACCTGAGCTGAGGTCAGAGGCTCGACCTACTGAGCCTCTAGGCACCCCGCATTCTAACATTTTTCATCAGCTTTAGACTTGAAGCTATTTAAGCCCAAGTGCCCATTTCTCATAGGTTCGTAAAGCCTGGTCCTGGACCGCCCGTGTCGGAAATACACGGACAAGTTGTTTAAAATAGGAAATTCCCAGGCCCCACCCAGAACTACTTTCCCAGAAGGCTCTAGGGAGGGACCCTGCATTTGAACGAGCTCCTCACAGCCTTTTGGGCCTGCTGGAGGGTAAGCACACAGCACTGGCCTTGCCTCTACAGTCCAAGTGCTTAACCCTATCGGTGCTTAACACGTTTGCCGTAAGAAATAGAAAAAAAGATGAAATAAAAGTAAGGAAAACAACGAGTGAAAAAAAACTTAAAGACGAAATAAAAATCATGAAAAAGTAAACGGATGGGGGTGACCGGGTGGCTCAGTCGGTTAAGCGTCTAACTTCAGTTCAGGTCATGATTTCACCGTATGCCTGTCGGAGCCCTGCATCCGGCTCTGTGCTGACAGCTCAGAGCCTGCTTGGGATTCTCTCTCTCCCTCTCTCTCTCCCCCTCCTCTGCTCTCTCTCTCTCTCTTTCAAAAAATAAATAAACAAACAAAAAATGGATGGATGGATGAATGGATGGAACAGTCCCATGCATCTAATTTCTTTGCCTTTCTTCATTATGTTTCTGACAGGGAAACCATTAACATTTATTGAGAGAATTTTTCCTCAGTGTAAAAGCAATAAATGCCTCATGCGTGGCACTTAGAAAACACAGCAAAGCAAAGGAAAAGACAAGCAAAACTCACCACCGAGAGGTCACCACCCCCAACATGGTTGTGTAGCTCCTCTGGTCTTCTATATGATGCATGGAAACACAGGATTGTTTAATATCATCCTATTGTGCACCCCAAAACACTCTTTTGAGCCTGATTTTTTTTAAGTCAACAATGCATTATTAATATTTTCTCAACTCAGGAAATTTTTCCTCACCATAATTTTAGATGGTAGCGTAGTATTCCATCACAGATATACTATGATTTATTTCCTCCCTGTCCAGTCACTGAACATTCAAGCTCAGGAATTGATTAACAATAAAATGTACAAGGGTGCCTGGGTGGCTCAGTCGGTTGAGTGTCTGACTTTGGCTCAGGCCATGATCTCACAGTTCAAGGGTTCAAGCCCCCCCATCGGGCTCTGTACTGACAGCCCAGAGCCTGGAGCCTGCTTTAGATTCTGTGTCTCCCTCTTTCTCTGCCCCTTCCCCGCTTGTGTTCTGTCTCTCTCTGTCTCTCAAAAATAAATAAGCATTAAAAAAATTTTTTTAAGAAATAAAATGTACAAAAAAAGAGGGAGCACCTAGGTGGCTCAGTGGGGTAAGCGTCTGACTCTTGATTTCCGCTCAGATCATGATCTCACAGTTCATGAGATCGAGCCTCGATTCGGGCTCTGAGCTCACAGCACGGAACCTGCTTGGCATTCCCTCTCTGTCCCTCCCCTGCTCTTTCTTCCTCTCTCAAAATAAACAAATAAACATTTAAAAAATAAAATTAATGGGGCACCTGAGCGGGTGGCTCAGTCGGTTGAGCGTCCGACTTCGGCTCAGGTCACGATCTCGCAGTCCGTGAGTTCAAGCCCCGCGTTGGGCTCTGTGCTGACAGCTCAGAGCCTGGAGCCTGCTTTGGATTCTGTCTCCCTCTCTGTCTGCCCTTCTCTGTCTGCCCCCACTCACTCTCTCTCTCTCTCTCTCTCTCTGTCTTAAAAATAAACATTAAAAAAATTAAAATAAATAAAATTAAATTAAATTAAATTAAATTAAAATAAAATTAAAATTAAATAAAATGTATGTGTAGATTTTAATTCACGTCTTCAGTGGACATCTGTATTTTTTTAAGTTCCACAATTGATTTCAATCAGTAGCCAGGATTGATGGCTACTACTCACAAAAGTCTACTTCTAGAACGTTCTCAGGAAACTTTTAGAGTTAAAACAAATAAGGAAAATTTCCATGCCTCAAGAATGTCAGCAGACCTGGATTACATAAAGTCTGTTGATTCCATGGTGCATAGCACTGTCATAGATCACAAGAGGAGAGAACAGTTACTACTGTCATTGTCACAAGGGGACCAATGTGACCCAGTGCCACCAAGATGGTACCAACTCCATTTCTGATGAACAGTCACTTGGAACCACACAGCGATGCTCTGCCAACTGGAATGATTTATTTTTATCATTTCTTTCCCTTTCATTGCTTCAATTAGTTGCCAAGATATGACAGGAGGAGCTTGCGGTCTCTTTGGGGCTCCGGTGTAGAAGGAACTCCTATACATTTAAAGCCTCAAAGATTAAAGAAAGCCCAGAGTTTATAAAATTATGTGCAATTTAGTTCTTTTGATTTTGTATTTATTTTTTTAATGTTTACTTATTTTTGAGAGAGAAAGAGAGACAAACCACGAGTGGGGGAGGGGAAGAGAGAGAGAGGGAAGCACAGAATCCGAAGCAGGCTCCAGGCTCTGAGCTGTCAGCATGGAGACTGATGTGGGCTCGAACCCATGGACCGTCAGATCATGACCTGAGTCGACGTCGGACCCTTAACTGACTGAGCCACCCAGTGCCTAGACAAACACCCATGCCAGTTTCTTCAGGGATATAACTAAGGAAAGGTGATTTTTAAGAGTTAAAAACTGATTCAAAGGGAATTGGCAACAGTCCCTTGAGAGCAGGATCAGTCTTGGTTGCCCTCGTTCCCTACAGCATCTGTCACGATCTCTAGCACACAGGGAATGTTTGTGAAATGAAACAATGCTTGAGTGAATGAATGAATTAGGGGATGGTCCTCTCTCCCGCGTTAAGCCATACAATACAGATGGTCTGAACTACTCTGTCTTCCTGGAGTCTTGTTGTTAGTCTCCAAAGACCAGCCCCCTAATAGCTCCCGTACTGCCTAAAAACTCAAAATAGATGGTCCCTTTATCCATCCTCGCAATCCTCTGCCCAGGATGAAAATCCCCAGAAATATGTCACCAGCCCCCTCTCACTCCCCACCCCGGGGAAGTCCTCGGTTAGCCAAATGAAAATCTTCCGTATCCCTCACCACTTCTGGGTCACGGGGACATCTGCAAGGTCACACTAATTCATTCGCTACAGAAACTGCGGCCGGGCTAGGTAAAGCTTCCTTCATTCTCAAATCACCCCGACGATGCAGTTCCCAGCCTGTCTCCCCCGCGGGATCGGCTGTGGCCACCGGGCTCACTAGTGTCGTCCACCTTCCTCGTACCCAACAGCCTCGCCCCACACAGAGCCCCAGCCTGACTTACCAGGAACCTCAAAGCCTCTCTGTGGGCCTCCTCGCTGATAAAAACAGCAAATGACTACTCTGTCCCCAAGTGTTATCAACACTTTCTTGGGCAGTACACCCCACTGTGGGATCCAGGAAGATCACGTCTGTCCCCTGGGCATTTCAGAATCCCACTGTGCCACACACTATCCCACGGTCTAGGAGCATGTCCCCTCCCGTCTGTGTGCCTTCCTTGCCCTGACTTTTACTTTCGCTTTTACTACAACTAAATAATTGTGCAAAGAAAAAAAAGGTATAATTTCCCTTTTTTTTTTTTTTTTTGGCCATATATAATTTCCTGTTTCACACCAAAATCCTACAAAGCCTCTCCTGTTCTCACATTTTTATTTGCACCACATATACATACTCTTTTTTTTTTTTAAGTAAACAGTGTTCAATGCTTTCTTGTTTACCAATGTATCCTGAGAGCAGATTGTTGTTGCAGGAAGTGTGAGGGCTGAGGGGGCCCAGTGAGGAGTTGAAGGAACATTCGAAGGGCGAGTTTCCGTGGGTTCTAAGACACCTTCACGCTGAGGCTGTGTGTTGGGAGCAAGAAACTACCTGTCTGAGCCCCGACACACGTGCAGCCTGCGTGAGAGCATGTCTCGGGGATGGCTTTGTTTGTCGCAATACTTCTGAGAGTCTTGCTTGCCGCTGAGCACGGACCCTGAGGTTTGAACAGGGAAAGCTCTAGAAAGAAATGGAGTCCGAGGCCAGAGGCTGCACTGCAACGTGAGGAGATGGCTCCCCCTAGTGTTGGGATGATTCTTCGGCAACCTGGAAGAGGCTAAGCCAGAGCAGTGACCTTGAATGCTGAGTTGGTGACCGTTTCAAGGTGGCATGACCCACAGACCAGGAGGAGAAGGAAGGGAAAGGAAGAGGCCCGGGCCCGGGATGGGAGACCGGCTTCTCCAGAGCCTGACCTCCCTCTGTCGCCTTCAGATCCTGATGATCAGTGCCGCAGACCCTCCTTACACAGCTTTCTCCAAAGACTCAAAAAAGCCGCCAAGCTGTGTGTGTGTGTGTGTGTGTGTGTGTGTGTGTTATTTGCTCTTTTCCTCTGTAACAGATGCACCAAATCCTAAAGATAAACAGTTTAAAGCCATATGGTCACAGTAGCAGGAATCCCATTGTCCATTTTCCTCAACACGTTTTCTTGCTCAAAGCCTGATGTGTTCCAGTCCTGGGGGCTCCCTGCTGATTGCTAGGACCTCTCTAAAGCCCCCTATAATGGGGAAATGCCATAGACCTGTGTAGAAAGCTGCCATAGTCATTTTCCTGGTCTTAGGTTTAAATGGACAGGTAAACTACATACGAAGTTATAAAGCCGGCTGCCAGCCTGTGGGCCTGTGGAAGTGAGTGGCTCTGGTCGGCTGTAAGGGATCCATGCACCCTTCTCAAAATAAACTCCCCAGAGGAAAAGAACAGAAAGAAAGAGAAAATTGGTGGAGAATTACTCCGAGATAAATAAATATGGGAATAATGCAAATACTTCCCAAGTCCTTTCAATGTAACAAAATGTGTAGGGAAAACCTTACCCTTCAGGGCATCCTTCGCCCTGAAGATACTGATGAGGGAGCGTGGGGCAAAGTACAGGTTAACAGCTCCACCGTCCCACACCAGGAGGGATCTGTGTGACACTCCTGGCTCCCCAAGAACAAAGGAAAGGGGTTTAAGTGCTTGCCACGTGACGTGGGGAAACTAAGGCAGATGAAAAATTAAATTCCCTTACTGCCTATACAGCCGAGTGACAAGTCCTTGAAACAGGCAGAGTGACCTCCCTCTAGGAGCTCAGCTGCCTCAAGGATGACACTTTGCTGGGGGCAAAAGAGAATTTTGGCTTCACGTTATCCGGTCCCCCCCAGGATCCTGTAAGTCTACTTTAACATATAAAAATTCCCTTGGCAACTTCTTTTATCTCAACTCCCCCAAGGTATATGCTGGCAATCATACTCCAAGCTTACGGCCCCCTGATATACATCTGAAGGGTCTCATGACTGAGGTTTTCCTAAATGGTAACAAATGGGCTTTTCCTAACAGCGGCTAGCCCCTCAAAGTCCTGGAAACCTTGCTTCCAAAATTCCTTAGAGACTTACTCTACCCCTGACCCCCTCCCAACCTGAGGGTAGATAATCAGTTACCCATCACGATCCCGGGGCAGCTCTTCCTGCCCATGGGTCGGTCCCCGTGCTTTAATAAAATCACGTCTTTGCACCAAAGACGTCTTCAAGGATTCTTTCTTGCCCGTCAGCTCCGAACCCCCCACCATCACCCCCAAACCCCACCAATACAATCCTCACTATGTCTTCTGCAAAGCCAAAGAACATGTCCTGAGACTGATGGAGTCGATGCAGAAGCTGATCTTGGAAAGAAACCTTGGACGTGCTCCGGTCCAACTTTGGAGCCTGGTCCTTCATGCAACGTGCCAGCTTCAAGCCATCGCCCTTCATGTCAGAAGCTAAGTATTATCAGACACTAGAATAGGAGCATCTCTCCTTTATGGGGCACAGACGTAAGTGACAAGATCTTGGCATCTCTTTTCTTTTTTTCTGAGTATGGCAGTGACACATGCTCATTACAGAAAATACAAAATGTATTTTGTACTTTTTTCCTCAGCCTCACTAAGTCGTTTTCTAGGTTGTTAAATACTTTTTGAAAATCTCATTGTGATGGCTGCACAATGCTCCACTCTTTTTTAATTTAAACAAAAATTTAATGTTTATTTATTTTGCAGAGATGGAGAGAGACAGAGCATGAGCGAGGGAGGGAAAGAGAGAGAGGGAGACACAGAATCCAAAGCAGGCTCCAGGCCCAGAGCTGTCAGCACAGAGCCGGACGTGGGGCTCGAACCCACGGACCTGAGCTGAAGCTGGATGCTCAATGAACTAAGCCACCCAGGTGCCCCCATAATGTTCCACTCTTAAAGCCATTCTTCTATGCTAAGACATTTGTTTCCTTCTTTTGTTTTGTTTTGTTTTAAAGTAAAACAAAACAGATGAACATAGGGGAAAGGAAAAAAAAGAGAGAGGAAGGCAAACCATAAGAGACTCCTAACCATAGAGAAAAAACTGAGGGATGCTGGAGGGGAAGGGAGGGAGGGGAGTGGGGGAATGGGCTAAAGGGATGATGGGTATTAAAGAGGGCACTTGTTGGGGTCAGTACTGAGTGCTGTATGCAAGTGATGAATCGCTAAATTCTACTCCTGAAAGTAATATTACATGACATGTTAACTAATTAAAATTTAAACAAAAATTTGAAATATTTGTTTAAGAGTAAGGTGGACTTTTTGCACATGACCCCTCATCCAAATTTCTGAATTTCTGGGTCAAGGGGAAAGTCACTTCATTTTTTAAAACACGCAGTTGAGGGTCTCATGACACCATGCAGCTGTGTTCCAGGCCACCATCTGGTGCCTTTGTAGAGAAAACAGCACAGTGAAAATTATTTATTTTGAAGTGAAAGTCAGCATAAAATTAAAAAGTGGCGATTTGAGGGGCGCCTGGGTGGCGCAGTCGGTTAAGCGTCCGACTTCAGCCAGGTCACGATCTCGCGGTCCGGGAGTTCGAGCCCCGCGTCAGGCTCTGGGCTGATGGCTCAGAGCCTGGAGCCTGTTTCCGATTCTGTGTCTCCCTCTCTCTCTGCCCCTCCCCCGTTCATGCTCTGTCTCTCTCTGTCCCAAAAATAAATAAACGTTGAAAAAAAATTTAAAAAAAAAAAAAGTGGCGATTTGATGTTTGGGTTCTGCCACCACTTTAGCCCGGGCCTATACCCTTGGGCAAGTCCCTTTGACTCTGTTGGCTTTGCCTAAAATAACCCATTTTTAAACAATTTAAGGTTGCACAATAGGAAGGTACCATGAAAGCATCGGGCTAAGTCTTTTCCCTTCCATGGAACAAAAAAAAAAAAAATTTTTTTTTCTTTCCAAATTTTCTATTCTTGCGTAGCACAAAGCATGGCCACTGGGAATCGGTTGCCAGCTGATTGCTCATGAGCGTTTGCATCTGGGGCCTTGGCCTGTCACTGCAGTGTTTTGCCTGTGGTGAGACTCCAGCAGACGCCCACCAATCCAAGAACAAGTAGAAGGGAGATTTGACTGCAGAGGTGCGGAGGCATCAGGCTTCAGGGCTTCTTCTGTGGTTCTCCGATAGTCCACGTCACCAAGATGTAAACAGGATACACCGTCATCAAAATCCCATGCTCAGAAATACATCCTGAGACCCAGAACTGTCATTCCCTAAACAGGGTCTGAGAAAGTTTCTGCACCTATCAAGTGGGAGAGTACCAGACTACCTACATCTTAGAGTTGTCCTGAGACCCAACCTAAAAATGAAACCATGTATGTGTAACCATTAAATAAATCCTGAGACTCAAATAATCCCAAACTACCATCATAGCCACGTCCAAGCGGCTCGAGTGCGTTGGAGGCAAATACAAAGAAAATAAAGAGCATCTCCCTGCTGTTATGCAATCATACAGTTTAGTTATAATTATCAACACAATAGAGTCTAGAATTTCCCAAGTGCATTTGGCTCCGGAACTTTTGATTTGTATTACATCTACTAATACCCACACATTAGGAAACATGGGTTTGTGGTTTGAAATCGCATAGAATGTAAGGTCTACAAAAGCAAGCACTTTGTCATGTAACATACTGTATCTTCAGGGCCTAAAAGAGCTGCCTGCACATAATAGGTACTCAATAAAATTTACGTTCATTGCATAATGAATATACTTTCCATTAAGCTAATTTGAAAACAGCCTCTGAAAATGGTTTGCATAGTGAAGTGAAACATGGGTTTTTAGGCTCTGCCAGTGAAAGTGTAAATAGGATAAAACTTTTGAAAAGCGGCCTGGCCTCAAGCACCAAGAACTTTTAAAGGGCTCATACCCTCTCACCAAGTTGTGCCAGTTCTGGAAATCTCTTTGGATGTTATTCTAAGTATGAAAAGAAAAAAAAAAAAAAAGGTTTGCATTTAAGATGCTCAGGAGATGCAGTATTGTTTAAAATGAAAAAAAAAAAACACCTGGAAATCATCTGAATTATGTTCAAAAATCATTGAATAAGATACAGAATCCACTTGATGGGTTATTCTACAGCCATTAACATGCTCATGAAAATTATATAACTTTGAAATATTCTTATATCGTAAGCATGTAACCACGGACCATATCTAATTTAGTATCCTTTTTTCTCTTGTATTAAGGAAAAAGGCAATAAACTAAATAATATATGAGGTGTCAATCCATATATATAATAAAACAATACAAAATAAAGAACTAACATTATTGAGTGCCACTCTGTCAGGCAGTTGTTTTAAATACTTTACATACGTATAATTTCTTTCTTTTTCCTGATAATCTATAAGGCAGGCACTATTATAATATCCATTATAATACTGAAAAAATGCTGGGAGATAACACACCCAAATATTGACAACAGCTGCCTCTGAATGGTTGACAAGACGGCAATTACATTCCTTGCACTTCTCTGCATTTTTACAAGTTTTTGTAATGATGAGAAAACCGCCCTCTAAAAGGATATATTAACAAATTAATCTGCGTTCCTATAATAAATCTGAACAGGAAAAAAATTTTTTTTTCAGTTGACCACAGGACCCCTTTGTTGCAACCAGGGAACCCTGATCCGTGTTCTGTCGGGCCAATTCTCATCTGTGCAGAAGAGAAAAACAAAGTAAGCTCCAATTAGGCTGAAATGGGTTGAAATTCGGGTTTGTTTATGAATGCAGAGAACCTGGCCAAAGCTAGGGTTGGGTTTTCGGTTTCGATGTCACACTTGCTCAAACCCCAGATAATCTCGGATAATCACTCCGCTCTATCCAGGAATCAAGAATTTAGGCACTAGAATCTCACATGCTCTCACAAACCAAAGGCAGGGCTGCGCTCAGGTGAGATGAGGGGAAGGGGGTGCGGAGGTAGAGAGGCAGCCATGGCCCAGACACTGGGCAGGTCGAATCCTCAGCGGGAGCTGTAAGGCTCCTTTGTTTTTATACAGAGCAAGGAACTGCACTTGATACACCCTTTGTTGCGGTAGAAAGAAGGGGTAAACGATGCTAATGATGCTAGTAATGAATGTGAAATAGAACCTATGCCACCTATTTATCTAAAAGGAAATTTAAAATCTAGGGAAAAGAAATCCACCCTACTGTAAGGACGATCCAGTAATTCCAGCGTTTTATTTTAAGGTGCTGTCCGAGGCCACTAGCTCTAGAAGTCCAGCCCTTAACAACCACTTCTAAAGACCACAACTCCCAGACTGACCGCGACCTCGGCGCATGCGGCCTGGTGACCTACGCCTACATTTCCCAGCGGCCCGAGCGGCTACGCTGACGCACGCGTGCGCCCTTGCGTCTCTCTCGCCGCCTCGGCTTTGACCTACAGCCACCCGGAGAAGATGGCTTCGTCTGCAGTGTCCGGGCTCTCCCGGCAGGTGAGAGAAGGGAGGTCCTGAAAACTAGCGAGAGGATCCCTTCTAAAGTGACACGTAGCAGAGCCCTAAGAGCCACAGAGCGAGACCACAGCTGGGGAAGCGTGGCCGCCATTCAGCGTTGTAGGGCCCTGCGAGTGGGAGCGACGCAAAGCGCTCGGGCGGCCCTACCTCCCTGGACGTCCGCGGGGCTGGCGGTGCAGGGGGACGCGTGCCTGACCTTGGCGTCCCCGAGCACAGCCTCGGGAGCAGCTAGTTTGACGCGCACGGGAAAGGGGCGGGGGAAGGCTCCCCTGGACTCCGAGGAAAGGATACAGCCCACCCCCAAGTCATTTAACCTTGTCGTTGTGGTCAAACCTGTCAGGGGTCTCTAGTAATGCTAAGGAGTATTTATAAAACACATTTCACATTTTTATAAAGGAAATGAGACCGAAAAGTTTAAATGACTCGTCCTTGGCTGCTCAGCCAGGAAGGGGTAGGTAGAGCTGAGATTCGAACCCACACGGTCATACGGAAGATGGAGTTGGAAAGAAAATTCGTGGTCTTTATACCACATAGCAACACTATGCTTTACACATCATGACACCTTACAGCTTAGGTAAGTTTTTCATAAGTGAAAAGGTCTTTTAATCCCTACAACCACTTGTGTTATGGAACAGTTCAGAACTGAAATTATTTGAAGGTGAGCTGTGCCCTTGCAGATGCTTTTTAAGCAACGAGTTCCAACTCTGTTCCTTGATAGACTAGATACCATTTCTCAGAACTAGGGTCAGTTCTCACATCAGACTGCTGCAGTACTAAGGGGATTAATCTTTCTTTTCCGATAGCATTTGGATTCTAAGAAGGTACATCTCTTGCAGATCATGACTGGAATCCTCTCACTTTTTATTAAAATCCTTCCTCACGGGTGGTAACAAATGCCAGAAATTTGGGGTTTCTTGGAACACGTATTTCATCAGAACTTGTGTTTTCTCTCTCATACTGGTGTGCTAGCCTCAGCCTGTTCCTAGCAAACGAAGAAGTTGGTGGGAAAGCAGTTTCCCAGGCGGCTATGGATGATGCTCAGTGGTGAAATTTACTCCTTGGGAATAAAGAGCAGCTCGTGTAATCTCCGTGATGATACTAAGAAACTAATCACTTAAAATGTCTTATTATTGTTTTAAAGGTGCGATGCTTTAGTACATCTGTGGTCAGGCCATTTGCCAAGCTCGTGAGGGTATGTCAACTTTTGTTACTAATCGTAAAGTAAATGAACGTGCGCGGTTAGGGCATGGACTTTTGTAGAAGTACTACCTAAACCTTTCTGCCTGATTTGTAGGTCCCAAAATGTGATGTGTGTGTGGGGATAGGGAATGGAATAAGTTGAATGCCTGGTGTGCAACAGGCCCATGCTTAACCTTTGTGGGAATTTCTTAAAACCCCATAACAATGATGGGAAATAGCTGGTCTTTTGTTTGCAAAAGAGGAAACAGACTGGGAGAACTCGAGTCTGGTCTCAGAGCTGGACTGGAACTAAATCTTTCTGCAAACCTGAGCTCTTGCACTGCAACCATACAGAACTGCTAAGCATATGTAGTCATATATTGATGGCAGCGCGTAGGAAAAAGCCTACAGTTTTTTGTGAAAAATAATTCAAGCATCAGGCATTCAGTAAGCTGCTAAAGAGCTCCATTAAACTGAACATTGATGGGGAGACGCTATAGGGGAAATTTATAGTGTCACCATTAAATGTTTTCTTGGCTCTAACATGTGCAAAACTGTCTTCTATCAGTGTTTAAAATCTCCACTATGTGGAACTGATTAGTTACTGAGTTCAAAGGAAGCATAAGCTCATTTCAGAATCCATGTAATAATTGATTTATAGTTACCGCTGGAAGGGACTCTAGGTACCATATTTCCTAAGCACCACATTTTAAGATGAAAAATCGGAAGCTCAAAAATTGGAAGATTAAGTGACCTAGCCGAGGAAACATCCCTGATTTGTTTGAGAATTGCCATTCAGGATAGCTTTCTGATCCCATATTTGGTATTTAAACTTGTTGTGTGCTCTAAACAGTGTATTTTAATATACGTATTTAATCCTGCTATTGGCAGAATGATATCTGAAGTGATTTTCCTTTTCTCTTCCTCCCCCACCCCATCCTTTTTTTAAAGCCACCTGTTCAGATATATGGTATCGAAGGTCGCTATGCCACTGCTCTTTATTCTGCTGCATCTAAACAGAATAAGCTGGAACAAGTCGAAAAGGAATTGTTGAGAGTAGCGGTAAGTAGCTTTTCTGTTTATTACTTACTAAGTTTCCATCATAGGTTTTTTCCTTATTTGGCCATGTTTCTCTAATGAGGTATATCCTAAGTGAAAATGAACTACAAAAAGAAAAAAGAAAAAAAACCTGTTTTCTGTAATCATGTTGATAGGAATAGTACTGGGTATTGTTATTCTGAACCTATTGTATAATAGGTACAGGCAGATACGAACAAGGATATTATTAATATCAGGAACCGAGATTTGAGGCTAAGAAGAAATAGAGGTCACCTTTGAAAATCTATGCCTGTATTTCAGGCAGTTCTAAAATAGTCTTTAGAATGTATTATGACTTGCTTTGCTGGGAAGTTTCTTTATGGAGCCTTTCCTCATTTTCAATTTTTTATTTTATCCCCAAGATGTGAGAGGGAAATAACCAAGCAGAGCACTCTGGGCAACAAAATCAGCAAAGGTGTATTGAGCTCCAGTACAGAACTGACAGATGGGGAAGCTACAAGGACAGTTTATTTTTACACTTTGTTTTTTTAACCTGGAAAGAAGAGTGAATTAATTGAATTAACGGAAGTGTACCAGTGTAACTTGGGAAAATCTGTTGTCACTTTAACCGAATTTTCTAGTTAACACGTTTCCGTCCACTTTGTTGCTTCCCCTTCTCTTGCTTTGTAGCTGCCACCTCCGACAAGAAGCTCTGCATTAAAGGAGGAGAGGGAGGGGCGCCTGGGTGGCTCAGTCAGTTAAGCCTCCGACTTCAGCTCAGGTCATAATCTCACGTTTCTGAGCTCGAAGGCACAGAGCCCGCCTCACATCCTCTCCCTCTCTCTCTGCCCCTCCTCCACTTGTTCTCTCCCTCTCTCTCAGATCAAATAAATAAACTTAAAAAAAAGGGGGGGGAGAGGGAGACACAGTCTAGCGTATACTCTCTAGAGAAAGTTTTGCACTTTTTTAGTTTTATGTTTTAAGAATTTCTTCTATTTTTAATCTTATTTCTGAAGATTTTTTTTTATCATACTGTTCAGAAGAAAAAACCCTGATGAGGCTAGTCATATAGGATAATATTTATTCTGTTCATTTTTCATCTCAAGCTTTTTTTTTTTTTTTGGAATTTTTGTCCTAGCAGACAGTAATGTTCGTTCCATATTCCTTTCTCTGTCCAGTTAGCTCTACAGATGATGCTTACTGTCTGAGTTGGTGTGACCAACCCACAGAGTCAACAGCCTTACTGTTGGAGACACTTGGGAGAGGGGTACCAAGAGCAGACAGGATCACACACAGGCATTTTTGGAGGTGATAATTACTGCCCGCTACTTGTCATGTATGGCCATTTTGTTTATTTATTTTTTAATTTTTTTTAATGTTTATTTTTGAGAGGAAGAAAGGGACAGAACACAGGTGGGGGAAGGGCAGAGAGAGAGAGAGAGAGAGAGAGAGAGAGAGAGAGAGAATCTGAAGCAGGTTCCAGGCTCCAAGCTGTCAGCACAGAGCCCGACACAGGGCTTGAACCCACAAACCGTGAGATCATGACCTGAGCCAAAGTCAGATGCTTAACCAACTGAGCCACCCAGGCGCCCCATATATGCCCATTTAAAACCGAACAGTGGTATTCACAATGGAGTGACCTAGATTGTGGGTGTTAAGAATGGGGTTTGACTATAACCTAGAAATCAGTTAAGATGTGGAGACGTAGAAAGGAGGCACTTACCTTAAGACTCTTTGTAAATGAAAATTAGCAGTTTTTTGGCACTGAGAGGAAAGTGATGCTACACAGGTGCCACTAACTGCCCGTTGGATGATACAACAGAGAAAGATGGGAAACACGAAAAACCGGATTACCCAAATGCCAGCTTTTAATTTGCGTAAGTCCTCGATTTTTATGGAAAATTGTTTCTATGGAGCCAGTCGAGTGGAAGTTTTAGCATTAGGTGGTGTATTACAGGTAGCCTGGATTAGAGCAGACTCTGGCCGAGAGCCTGGGAGAAGGTGCTAGCAGTGAGTGAAAGGCTGACAGGTATTTAACTGAAAGATGCCCAAACGGAAACAGCCATTGTTTTGTTAGAACCCTGGCCTGATACTAAGGGGAGCAAGGTGCCGGAAGCTACCCTGGGTCGCTGAGGACAGACATTTATGAATTAACAAAATGGAGACGCGTGGTCCCTCTCCTGGTAGCTGCACTCCCACTGTTCGTCCACTCTGCCTCCCAGGCTGATTGAGGCTGCTCTGGAAACACCAGAGCTCTCTCACGGGGCTCCGTAAGAGGCAGGACAGAATCAGGATCACTCTGACACAGAGAGGCCCCCCTCCAGGGGAATAACAGGGAGACTTCCTTTGCTGTTAGAGCACCTTTTCAGCTGAGTATTACCCATAGTAAATATATTAACATATGCAGTTCATTGAATCTCGGCTGCTTAGTTTTTCTGTAATCTCTCTTGAAAAGCAAAAATAAATTTAAGAGACTTCATAAAGTATCTTTAAGTTTTTCCAAGAAGTACCATTATATCTTGTGTAAAACCAAGGTATGGTGTATTCTCAAAGGCAGAGAAAATTATTTGATTGTAAACTTTTCTTCATACATGCTTTGAGAGTGCTAATTTAATGAAACACGTGATTCATAACAAAATATGTTGTGGTGGCGAGGATCGTTCATGCACTAAAGAGTTGAAGAAATTATTTTTTTGGTACTTTCAGCAAATCTTGAAGGAACCCAAAATGGCTGCTTCCATTATGAATCCCTATGTGAAGCGTTCTGTGAAAGTGAAAAGCCTAAACGACATGACAGCAAAAGAGAGGTTCTCTCCCCTCACATGCAACCTGATCAGTAAGTATTAGATCTTTTCTGCTGAAAATCTTGCCACTGGAAGTGTGATCCGTGGACCAGGAACGTCAGCGTCACCTACCTGCCTTTTGGCCGCGATCTAAGGACTTAGCCAACCTAATAAATCAACCTACTGCATTTTAACTAGCTCCCCAAGTGAATTGTTTGTGAGTTAAAGTTTGAAGAGCACTGTCTAAAGGATATGACCGTGTAACAAAGTAATTGCAGTCACTACTTTTCAACCGGTGGAGAAGACAGATAGGATTCATGGCAAGGAAACGGTGTGTAATCGGTGGCTGTATCTCTGTCCTCAAAGACATTTGCATTGTTTGGTACATTAGGCTTGCTTTTCAAGTCCCATGGCCAACCCAGAATACATGTTCCAAAGAACATGTATTCATGGCATCATCTTTGAATATAGATAATATGTTAATTTGGGGATTTGTAGCCAAACATTGGAATCTAACCTGAAATATGAAAATCAGGTTGCAGGCCATGGTCAGGAAATCGGTTGGAGATCTGTAGGGCCTCCCCACACACCTGGCTATTTTAAATGCTTGTCAGTGGTGGGTTTTTTTAAACATTGAATATACTTTTTAAATACCAAGCACCATCTTCTTCATTCACATTCTTAAAGGACATTGCATATAGCATTCTAAGGCCACAAATCTAAGTTTGCTTTTGAGGTGAATATAATACCTCGTGAATAACCTAGGGGTTTTTGTTTTGTTTTGTTACAATAGTATACTAACATACAAATATAATTTGTTGTCAGTTTGGCTTACATACAACACTCAGTGCTCATCCCAACAAGTGCCCTCCTCAATGCCCATCACCCACTTTCCCCTCTCCCCCACCCCCCATCAACCTTCAGTTTGTTCTCTGTATTTAAGAGTCTCTTATGGTTTACCTCCCTCCCTCTCTATTTGTAACTTTTTTTCCCCTTCTCTTCCCCATGGTCTTCTGTTAAGTTTCTCAAGATCCACATATGAGTGAAAACATACCTTTCTCTGACTGACTTATCTCACTCAGCATAATACCCTCCAGTTCCATCCATGTTGCTGTAAATGGCAGGATTTTATGCCTTCTTGTTGCCAAGTAGTATTTCATTGTATATATATACCATATCTTCTTTATCCACTCATCAGTTGATGGACATTTAGGTTCTTTCCCTAATTGGCTATTGTTGAAAGTGCTGCTGTCAACATTGGGGTACGAGTGCCCCTAGGCATCAGCACTCCTGTATCCCTTGGGTAAATTCCTAGCAGTGCTATTGCTGGGTCATAGGGTAGATCTGTTTTTAATTTTTTGAGGAACCTCCACACTTTTCCAGAGTGGCTGCACCAGTTTGCGTTCCCACTAACAGTGCAAGAGGGTTCCCTTTTCCCCACATCCTCTCCAGCATCTATAGTCTCCTGATTTGTTCATCTTAGCCACTCTGACTGGCATGAGGTGGTATCTCAGTGTGGCTTTGACATGTATTTCCCTGATGATGAGTGATGTTGAGCATCGTTTCATGTGTCTGTTGTCCATCTGGATGTCTTCTTTGGAAAAGTGTCTAATGAATAACCTGTTGTGAGTGATTTTGACGTTACTGAGACACCTTCGCTTTCCCAGATTTGCTTGCTGAAAATGGTCGCTTGAACAACACCCCTGGAGTCGTTTCTGCCTTTTCGACCATGATGAGTGTCCACCGTGGAGAAGTTCCTTGCACAGTGACCACTGCATCCGTAAGTGACAGTTTGTTGCTGCTGTTTGCTTTGACATCCGTGCATCGCGTTTTGCATGATGAAAAGAAAAAAAAACAGGCTAAAATCCAGAAATCGGGAAAGGCGATTGGTCACTTAGGAGGTTTGCTTCACTTCTTACACGAGCTGCCATGAACCTGCGCTTTGGAGGGGCCGGTGTGTGTCCCGTTGGTGCCTCCCTACCCGCTGACTGTTCGGAAGGACGAGACTGGACTCAAATGTGTTAGGAAGTAGTGGTTTATGTTCCCTCACAAGTTGGAGTTATTTCACAAATCCCTTGGTAAGTAGTCTCCTGAAACTGGACTGTCTAACCTTTGGTGGCAGCGAACGGGAAGGGTGGGAAGGGCAGGCCCTTGTGGAGTTGCTGACGTGGCTGTAATAATAGACCTATATGCCGAGTACTTCGTAACGTATTATTTAATGGCAGCGTTGTATGTGAGGTAGCATTACCCTTATTTTACAGATGAGTGAACCCAGGGAAATTAAGTCATTTGCCCAAAGTGACAAAATAGGGAATCAGGGCTTGAACATGGCCCTCTCTCTCGCAAGAGCACGTACCTTAAGCTGCACCACCTCCCCAGAATTCCTTTTGTTGATGTTGATTTTCTCCCTACTGTAGTTCAGACCGCATAGGAAATCAGCCTTGAGGGGCTTACTTCTCAGTAGAGGACGGCGGATTTGCTTGGAATACGCAGCACCTGACCTCATCTAGGTTAATATTTCTGGTATTTCAGAGATACTCTCACTCTCCAAAAGAGCACGGCTTCAGAGAGACGTTTTACCCCAGATCATGTATTTGCACGTTTGTGGTTCATAGTCGGTGCACAACTGACTGCGAATCCTTACAGCTCAGGCATCTGCCCGGGCCCACTGGGCCTGCCCCAGTTCTCGGTGACAGCAGGGCCCAGATGAGGCCTCACCAGGCAGGTCATACCATCCCCGTGCCTGAGCACTGGTATAAATTATGTCATTCAGTGAGTACAAGGACATGATTTTTTTATTTATTTTTTACTTTTAATTAAAAACCATTTTTTTTAAATGTTTATTTTTGAGAGAGAGACCGAGCGTGAGCAGGGGAGGGGCAGAGAGAGAGGAAGACACAGAATCCGAAGCAGGCTCCAGGCTCTGAGGTGTGAGCACAGAGCCCGATGCGGGACTCGAACCCACAAACCACGAGATCATGACCTGAGCCGAGGTCAAACGTTTGACTGAGCCACCCAGGCACCCCAAGGACATTATTTTTTTAAAGGGTGCATATTTTTGTAAAAGTTTTTCAGAACCAACTGTTGCTAGTGCAGCAGTGTTGGATGTTGAAACTCCCGGGTAAATAAGTTTCCACTGTTCAAAAACAAAAATTATTCCTTGATTAGTGACTAAGGGCACAGTCTGTAGAAATAGACTGATTTCAAATATTGCAGCAGCTGGGACCTTAACCACTCTGAACCTGTTCTCTCCTACGGGAAATGGGAATAAGAGCCGCTGGCCGCCCAGAGTTGTCCCGATTAAAGGGGGTGGTGGGTGTGAAATGCCAGCACAGACCGGTGCCTGGCACCCGCTAAGCCTCTGAGTGGGAGGTGTGCACGTACTTCGGAGCTCTGTAACCTTGGAGGCCTGGCGAATGATGTCTTGATTAAACACCAGCAGACTTTCACACCAGCTCCCCCAAGAGGCATTGTTAGATCTTTGCGAAGATGGAAAGCCTTATCTGCTAGCTTGTGGACCCTTAGGTGTGGGGGTGGAGAGAGAGGATTTGTGACAAGAGGCCGCTCCTTCAGCCTTTCTCACTCTCCCCTCACGAGGAGTAGGAGTTGAGGCAGAGAGAACACAGGCTGACCTCTGAGTGCTGGCTCTGTCAGAGTCAAGTGCAGAGCCGTGCACCCAGGCGTTCCCCGTGAGGCTCGGAGTGCAGCGTGCTTCTAGAAGCTCCTGGGAACCAGAGGTCTTAGAGATGCTAGAACCGGGTCAGGTTGCAGCTCTCCATCCAAGGACATAGTGGCCTCCTGCCATGCCCACAGGGCTGCACAGGAGAGGCCTGTGTCATCAGGCAGCATTAACTTCAGTATTGGGGGGAGTTCCTCCCCAGTCGTGTCTAAGTTGTACCGCTGATACCAGGGAGCAGAGACGGGGAGGGAGTGGCATTTATGGGCATCAGTGACCCGCCCAGTGAGCTCGCCGAGGTGTTCTTGTGGGACGGGACATCGGCATGTTCCCGGCACACCAGCGGTGTGAGTAACTTGCGGTGCAGCTCCTGGAAGGGCCCAGAGACCACACAGGAATTCACAAGGCCTGCCGTGCTGATGTGTGCCGGGGGTATTTTCTTCCTGAGCTTTTACGTGGAAAGTTCGGTTCTGCTTTATCTACTTAATTAAAGGATGGTTTTGTCCTTTTTTTAGCCTTTAGATGAACCCACTCTTGCTGAATTAAGAACAGTCCTGAAGAGCTTCCTAAGTAAAGGCCAAGTATTGAAATTGGAGGTTAAGGTAGGTTTGTAATTATGTATGGTGTGTTTCCTCAGGTTCTTTGACACTGTTGAGTGGCTGTAGAAACTGAAAAATTAAATCTCACCAAATACTCAATTGTTTCTAATAGAAACTTTATGTTCTCAATTTAAATGATTATGGATTCCATTCACAATCTGACTTCTTTTTTCTAGACATAATGATAACATCTTACATTTGTACAGCATGTAGACTTTTCAAAGTACTTTTTCATCTTTCTGTTCGATCAATGAAATATCAATGCTTTTTCCACATTTCCAACCTATTTTTTTTCCTAGATTGATCCGTCCATCATGGGTGGAATGATTGTCCGTATTGGAGAGAAATATGCTGATATGTCTGCGAAAACCAAGATTCAGAAGCTGAGCAGGGCCATGCGGGAGATTTTCTGAAAGTGTTGATTTTCTGTCCATGAAAATCCCTAAACTTGTAGCAACAATAAAATGCTTCCTGAACAGAACATACACTGTTTACTATCTTTTTTGAAGCGGAAATACAGAGAACCTTATTTTCTGTCTTTCTTTCAGAATCCACCCAGCTAAAAGGTTAAAAGCCCTGTTGGTTGGAGATTTTAGTTTGTGTAGATTACTCTTAGGAATTTATGGAAGCTTGTGTCATTAGGAAGAACTGTTAACATTTATTGAGGCCTTTATTGCAGGCACCATTAAGTCCTTAATGTGTCTTACCTCACGACCTTGGCCTCTGGGCTCAGAGCCCGGGGAGGGGCTGACCCTGCGGGCGGAGTTGATGCCAACAACCAGGCCAGTTACCGCCCCGGAGTTTTAGTTGCAACCAGGCCAGTTACCGCCCCGGAGTTTTAGTTGTCGGTGCCCATGTCCAGTCACAGATCCTGAAAGCGGGCCCCCCAGCCCCCAGGACCCGTGCTGGTCAAGACATTGGCAGCTGCCCCTCGCCGTCCTGCTTCGTGCTTCTTAACAGCTTCCGCGGCACGTGGACCCACGCCTGTTGCTGTGCCCCGAGGTCCACCGTCAGCCAGGTGAGTGCGTGTGTTTAAGGTACTGCAGACAGGGCCAGCTTGTGCCATCTGACCATTCTAACAAGTTCTTAAGTCCTGTGCATCTTGTTTTAAACCCAAAGTGACCCGTCTTAACAGTCCTGCCCTTCATCTTCTAGTAAATATAAAGGCAGTGACGCTCTGTATAAAGGCTCTCAGATAGATTCTGGCTAAAAAGCAGTCTTCATTCTGGAATCTACTAGAAGAATGCCATTAATCTAACAAGGATTCGTTCCCTCCCTCCCACTGCGGGCAGAAGTCTGGATCAGAGCTGCGCACTCAGCAGAGGGCAGCAGGGTAGCTGTCCCGACCCCTGTGAATGTCCTCACAACCGAGGACTGGCCAGGAGCTTCGGCCCGGATAGGAAGTCGGGACGTTCCCCCCGCCGCAGGCAGCTGTTCCGGCGGTGGCCGCACCGCTCGCTGAAGGCACCGCTCTGGCCGAACTGCCCGTTGGTCCTGCTGATTCTCCCAAGACCTTTCCGGCCAACCAGCAGACGGGCAGCGGAGTCCCGTTCCCACAGGCTGGGCCCAGACAAAAGGCAGTTCTGCTTCTCTGATAATCAGCTGATCTGAAAGGGTGGCCTGAAGGCATTTCTCCGAGACCCCCGCTCTGTGTGTGGCCGCTGCGCTTCGGGTTGTGAAGTACATCCCGACGGACTGGAACCTTGGGAGTACCCGGCAGAGGCCAGGCACAGCGATACTACGCGCATACCACCAGAAAGTTCCGTAAGTAAGGGGACGTGACGCCATCTACAGGGAAGTTCGTGATGTCGACTCCGGCTGCTCTACACCCTGGGACGGTAGACTGGCGGCTAGGAATGTGCCCTGGAGCCCCCCAGGGGGTGTGGGTGCGAGCCTGCTCTGCTGCTTCCCACGGGTGGGGCGCCCCGGCTCCTCCACGCCTGGCTTTCGTCCCCTGTAGACGGAAGCGATCATGCTCACTTCCAGAGGGACCGCAACAGGGAAGCAAGAGCACGAGCCAGTGCGGGGAGGCGGAGGCGGAAGGGTGGCCGTAAACCTTGATTACTGGCTCCGTGGCCTGCCACTTCCCTGGGTCGTGTGACCCCAAGGATTGCTGAAACGCAGCACCCACCTGACACATTATGGTCACGTGGCAAAGTCCCTCCGGTACTACCTGCAGAAATCTGCCTCAGGGTTTGTCCAGCACTCCCGGTCCCTAATGGGCCATTAGGATGACTCCTGCTCCTTTGGTCCTCCAGGAAGGCCTCCCCTAGTAAAATACGCTGACCCTGACATACCCCCCCTCCCAAATCGGATGCTGCTTTTGAGGCCACTTCGTGTATCTTGACGCTTTAACAACAACTCTGTGATACAGGTGGAGCAGAGATACCGCCTGAGGAGAGAGATTGAGGGGCCCTAGCGTTTGCGCAGTGTCACGTGCTCGACCGGCTGTTGGATCACGTCCCTGAGCCCTGTCGGCCTTCATCCTAGCTTGCCTCGTGCCTACGGCCAGCCCAACACCGCACCAGACGGCATCCCACACGCGTGAATCACCGTAAAACCACAAGCTTCTAAGACACCGGACGACTGATGGACAAAATATCTTTGGGAGAGGGGTACCCCGGGGGGTTCGCTCAGTTAAGCGTCCAACTCTTGATTTGGACTCAGGTCGTGATCTCACAGTCGTGAGATCGAGCCCCTCCACGCTGAATATATACATATATGAGTACCGTAATATTGCCCCAATCCTTCAGAGCAAATCCAACAAACAACCTTCCTGTTGGTTGAGCACATAGAATCAGAGGAAGTGTACGAAATGCTTCAAACACGGCCTTATGTGAGCACCAGATCAGCCTTGGGTTACCCTACCCACAGATCTGTGTACAGTGGTAAATTTTAAAGGAAAAGTTTAAGGAAAAATTTTAAAGCAACCTAAAGATGTTGGGATTGTTTGAATAAATTACAATACATTTAGACAATGAGATACTATGTAGTCCTAAAAAATCAAGTAGTGGGGGCACCTGGGTGGCTCAGTTGGCTAAGCATCTGACTCGATTTTGGCTCAGGTCATGATCTCATGGTTCATGAGATCGAGCCCCATGTCAGGCTGTGTGCTGACAACATGGAGCCTGCTTGGGACTCTGTCCCTCTCCCACTCACGCTCTTTCTCTCTCTCAAACTAAGTAAACACACTTAAAGTCAAGTTGTGGATAAATATATAGCTGATTTAAAAGAAAGCAATTAACAAAAGTGAAGTTTTCTATAAATTATGTAATTGAACATTGCCTTGTACAAGGGAAGTGCTTGGTGTGTATTAGCTATTAATATAAGAACATCTAACACACACACACACACACACACACACATGCACACAGAGCAAGAAAATACAGGAATAATGAGCATCAAAATGTTAACATTTATTTTTGTGTGGAAGAATATCTCCACTAATTGATTTTATTTCCTTTGTATTTTTCTGAGCTTGCTGAATTTTCTGCATTAACAAATATTACTTCTATAATTAGGAAAAAAACAATAAATATTCTAGAATAAAATATTTCCTACTAAATTTGGTTCAAGAGGTACCTACTCAACATGCTTTATATCAGCAATTCCTTCCACTCTCTGAGCTGTGCAACGGGACCGTGTCGATCGCAGAGACGAGTTGTAGTTTGGAAAAGCACTATTTTCTTGGTTTATAATGATTTTAATTTTTGAAACTTCAAATAATAACCAAGAAAAGCACAGGGTTTTTATGTTTACCAAAAACGGGACCTACTGATTTAAAAATAGGGCAAAGACATGCTATTTTATTGTGAAAATGTTTTTTAAGGTCCTATAACAATTCAACAGGAGTTCAAGCCAACCCAAGAACTTTAATGTCTATTTAGTTTTGGGGGGCGGGGGGGAGGGGCAGAGAGAGGAAGACACAGAATCCAAAGCAGGCTCCGGGCTCTGAGCTGTGTGCACGGAGTCTGATACAGGACTTGAACTCACAAACCACAAAATCATGACCTGAGCTGAAGTGAGATGCTTAACCGGGTCACCCAGGCCCCACGACTTCAGAACTTTAACACTGGCTCACATTCAGAGAAATCAGTGATGAAATAGGAATTTTGCCTTAAAACCAGATCAGAAGAAAATGCCATAAATCATCCCCTAAAATTCAGGTAACCGTAAAATTCAGTGTCGGGTCTGCCAACGGCGCCCAGGGTTACGACTCAGGGTTGTGAACACGCGGCGTTGTCCGCGTCGGAAACTTCGCGGAAAGCCAGCGCGATCCTCGGAATGTCCTGGTAAGACAAGCTGAGCCGTGTGCTCACCCCTCAGCACCCCTGGCATTTCTGCTGCCACCGCTCAGAACTGCTCAAGTTCTCGGAAGGAGTCGGTACCGGGAGATGCATTTCTCCCTGGAACCATCATTTGTGTGCAGAAAGCGCGGGAAGGGTGGTGGGTTTGGTCCGCTTCGTTGTCCTTCCCCAACTCCAGCCTTCCCCGTGGGAGAAGGAAGCACACAGGAAGGGGAGCCATTGGCCGGGCTCTCTGTTTCCTGCCTGCTCAGAAGGGAGGTGGGGCAGAAAGAACCCGAAACAATCCACCGGAACAGGGTTGGCTTTCTCGTTTTATTCATGAACCATGTGAATTGAAACCGTACAGGTCAAAATGAACAAAGAGCTGTTTTGAAGAGATTGTTCTTTTTAGGGTCAAGATACACAGGAATAGCCATCTGTACTGGTGTCGCTACTGGGTTAAGAAAAACAAAATCAGTTACCATAATCTGAATCAGTAAAGTGTAACGTTTCATACATAATAAGGTGCCGAAAGGAACACTCGACCAGGAGAACTAACCTCAGCTTCTTTTAAACAAACAAAAAAAGCAACCTAATGTCTTGGCCCTGCTTCATCAAACCTTGGACGAATACATAATTCTACAATTTATAATAGAGTCTAATAATGTTTAGAGCTCCAGTGACATTACATATCAGACAATATAGTCTCCCTTTTATGGAAAATCAACCAGTACCATTATTTGGCAACAGAAGTATATTACAGTCAACAGGACATCCATGGCGGGGGTGAGGGGTGGCTGAGTCTCACCCCCGGGGAAGGGTTGTGAGGGAAGCAACATGCCACCAGCAGTGGGACCCATTTGTCACGAGGGACTCGTGTCAGACTGATACATTCTTTTTCCAAACAGGTAAAGGCTAGCTGGAGTGGCCTGCAGGCACTGCTGGGTAGGACCCCCAGGCTCTGGCTTTTCCTGTCCCCAAAGTTTTCTGAACTACGGCCCGAGGAGCAGTTGACTGGCTAACTCATTCCCACTCAGCCCCGTTGCTACCCCAGCCAAGAGGACACGGCGCTAAGAAAGGTCAACACCTATGCTGGGCGGATGGACCAGAGCTGGTCCAGCTCTGACGAACTGGCCTGAGATGCCCAGCCCCCTGCCCCCGGGTTGAGCTTGAACAAGGAGATCTCTGAACGGCCCCATCTTTGGGAAGAAAGTCAGTTACATCCACCAGGACAGCTCCTCAAGGTGATTTGCAGATTCCTCGTATGCCTCAACAGATTCCAGGAAGCTCCCAGAAATCACAGCTTCCCACCCTGGAAGTCCAGGAATCACTTGGACTCCAATGTTCACCGATCTCAGGCTTATCAAAAAGGAACTTCCACTGCTGGTTAGCAGCAAGAAGCACGTAGCTAACCGTTGAAAGAAATGTTGAAAACCCGGCGCTCACACTCCCCACGAGTCCCTGCAAGCCATCGGCCCTACACTCTCCACGGCAGCGACCCCCATGCAGTGCCCTGTCTTACCAGGAACTATTTGCTTTGTGGCATCACTCCCAGTCTGTTAGGGGAAGCTGGCCCCCCAGCTTGTCACCTCCTGAAATGACTTCCAACTGTATGTCTCAGGGGTTTAGACATCGAGTTTCACGGGCTGTTGTGTTGTATCTTCTCCTCGGTGGCCTGCAGGGACGTTTCTGGTGGCAAGTCTGTGCCCTAGAAGCATCTTGGGCTACTGCCTCTTTTCTGGGAAGGGGAAGATGAGGAAGCCATCTTGCCCCTGGGATCTCCATTAGGGACACCGGCATCTCAGGAGACTGCTCTGCCCTGCCTGTTTTGTGTGCCCAGAAACTCCAAAGTTCACTCTTCAACCCACCCAGCTACGCAACAGGCAGAAGTGGCGAAGACGCCCTGGGGAAATTTCATTGAAAAGGCAAACATCAAAGGGATGTGCCCAATCTATCCAGGAATCCAGAAAGAGAACTGCAAAGGGTGACCTGGAAGTCGGGGGCGGAGGGGAGGGGGAGGCGGTAGGAAGTCCTTCCCATGTTCTGAACTCTCTAGAAGGATGTTTGGTTCAGGCCTGAATTCCTGATCAATCTGCCAGAACTCATGGAAGCCTCTGTGGCACATGGATCCGATGGGAAACAGGCTCTCAGTACTCTCCTCCTTCCTGACACAACCACCTTCCAGAATGTTACCTGTTCAAGTCAGTTTTTTAATGAAACGCCAAGGTCCCACCCGAGGTCATGGCTACAGGATACGTTTCATTTCTTCATACCACCCGTTTCATTTAAACTAACCATATTCTCTGCCCCCAAAATGACTTCTTTGAATTTCTAACATATGCAACTTGGATTTTCCTTTTAATATAAGCAATTTAGTTGGGCTGAACCCAAGTAATCTGATTAAGTATTTTCTACTCCTGGAATAGGTTTTTAATTTTTTTTTCTATACTTTTATGCACTTAAATTAGATTCCTAAAATACTCTCATTATACATACAGAAAAATAATCTCTCAATGACGAATCACATTTTACAATAACAAGTTAAATATTTTGACTACAGAATCTATGTTAGTTTATGCAACATTTACCAGCATAGCCTCTTACACACCATATATACAGTTAGTCATGGACATTCCCATAAACACACAGCAGAGATTTCATGACAAACCTTTTAAAGAGCATTAACTTTTTCACTTTATGGATTGGAATTCTGCATTTTTCTTAGCTGGAAACTGTATCAAACGCCGAAAACCAGACGCCAAGAGCTGATTATCATACACAGGACATTTTTTGTTGTAGATTTCTCATCTATATACATGTATTTACACATATGTTCACCACCTATAGACGTGAGGGTACAAAGCTAATGTAGCTAAGGCAATACAACATGAATGATATGATTGCCAACTTCTCAATCTACGCAGGGCTACGGAAGGTAGAAGGAAAGGGGCCAAGAGGGTATGGACTTCAGCTAGCTGGGCTTCAGCAGACAACATCTAAAGCTGGCTTCACAGTTCAAAGACACTTGGGCTATTGGCAATGCATGTTTTCGATGCATGTGTAAAAATAAATATCATCACCAAAGCTCTTGCCAGAATATCTACTTTCTGACACAGTGACTATTTAGCAGAGGACATCTTAAGGATGTTGATTGGTAAAATGCGCATCAAAACGTTCATTTATGAAAATTAACGCGGACACAACGTTAATTACTCTGGAATTAACTTTCAGTAGTTTGGAAGGTTGCATTACGTGTAGCAACAAAGCTACAATTTGCTACTTCATTCAAAGCGACGCAGTCATACCCACACAAGATGAATGCGCAACGTCTGTGCAACTTTCCGTCAATAATTTTACTTAGCAAGCTTTGGGATTCCGGGCAGAATCGGGAAACAGAAAGGATTATTGCTCTGTGTGTGTAGGAATGAGACTGATTGGCCAAGAGGAAGCAGAACTGCAAATGTGGAGCGTCCAGCCCAGCGCAAGAAAAAGGAACAAGAAGTTGCTTTGTGAGAGAAAGCAACAGCGAGCAAGCTCACCTGCCTGGCAGGTGCGTGGACTTCTAAAACTTGAGGCTACTCACACACGGGGCTCTTTCCTCTCTCCTGAGCTCACCCTCCTCCAAAGCCATCCGTGGGATCCTACAGGGAGAGCTGAGCTGGGTAGGCCCCACGTCCCAGAGGCAGGTGCCCCCAGACGCCTGGAGACTCCTCAGCTCTCTCTCCAGGGAGTGGCCGTGGACCAAGCCGCGTGCAGACCCCGGGGAAGGGGCACGCGCACCTCCCCCAGCCTCCTTGCTTCTGTTCCTCTGGATGGTCCTCTGAAGGCAGAGGCTCAAAAGGCCTCCCTGTCCTACCGGGAAAGGGCAGAATAGCCCCCCGCGGCTGACCAAAGATCAAAGGGAACGGTCTTATTTCAAATTAGTGGGTTAAAGGCTCGAAGGCCCGGGCGCCTGGGGCACGCCCTGGACGGGGAGCTAAGACAAGGGCAGATGACTCCCTCTCTGGCCGTGGGGCACATCTGTCACCGAGGGGGTTGGGTCTCGTACCCTCTGATTAGTCTGGACCGTTTGTGCTGCTATGAAACAAGAGCAGACGCTTTGAAAAGTATTTTCAGCTCAGCTCTCCCCGCCTCCACCTGCCAGGGAGACTTTACAAAGGGAGAAGGCAGAAGGTGAAGCCCCACCTGCCTCAAGAACCAAGCGACACAGCGTGTCCAGGGCCCGCTTCGCGAGCGCGTGACCCGCACAGTCACACGGGACCACGTGCTTGGTTCAATCCTCTGCCGCCACCACCTCAAACTTCTTAGTAATTTTCAACAAGGGGCCCCGATCTTCATTTTGTAGCGGCTCCTGAGCGCGACCACGGTGGGGTCAGGCCAGCCCGCTCCTCTGTTCAATCCACTTGGCTTCGTTTCTCTGGGCGCACACGCAAACACACACACGCCACACACGCATCACGTGCACACCGCACGCAGGCACAGCGCACGTATCACGCACGCCACACACACTGTCAGGCTCACACGCATCCTCTCACACACATACACCACACGCGTTCACACACTATATACACTCATACTCGCACATACACACGCTACACATTTACACACCCCAGACCCCACACACAGCCGCCCCACGCTCTCTCACAACACCATACATGCAACCGCGGGGGCCGCAGGAGGTGGAACCAGCGCCCCCGGAGCCGCCCGCGGACCGCGGGTTCCCAACGGGAGATCGCCCCCTGGCGGCCACGGCGGGTAGGAAGGCAGCCGCTGATTCCTCAACCACACCGCAACCCCCTCTCTCTGGTTCCTGAATCCCCCTCTGTCCTAGGCCTCCGCTCTTTTCAGTCGGAGACGCGGGAGGAAATAAGAGATTTGAGTATAAGAGGAGGAACGCAGAGGCACAGAGCTTTAGAAACCCAGCCGCGCAGGAATGTTATTCTTTTAAATGACAAAAGCACAAAACCGGTGTTGTAGAAGAAAGGTCTCTATTCCTACCACTGCACCAAAAGAAACCCTGGTGACTGCTTAATTCTCAGGAAATATCAGAGAAACGCTCAATGGTTTTCAAGACTGACCAAATGAGCCCACTTCTGAGCGCAGTTTTACCTGGTGGGCTTTGAATACTAAAATAGTCGCACGATTCAGATGATATTAACAATACAGGCTGCTATAGGAAATAGAACAGAATCCACTTAAAAACAATTCACACAGGGGCGCTTGGGTGGCTCAGTTGGTTTAAGCATCCGACTCTTGATTTCAGCTCAGGTCATGATCTCACGGTTGGTGGGTTCAAGCCCCCCCCTCCCCCCCGCCGTCTGGCTCTGTGCTAACAGCCCAGAGCCTGCTTGGGATTCTCTGTCTCTCTCTCTCTCTCTCTGCTCCTCTCCCACGCCCTGTCTCTGTCTCTCTCTCTCAAAAATAAACATTAAAAATAAAATTTACACAAACCCTGACATACAGTAGGGGCAAATTTACCCTGAAATACCACAACCACATACAGTGTCCAAAAACTTACTCTATTACGTATGTGTTATCTGGTTCTCCAAGGCCAGAGCAATGAGGGTTTCTCTCAATGGAGGAACTGATCTGCCTGTCACTGATATAATTATTTCGAGGTGGAGATGAGCTTTCACAAGCATTGGGTGGTATTTAAATAACTCAAAGTCAGATCTACAATTAGGCCATGAAAGCCACAGAGGCAGGCCTTTCCTCTGTATCTCCCAGTCCCTAAGACAGTGGCCTAGTGCAGGGTGGGGACTCCCAGAATGAACAACACACTATTAGCCTTCCTGACTGAGTTACTAAGAGATCACAGCCCAGAGATAAGACTCCAACATGTTGGCATCTGGGTTTTCATGCTCCCAAGATAGAGAGAGCTGTTAGATGTTTCTATCCTTCACGTGCTTATCAGGAATAGATTCTGGCTCCCACGGATATCAGGTGATGTACCTCAGTTGAGCGTGATGACCTACAAACACATCCTGGATCTGATACAGCATGGGGTGAGGAAATGGGAGTTCTAGAACTTTCCTTCCCTTTAGCTCAAATAAACGGCTGTTTTCCAAGCACGACAGACATGCCAACTTGATTTGCACCATACTAAGCGGCCCCCACAGAACACAGCTCAGGGCACTGCCAGGAGTCTTGGCTGCTGACCTGGGCTATTCCCAGCAGAAAGGGGAAGGCCTGCAGGCATTTCGACACCTCAGGGCACAAACAGAAGGAGGTGTTACTTTCCCCGAATGCCTCATAGGGCAGCTCAGACCACAGCCTCGGAGGCTTCACCTTGTCACCGGTTTCTGGTGCTACCCATTATGCTTTTCACCTGGTAGGAACTCGGCCTCCGATACCAGAAAGCAAAGGAGAAACAGCCAGGACCGACTGTTTCCCTCAACCTCACCTTCTGGCACCAGAGGCTCTATATGTGTAGAGCAAGTCCCTCTGGAGTAGGCAGACCCTTTACCAACCTCACGTTCACCTCGAGTCTGAAAAGACCCTACCACCTCTGAAGTCTGCCAGTGTCCGTTTCAAAGTGCTCGTGTCTGCTATAAAGCTCATCTCCAACCTCAAAGGAGAAGGCAGTCAGAATAAAAGGAAAGGAAAGAGGAGGAAAGGAAAGGAGAGGAAAGGACAGGAGAGGAGAGGAAAGGGAAGGAAAGGGAAGGAAAAAGGGAAGGAAAAAGGGAAGGGAAAGGAAGGAAAGGGAAGGAAAAAGGGAAGGAAAAAGGGAAGGAAAAAGGGAAGGAAAAAGGGAAGGGAAAGAAAGGGAAGGGAAGGGAAGGGAAGGGAAGGGAAGGGAAGGAAAGGAAAAGATAGGAAAGGGAAGAGAAGGGAAGGGAAGGGAAGGGAGCACATGAAATACAATTAAAACCCACTAGCTGTTCCCAACGGAAAGTTTTAACATTGTTACACACAAATACAAATTTCCTTCTGAAAAATCAAAAAGTCCAACCAACCAGAAAAGGCTATTTGGAGTAGAGATGGAGAAGTCTTTTTCTCCTCATACAAAGTATTGGCAAACTCTAAATTATACTCCTAAATCTCCACCTTTCTAATAAAACCAGAAGCACTCATCCATTTCCCCTCGTTCTCCAACCCCACCGGATTCGAGAATGCTCCCACTCTGCATGGTCAGTGGCTTATGATTGCACCAGCCAGCTCCTGAAGGGACAGCTCACCTGCCTGGTCTTGGACAGCAGACCTCCAATCATCCTTCCCTGGTGGCTCTAGCATCTAACCCCCTGACTTCATTCCCACCCCGGAAGTCCCACCTGGGGGTGGGGGGGTGGGTACCAGGTCACCAAGATGCAAGTGATCAATTTACCCACTTTCTGATGGGATTTTCTTTTTTCAGTTAAATTCAGTACTATTCAACCACATGAAATCGGTTACCTTCACATACGTAGGTCATGCTCAAGCTCTTCAAAAAAGCAAAGAAGAAAAAAAAGTCCCCTTTAACACTAATGTTCTTTGGAGCGCCGTTCTCTTTCCTGCCGTCAGAGGACAGGGACATGTTATCCAAGCAGTCAAACAAGGAAATCTGGCTCCAGTTTCTCAAGCATCCCTGGTGACCCTAGCCTAAGAGAGTCCCCCTTTCGGGGTCAGGCAAGCCCAGGATGTGAATGAACACCCTCCAGGCTCTCCTGGTGACAGCAGACCCGTTTCCAGGAGATGATCCTGCCAGCCTGCCTGCCTGCCTGCCAGGGAAGACAGTACCAGCCAGAGAAACGGATTGTCCATTCAGGAGAGCTAGTCTACATAAAACCCCAGTCCAAGGGCTCCCGTTCTCAGCACACAGCCTGAGAGCAGAAAAGCCTCTTGCTGGGCTAGAGGAAGTCAGTGTGGCTCAGAGTAGATGGGAAACTTACAAGGGCATGTGGAGGGCTGGGATCAGAATGCCAGGCTATAGTGGCCTACAGAAACCCTGCATTTAGAAGCAAAGCGCTAGGAAACGGATTGCTTATTGGAAAGAGACATTTCTTCTCTATGAAATTTAGCCCAGGCAGCCAAAAAGCCAGAAAACAGCAGCAAAAACAGGCTCAGAGCTGGTCACCAGTGATTACTCTTGCCATGAAACATCATAGGACCTCCAAGCCAAAGAGAATTTTCCAACCGGGCTGGCAACCAGGGCCCAGTGACATTGTAAAGTCATTGTAAAGAGAGGTCAAAGAGACACCATGCACCGTCCACGTTTCTCTATCTCCTCCCCCACCCCAGCATGACTCCTGAGTCATAGCTGGATCTCAGGGCCAGACTACGTCATCCACAAGTAGGATCGGTCACAGTACCAATTACACCAGTGAGTGCAAGGACGCCAACCCAGAATTGCTGTCCTGGAGGAGGCAGCTCAGGGATGCTCAACGTAGTCACTTGGAAGAAAGACTCACATACTGCTCTCTCGCGCCACATTAACTCCGATGATGGGACGCTGCGAGTGGGTGATGCCGTGAGTGGGTGACCGGCAGGCCTAAAAGGGCTACTAAGATTCTTGTCATCGTTCACACTACATCCTACCTGGATAAACAGTGATGACCAGCCCTGACGCACAAAGAAAGCCAATGAAGAAAAGGGAGAACAGAAGGAAAGGGATTGGAATGGTGACCCAATACTACCCCACTGACACATTGCATACGTTTTTTTTCCTACCATAGAACACGTCCTTCACGAATACACTGAACAAACTGTATTGGGTATAGAAATAGGAAAGCATAAGTTGTATGTCTATTTATAGATTTAATTCCACACAGTTTCTTAACAACGTCAAAAAAATATAAACCTAAGGTATTTTCACTATATCTTCTTCTGGGAAGTGGTAAACAAATGCATGCCTGAAGTTCACCTTGGTCTGTAACAGTGTTCAGTTGAAAGTTTCTAACTAAAGGGTGTGTCTGTTTTAAAAAATACTCATGTCTGTTTGTTCGCGATACAAAATTCTACACTATCTTCAATAAATAAATAATAAAGTGTTTCTTAAAAGTATGAAATGTAAACTTTGTCGCCCTTTCTAACACACACATTTTAAAAATTGCTTGAAATATGACAGAGCTCTTATGGGAAATTATGACACTATGCATTCAGTTCCCAGCAAAGTGGAGACTCGGCCACTATGTTAATGCTACCACTTAACAAAGCACTTCTACAACCCTAGTTAAATTAGGACCTACAATCGAAGAGAACACTGTCTAACACAGGAAAGCTGGACTCCAGTACCAAGAGAACATGCAAAGAACATGTCATGACCACAACAAACTGGGATTAGGAGAACATTAACATGCGAACAAAATACGGCCCACACTTTTCATTAGCAAATCGAGTTATTATCTAGTTAACCAGCCTATCTCCTGGCTATTAAGGGGGGAAAAAAAAATCAAAGAACTCAAATCAAACAGCTTGGCACATGGTCATACGTTCCTGACTCTGGCAACAAGCACATGGGTTTCCATTACTGAGAGGTTGGTTGCGTATGGAAGAATATGGGAACGAGTCTTGGGTCTTCCTCCCCAGATTTGTGAGGCGTGTATGCTCCTAGGGCCTTCCCCCCAGCATGTAATGGAGTTCCTTTACATCTTTCCATCCCACTTCCGGATCGTGACTTTTCTTTTTCACGTCTTGCGGACGTTTCTTTCTTGGGAACACACCAAAGACAGCTGCTAGAATTTCCCATGACAATCAGGATCCAGCACATTCAAGCAAAAGCAGGCTCAGGACTGGTCACCAGCGATTACTCTTGTCATGAAACATCATAGGACCTCCAAACCAAAGAGAATTTTCCAACCGGGCTGGCAACCAGGGCCCAATGACATTGTAAAGTAGCCTTTCAGGTGACCTGTGGTGATCTAATCCAACAAAGTATAACTTTGTAGATAACAAGCTTCCTTAACCATCTTCCAAGCATGCTGGAAATCAAAACTGGGTCACCTGAAGGTAGCTAGTGATAGTTTTCATTGACATCTATCAATAAAAAGACCTGGAGGGCACTGGAAGGGCTCTAACAATGCACCTGCTAGAATCTTCCATGGACCAGCTCTTCAAAGAGCTAGCCCACTGTCTGATTTGGAGACCACCTCCCCGACTGATCATATCCAGGGCAGCATTTCAAATAAGGTCCCGGTGGGGGAATAAGATTCTGAAGCAATGGCAAGACCTTCATAGTTACTTCTAAAACACACGAAGGACTAGGCATCATGGGCCCAGGGGCCTATCTGGGGACTGGTGGAAGGTTACATGAGTTCTCCAAAAATACAGACATTGCATTTATAAATCTATTTTACAGTGACCAGACCCATGCCTCGGGCCCAGGGATGGGCCAGACTCCCAACCAAATCTAGCTGGGGTCTATGGGATTTCAAAGACCCTAGAAGCCATGATGAGGCCTGCAGTGAGGACGAAGGAAGACAGTTCTGCTTCATAAAATGGGAACTTGTTTGGGGGCGGGGGAAGGATTGTCGAGAATTATTCCTAAAAGTTTTGAGGGGCCTGTCTTCACTGTTCCGTTGCCCTGTGGCTGAACATCCAACGGTGGTCTTAGAAAAGCAACCCCATGTCCAGATCGCACCTGCTGCCTTGGGCTGGAGGAAGTCTACCAGCACACCAGGGCCTGCTCCCTATGGCTCATCAAACAGCTGCAGGTCTAAGCGGACCACAATCTCCCCTGTGGGGACTTCATGTAGCAGGAGACACTTTGTAACTGGGCCCTTGGAACCCTGGTCCTTCTTGATGTCGGCCACACGGATCTCTGTCCGACCCAAAAAATCTGAAAGGAGAAAGAACACCCTGCTCAGAGAGAGAATTCCTTAACTTCAAGACATGTATTTGGCACACTGGGAATTTTTCAGCGACTTGTTATACCCTTCCTTCTTCCAAAAGGGAATTAGGTCAGTTTATAGGAATCCATGAACCACAATGACAGAGCATAAGTTTTAAATGGAGGGAAAGAAAAAAAAAAAAAAAAGACACCAGGGTGGGGACGAAGGTGAGTCTAGAAGGAAGTAAAAACATAGACGATGACAGTCCCCACACCTGGGGACCTCCAAAGGCCTAGAAGCGTCCCGGGAGGCAATGCAACATTGGATGCCATATCAGCTGCACAAAGATTGAAAAGTAATATCTCCCAGGGTTTGTCACAAGAGGACACTTCGTGACGTCACATCCTTTTCAGAAAAAGCAAAGATGGTGAGCTAGGGCTGGTCCTTAAAATGCCCCTTGCATGTACCAGAGAGCAAATGCAAGGTGTGGGAGAGGAGGCCACACACAGCCTGGGGCTGCATGCTTTCAACAGCGCTCCCAAAAAACTATCTCAACACCACTTTTTATCAAATATTGAGCACCAGTAGAAGAACAGATGTGAATATATTTGTGTTTTTTAATTTTGTTTTTTAAGTAGGCATTATGCCTGGTGCAGAGCTAGTGCAGGGCTTGAACTCATGACCCTGAGATCAAGACCTGAGCTGAGATCAAGGGTCGGATGCTTAGGTGACTGAGCCAGCCAGGCACCCCTGCCCCCTTTTTAAAATTTTTATTTATTTTTTTAAGTAGGCTCCACATCCAATGTGGGGCTTGAACTCATAACCCTGAGATCGAGATCTGAGCTGATCCCCTCCTTTTTAAAAATTTTTATTTTTTTTTTTTAAGTAGACTCCACATCCAATGTGGGGCTTGAACTCATAACCCTGAGATCGAGATCTGAGCTGACCCCCTCCTTTTTAAAAATTTTTATTTATTTTTTTTAAGTAGACTCCACATCCAATGTGGGGCTTGAACTCATAACCCTGAGACCAAGAGTTGCACACTCTGCAGACTGAGCCAGCCAGGTGCCCCTATACTTGAAAATTCTTTTCAAATTAGGCAATTACACAATGGTGTTAAATGGGCCTCCAGACCATAATTCCTTCATTTATTCATTCAAGAATTATTTAGTGGAATATACTGTTATCCATGCACTCCTGTACAGGAAACAGCCTTTCAAGATTCCACTTGGCTCAGTCAGAAGAGCCTGTGACACTCGATCTTGAGTCATGAGTTGAGCCCCATGTTGGATGTAGAGATTACTGGAAAGAAAAAACAAACAAACAAAAAAAGCTTTAAAAAATAATTAAAAAAAAAAGATGTGAGAGTTTTTTTCTGGTGGACAGATGCAAATTTATTTTGCCCTATGCTCATTTCGTGGGAATAATCTCTTATATAAGAACAACACTAGGATTTTCAATTTATACCCTAGTGGAGTTGTCACTGTGTCCTGTTATTTCACTATTTAAAATGACCAGTCTTAAACTTTCACTTGTCAGAATAAGAACTGGCAATGAAACACGGTAGTCGAGAGCCTAGCCTTGAGAGTTGTTCTGGGCATTCTCTAACATTTAGCCAGCTATGTGCCTGTCTTCAGACCGTAACCAAAGGTACCTAACTCACAATGAGATAATTCATATAAAAGTATTAAAAGGCAAAAGCCAAGCTAGCAGAAGCCCCTCACTCCTAGCACTTCCCTATACTCTTTGGATATAATTGAGCCTGCCATCTTCAGACTTACTCTCTGGTTTTTATCAGCTGAGGAAAAGAGAGAGAATTTCTTGGAGTCATTGGCCAGGTCCCTTCTTTTCCAGGCTCAAAGCAGAAGCAGGAAGCAGGTTGAAGGAATGATTCATCCAACCCAGTTCCACAGTTCCATCCTTTTGATTAACCAGACATGTCACCCAAAGTGCACTGATTGCTTCTTGCCACGCCTGTCGTGGGCTGACACTTTTCTTGCTCAACGGGCTACTTTTATCCATTATCACCGTGGCTTTGGGCCAGGAACTAAAAGGACTGGGCTGAGACTCTGGGGTACAGTCTTTTTTGCAGTCGCGTGCTATAGGGAAGCATGGGACCGTGTTCTCTATCTAGGGCAGCTGGACCACTCTAGACCAAGCGTGCTTTGTTCACCTTCTCTGAGATGTCCCAGCATCGGTGAAGGCCACTTCCTAGGGGAGGCTGAGTCTTGCCTTGTGCCAACCTCATCTTTCTGGGGGGAGGTCAAAAAAAATCCTGGGCACCAAGGTCCCAGGTAGAAAACATTTACCCCTGGAAGCTGGATGACAGAGGAGGAAGGGCACCTCGCGAGGCCGCTCTCTACTCACCGTCTGGGGAGAACTGGTCCCTCTCAAACACGGTGATGCAGAGGACCTCCTGCTCCAGGTCTTTGATGAAGAACTGGCAGTTGGAATTCCATTTGGGATTCAGAGTGTCCTGGATCGTCTTGGTGATGTGACACTGGGAGCCCATGGTCACCTCACAGTACGGGTTACTCTTTCCTAGAGTGGACACAGTCTGCTAGACTCCTACCTGGCTGCAGGGCTCTGGGCACGGCATGGCAGGGTCACAGCCACGATGGGCAGCAGTCTCCCTCCATGTCCCTCATTTTTACCACCCCCCTCCCACTGCCACACTCGGTAAGTGCCATAAAATGGAGCATCTGGGCAAAAACTCCCACAATCCAGCATCACAGTTAAGTTATATAATACGTAAATATTGATAACACTTAAATAATTAGATTAATGGACTTTAAACTTAAGCCTTTCCCGTCTCTTTGCTATAGCCTTAGACTGTATCACATCTACTATGAAATGGCAACCACCCGGATCTCTCTGAAAAGCAAAATGGTGGGAAGGAGTAAATTGAAAAACAAAAACAAAAACAAAAACCTCCAGATTTTAACAAGTGTTAGGAAAGCCAATTCTGGAAGGAAAATTTAGGATTATGGAAACAGCACATTTGACTTAAGTCTGGCTGGGGGGGGGGGGGAAGGGAGAAAAGGCTTCTACCAACAACCCATGCTAGAGGGAATTTGAGGTCCTTACCATGTGACCGACAGGGTTTCAGCTCAATGCCTTCAACAACGTTCACCATCAACCTTCCAATACCTGTTGCCCTTTGGGAACGGACTACGACAGCGGGAAGAACAACACAAGATGCTTCACTGAAACATTTGGTGCCTTCCCCATCCCTGTTTGCCTCAGACCAGTTTTATGTAGCTGTCCCCCCCCTTCTCCCCTCAGACTCTGGCTGGCTTCCTCCACCAGGGTAGATGCTCCACCCTTCATCCTGCACCCCGCTCTCCCCTCCCCCACTCCCGTCCCTTCTCAGCCTCCCTCCGCCTCCAGGCTCATCTTCCAGCTTTAAGGATTCTGAGCCCAAACTTCTCTGCCCCAGCTCGGCAGGAAACAGTCCATGCCACTGAGCAATGCATACCCAGGTACGCCTTCTCCCGCTTCTTTTTCTCAGTCTCTATATAGAGTTCTGAAGCAGCTTTGATTTTCTGCACCCAGGCAGTCCTTGGAAATAAAAAGACAGAAAGGTGCCAAACAGAACTCAGGAAAAAGGTCTCAGGTCCATTCGAATTCAGTCTCCAGGACCCTACCTGCTTTGTTCATTTGATCTGAACAACAAAGGCTTGGGAAAGAAAGTCTGCTGTTCTGTCAAATGATGCTAATAATTATTCCTACCATTAATAAGGAGGGAGGAGTGGCATTTTTATTGATATGCTCGAGACCTGCCTTGGCCTTGGTGCCCCTGTGGAAGAGAAATGCTGACCCGGAGATGTTGGCATGCAACTCTCTCCTCCCTCGTTGACAAGCATCCCATTACAAAACAGATGCACATAGGGGAAGGGGGGCAAAAATAATATAAAAACAGGGAAGGGGACAAGACATATGACACTCTTAAATACAGAGAACAAGCTGAGGGAGGCTGGAGGGGTTGCAGGTGGAGGGATGGGCTACATGGGCAAGGGGCATTAAGGGCGGCACTTGGGATGAACACTGGGTGTTTTATATAGGGACTGAATCACTAGATCCTACTCCTGAAATCATTATTGCACTATACGCTAACTAACTTGGATGTAAATTTAAAAAAAAAAACGAATAAAATTAATTAATTAATTCTTTTAAAAAGCACCCCATGTTTGCCTAACCAAAGAAGGCCAGAAGGATCTCTCTTATTAAACCATCCAAGGGAAGAAGAAAACCATTTCCCAGACAGGGAACCACTTTCTAGGGAAAAGCAAACACACTCCGAGCAAAGTAGTTGGCATGACGCTTTCTCCTTCATTTCTCGGAGACCCATATGTATGATAGCTTTGGCCAGTTTTCTTGTTTGGCACAAATGCCCTTTGGAATGTCGGTTGGCCTTGGGTCAAGTTCGCCCTTCAGAAATGATCTATTTCATTTGGCTGTAGGGCAGAGCCTTGAATACACGATTGAAGCAAACTAACAAAACAACCCACTGCTCTCAGATCCAGAATGTCTGCGTAAGCGAGCCCAGCTGAGGACCGGGTCGGGCTTGGGTGGTCCTCTTAATCCCCAGATCACCTTCCTATTGGTTTCTGCCACCTGGAAAACCTTGGGAAACCTGAGATGCTCCACTGCTCTCAAAGAAAGATGGAAATTTCCTTTAAAAAAATTCTCAAGCAAAATCAGTTTCAATTCATTTTATTTTGAAAAAGTCACGCCACGTGTTAAACTTTTGAGCGGCTCTGGAGAAAGGTATGAAGACCCCTCCAGCCAGAGGTTGTGGTATTGCAACTGAACAAATGTTGGGACCTGCTGATTAATTAAATGTTCTACATATGTCCAGCCTGGTGGAACCCAGGTGCCCAGTGCCAGGCAGGTGGCAGGTCTTACCTTTCATTTATGCTTTCGGCTCGGAGGGTGTAGACTCGGTCAATGTGGGAGATGTGGAAGATGGGCTCATCTCCAGAAGGGTCAGTGGGTAATTTTACTAGAACCTCATTCAGGAAAATAGGCTGAAAGAGAGTGCACAGGCATTAAACAACCAGACGGGACTCTGTGTGTTTCAATGAACTATGAGTGTGCGTGAGCTTATGCGCACATGTTCTAATAAACTAAACTGAGTGTGTGTGTGTGTGTGTGTGTGTGTGTGTGTGTTTTCCAGTAAACTCTACTGGAATCATAATTTTGCATTAATATCAACTTTCATGTATTGCAAACTATAAATAGAATTTTTGCCTCCTCCATTTTGCTGGTATTTTTTAAGCCCTTCACAATACGAGCTGACCGGTCTGTTTTGGCCATTGCATATCCCAACCAGCAAACAGTCTTCAACAACTTAACCTCCAGCCAATCCCCTCCAAAGATTTTCACACAAAGTTGCTAGTGACAATCTACATAAGTGCATTGCTCTTTGCCCCACAATCACCATCACCCCACAATCCCCTAACTGCTGCTTCAGAGAAAATTCTTCCGCAAAAACGCCCCCACACAGACAAATTTAGGAAAACGGTATCCCGTGACACAAAGACACACAAACACAGCTATGTACATAGGAGCAGACCAAATAAACAGCAGAGGGAAATTCTCCACACATGGACTGTTTAGATCGGCTTTTGCTGGAAAAGGTGAGGGGTACAGATGTTTCAAGTGATCCTGAGAAGTTTGGGGAGGGGTCTGGGAATGCTTGGAAGGTGGGCACCAGTGCTCAGCTTCTGAGCTGTCCCATGCCTGCCTGCTGCGTCACACTAGACCGCGAGCCCCACCAGCATAGGGGGCACTCCTCATGTCTGAGGAACCACAGTGGCCATTTGGAAGCTCATAGATAGATGTCTTGTCAATCGAGTCGAATGCTGTTCCTCTTCTCATAATGTTGGAACTGCACTTCTTTAGTTATCCTAAACCCTGGCTCATCCCTCGTCTTCTCCTCTACGCCACAACCCCCCCCCCCAAACCCTGCTCATACTCTGCCTCCTTTTGGAAACTTTCTCCTTTCCCCGCCAACACCAACCCTGATATCGCAATCCAGAACCGCAATCTAGAACCACACTTACTGTTTTGTACATTTTGTACTGCAGGTTCGATTTGGGACTGAAGACCTTGTCCGTGCCAGATGAGCCCAAGGGCTTTATGATTTGGGTCAGCAGGAGGAAGTCGTTGAAGAGGAAGCCATACAGCTCCTTGTTGCTCTTGGCCTTGTAGAGTTTCCCACTGTGCAGAAACTTGCGTGGCCCCAAGCAATTGGTCACTGAATTGAACACAAGTTGCTGAGAAAGGAAAACAAAGCCCAAAGAGGACACGGTGAAGGGAGGTCATTTTTTGATTTTTGTGTTTCTGCGTCTGAAAGCGCAGGCTCTGTCAGAATCGGAGGCTGGGCCCCCACGGGCCTGTATCTTAGGCTTCAATCAAAGACTGCCTTGCAGACTTCAGGCAGTACCTTTCAGGGCCAAGGAGTCCAAGGCAGTCAAAGACACAGTTCTGGGGGTTCCAAGTGTCCAGATGAGTCTTGAGTATACTTCTGACTGCTTTCTCCCGAGGGGTCTACTAATGTCTGAGGGTGTCGGTGCCCCCCTTTAATTTACTGGGAAATGGGAAACAGGAAGAAAATTCTCGGCCCTCTCCCACCTCAATGAGTATGGGCTGTGTCTCCAGAGGGGGCATCAGCCAGCTCCAGTGATGACCCCACACGGGTTCAAAAGGTCCCTTGCGCTTGGGGAAAGCAACAACCACTCCCTGCACAATTCTACAGACCACATGCTACTTTCCAAGGTCAGCTAGAGTCCAGGCCCCTCGCACGTGAGTGAGTGCAAAACTCAAGGGCGCTGAGTGATGCCTCAAAGCCAAGCAGAGCAGACACGGTGTTGGCTCACATTAAATCTCTACCAACTAGTCCGGAAAGTGTGAAGGGGACACTCTCACTGCCACTTCGCCAAACCTTGGAGATGGCTCCCAGTGCCGCTAAAACATGGCTCTATCATCCCTCTGGGCTCTCTCATCTCACGTGAGCAGTTTCTAAAGGGGCACAGGGAGACCGAGGCAGAAAAATGACCTCACTAGGATCCCCTTTTTTTTTTGGCGCAGGGTGAGAGACTGAAAGAGGGAAAGGTACAGCTGTGCCCAGGCAGCAGTACGATCCAGGCAAGGGTCAGACTCTCACGGCCCCCACCTGTCCACACTTGGGCCCCAGGGGTTGCTCTACTAGCAGCCTTCAAGGCCAATGCTCTCCAGAACTATGAGCCCTAGAGGTCTCCCTGAGGACAGTATTTCTGAAGAGGTGACAGGGTTCACACCATGTGTCCCTCGAGAGATGTTGGTGGCCACTCATCTCCCTCCATCATGGGAGACAGAATCAGCAGTGCCTCTGTGCCTGGAGATCTATAGGCATCAAGGAAGAGTGACCACTCCACTCACTCTTGGGTACAAAGAGGGAGAAGTGTCTCTAATCTGCCACCGGGGCTCTGAGGGAGCCCAAAAGATTGAAGGTGACACCCAAATGGGAGGCTTTAGTGCCTAGTTTTTACTCCTTTGCACTATGAACAGGAGGCTGGAGATCAACCCAGCCCTTCTGGCTTGCCAAGAGAGTCCAAGGCACTTGGGGACAGACAATGAATCCAGAGAAGGCAGCCTGGATCACATAAAGGTGATGTCATTTATTCATACTCCAAGTTTGGGGCCTCCAATTGGCCAGGCTAACACTGAATATAAATGAATTGGGAATGATATTTACATTTCTCTATCTTTTAAAAGAAGTTTTTTAAATGTTTATTTACTTTTGAAAGAGAGAGAGTGCAAGCAGGAAGAGGCAGAGAGAGAGGAAGACGCAGAATCTGAAACAGGCTCCAGGCTCTGAGCTGTCACCACAGGGCCCAAGCGAGGCTGGAACCCATGAACCATGAGATCATGACCTGAGCCAAAGTCAGATGCTTCACTGACTAAGCCACCCAGGCACCCCTACATTTCTCTGTCTTAAGACAAGTGTGGCAAAGACAGCATTTATGTGAAAGTTAATCATAGGTCTGAGCCCAGATCTGGGCCAGGAAACGGAAGCCAACGTGCCCCCTTTCCATGATTATACAGACAGACGGAAGCTGTTGTACAATAGCTAGGTAAGACCGGCCGATAAGGAAGGACAACAGTCTGTTTCAAAGAGGACACAGAAGCCACAAAACTCAAATGACAAGAGCTTATTTTATGCTGCATGATTTAAGATGAAGACCCAGGCAGGCTTCACTGAGTCCACCCGATGGCAGCCATGAGATGCAAGGAAGGGCCCCTTTCCAAAGTGCATGTCGCCATGTTGGCACTTCTGCCTGGCAGATTCGGGTGCTGTTCAGATCCACCGTCTGCAGGATCAAGTTAAAGCTCCTCTGAATGACACACAGGCCATTCTCGCCCTGCCTTCAACTTGCCATAAAGCCGTATCGCCAGTCGCCCTACAGATGCCCGGCTCAGGACGTCCCTCCGCTAAGATGCCCTCCCCCTGGATAGACATCTTCATCCTTCAACACCCAGCCCAGTGTCTCCTTCTCCAATGCTTCCCTGAATCCCCCTATGACTGTCCCTTCCTCTTCATCATGTGTTCCCACAGCACCTGCAACTGGCTCTGCCTTGCCACCCATACTTCATCGTAAACGTTGGTTTTGTCCCTCCACTTCATCCAGAACCGCAGACCCTAGAGAGGGGAGAGGTGACATCTTTGTGATTTTCATGTCCTTAGTGTTTAGTACACTAAGGCAATGGCACATGGGCAGGTGCTCAAGAAATGTTTATTGAATGAATGAATGGATGAAAGCATAAATGAGCCAACCAACCGGATGAATGCCCCTGGATTGATTATCGACCCAAAATTCCAAAATGGGAGTCTACACTTGTCACCTGGATTTCCACAGGGCTGCTCCCACGGGCTGGCTTATCCCACACCTGTGCTGAAGGCCAACAAGGAAGTGAGGCAGGGAAGGAACCAGCGGTGATAACTTCCTCGGGTAGTGCCTGCCTTTGAAGCATTGTAAGAAGGAGGAAGCCACAGGAAGAGGGGGATGTGGGGGATACGTTCTGCCTGGGCATTTTGGTAAACCCTAGTGAATGGTGTGTGTGCAGGCACGTGTGTGTGTGTGTGTGCGTGCACGCACATGCATGCAGAGGCAAAGAAAGGGGGGGGGGGAGGGCAGCAAGAATAAATGAAACTAAGGGAAAGGTAGGGCACAAGAAATAATGAAATACTAGAAGCGAGACTTCTGTTGCTCCAGTATTGATGGGCTACACTGACCTATCCAGTGAAAATTTTAAAAAACTGAGTAGAATATAAAAATTCACTTTTGAAATGCAAGCAAAATGATAAAAATGTAAAACAAAAACAAGTTTAAAACAATGTGCAGAGGCCGAAAACAATGAAAATGTGAACCCCAGAAGATAAACCCCAAAGCCAGCTTCAGCCTGACAGCCTCCCTTGAATCTGGTGACCTTCAGCGTCCACTTCAAAAGCCATATGGGCCGCAGGAAACAAGCGATGTTTCCAGGGCTCACTGAGCTGAGGGATCTAACAGGAGAGCTCCACCAAAAGAAGCCCACAGAGGAAAGGCCACGAGTGAACTCAAGCGCAGCAGAGATGAACAAGAAGACTTGCTTGTTTTTGACTTGGTGTAAGTGGAATGAAAAAAAAATGCCCCTGAGAATCTGCAGCCACAGGGCAACTCCCGACCCATTCACAACTACAATTCACACGCTAGTGTGATCCAAAAACCCCTCTACGTGAAACTTAGGGTGATCCTGGTAGCAATTCTCTCAGGAGGAATGCAACTTCAGGGCTCCAAGGTCCCACAGATAAAGCTCCAAGGGACACTGAGCTCACGATCGAAAATCACAGTACATACAGAGAAGCAGGCATGCGCGGTGGACAGCTAGCAGAAACAGCAGAAGGGAACGAGATCCGTAACTGTAGATACTACGCTTCTCCGCTGTGAGATATGCAGGAATATGTTTAAAATGTGTTAGGGGGGAAAAAAAAATGCAGAGCATGGCCACCCGTGCAAGGACAAGACACAAGAGAGGAACCAGCAGATCCGACAACACAAACAGAACTGTCGAAAATGGAGAAGAAAGCAATACAGAAATTAAAAAGTCAGCGGGACAGGTTCTGTTCTGTCTCCAGCTGCCTCTCCCCTGCTCCTGAACCTGCAGGGGAGAGGCAGCTGGAGACAGAACAGGCTGTAGCCTGGAGAGGACAGTTCACGATCTTTCTCGCCGCTGAGGCTCAGCGGGAGGGAGGCCCGGGTCCCAGCCCCGAAGGCAGCTACCTCGGACAGGCCTTCACACTGCACGTGGCCTTGGATCCACTCCAGCCGGTCGGAGTTCTCCTTCTCCCGCACCCCTTCGTTCACCTGGGAGCACAGCTCCTCCGCTTTCTCCAGGGCGTGCTTCAAGTGGCTGTGGTCAGGGTGGTTTTCAGGAGTGTTTTCCAGGATCTACACGGGAGGACAGAAGACGGCAGCCTCAGGCGGTGCAGGTGGACCCGGGGTCCCCTGTGCTGGGGGGCCCAGCACAGGAGGGCCTGGACCTTTCCTGATGGGTGCTCACATGAGAAACCGCAGCTCTGAGCACCCAACTGCAGCAATGACGCGAGCGTGACGGCCACTCCTTGTTGGCCAGGGCCCCTCGGGAGGCAGGGGGCGCCCACGTTATTTATACTTTGGTATGAGGAGGGCAGTGGCTGCAGCGAGCGCATTACACACCCCGCGTGGATTTCTCCCTGGAAAATGGCTCTTTTCCTGGGTCCGTGCACAGCTGCAGCAACCTGTGCTCCTCTGGACCAGCGTGCAAAGGGGTACATCTGAGCAAATGTGCCTTTTTCTGGGTAGAACCCTCGAGGCCAGCGGTTAAGAGTGCCAGTCCTAGGGCTCCACCTCCTGCATTAAAATCTCTGCTCTGCGACTGACCAGGCATGCTATGGGTCAGTCCCGTAAATGTTCTGAACCACAATTTCCTCATATGAAACGTAGGGATGCTAACAGCGCCTCCTTTGGGGGCGCCTGTGTGGCTCAGTTGGTTAAGCGACCGACTTCGGCTCAGGTCATGATCTCGCAGTCCGTGAGTTCGAGCCCCACGTGGGGCTCTGTGCTGACAGCTCGGAGCCTGAAGCCTGCTTCCGATTCTGTGTCTCCCTCTCTCTCTGCCCCTCCCAGACTCATGCTCTGTCTCTCTCTGTCTCAGAAATAAATAAACATTAAAAAAAACTTTAACAGCACCTCCTTTATAAGATTGGAGGACTCAGTGATTTGATACAGTAAAGTACTTTGCAAAGTGCCTGGCCCTTGGAAGGTGCTCAGTAAAAGGGAACGATTATCATCGGGTGTACCTACCGAGGCTTTGTCCAAACACAAATAATTCAAGTGGACCTAACCTCGAATAATATCTCATCTCAAAGGCACACTTCGGCTTAAAGTCCTAGGTAAGCCCCTAACTTGAGAAAAATGCACATTCTGGGTCCTGCGTGGCCACCGATCATCTCCAACAAGGGCCCCACCCTCCAGGCCAAATCCCGGCTGAGGTCAGGATCCCTTTGGAAACTCCTGTTGTCATCCCTGACCATATCCCTGGGGGGGTGGGACTCCGGCGTAAGAATTTTCTAGAGCTCTCCAGGTGATTCTAACGTGCAGCCCAGTCTGAGGATTACAGTGCTAGACTGGGAGCCCACACAGCTGGCTTGTGTGAATTCATTTGTCTTTGTTTTTGTTTCGTTTTGCTTTCCTTTTTTTTCTTCTTCAATTTATTTGAACTAAAAACAAAACAAAACAAAAAAACAAAAACAGGTTACCCATTTATGCCACTGCCTACCCCTACCTCCGGCCAGCACCAATCTGTTGTCTGTATCTGTGAGCTTGGGAGGCTTTTTTAATTAATTTTTTTCAAATTCCAAATACAAGAAAGATCATATGGTATTTGTCTTTCTGTGTCTGAGTTATTTCACTTAGCATAATGCCCTCGAGGTCCGCGTTGCTGCAAATGGCAAGATGTCACTCTTTTTAATGGCTAAATAATATTCCATTATATAAATTATATTATACATGTTACACATAATATATTTACATCATAATTTATATATCTATTCATCCATCAGTGGACAAGTTGGTTGTTTCCATGTCTGTTATAAATAATGCTGCAATGAACATAGGGGTGCATTTATCTTTACAAATTACTGTTCTTGTTTTCTTCAGGTAAATACTGAGAAGTAGAATGCCTGGATTGTGCGGTAGCTCTATTTTTAATTTTCCAAGGGACCTCCTTACTATTTTCCATAGTGGCTGCACCAATTTACATTCCTACCAACAGTGGGTAAGAGTTCCTTTTTCTCCACATCCTTATCAACCCTTACTATTTCTTTATAATCGTCATTTCAACACGTGTGAGATGATTTTTATTTGCATTTCCTTGATGATTCATTATGTTCAGCATCTGTTCAGGTACCTGTTGACCACCTATATGTTGTCTTTGGGAAAATGCCTATTCAGATCCTCTGCCCATTTTTAAGTCGGATTGTTCGTGGGAGTTTATTTTTTATTTATTTATTTTTTTGCTATTATATGAGTCGTATGAGTTCTTTATATACTTTGGATGCTAGCCCCTTATCAGATTTTTGATGTGCAAATATTTTCTCCCATTCAGTAGGTTGCCTTTTCATTTCGTTGACAGTTTCCTTTGGTGTGCAGAAGCTTTTCCGTTTCCTGTTGTCCCATTTGTTTATTTTTGCTTTTGGCGTCAGATTTTTAAAAATCATTGCCAAGACCTATTCGCATTGTCAAGGAGATTGCCACCTGTTTTTTTCCGGGAGTTTTATGGTTTGGGCTCTTACATCCGAGTCTTTAATCCATTTTGAGTTAATTTTTGTGTACGGTTTAAGACATTGGTCCAGTTTCATTCTTTTGCATGTGGCTGTCCAGTTCTCCCAACATGATTGATTGATTGATTGATTGATTTAATTTTTTAATAATGTTTATTTTTTGGAAGGCTGTGCACAGGGGAGGGGCAGAGAAAGTGGGGTGGACAGAGGATCTGAAACGGGCTCTGTACTGACAGCAGAGAGCCTGATGTGGGGCTCAAACTCGTGAACTGTTGAGATCATGACCTGAGCCAAAATCAGACACTTAACTGACCTAGCCACCCAGGCACATCCCCCCCCCACACACACACACCATTTATTAAGGAGACTGTCCTTTCTCTATTATATATTCTTGGCTCCTTTATTGTAAACTAATTGACCATATATGCATGGGCTTATTTCTGGGTTCTCTATTCTGTTCCACTGATCTATGTATCTGTTTTTAATGCCAGTACCATACTGTTTTTTTTAATTATTATAGCTTTGTAATATAGTTTGCAATCAGGGAGTGTGATGACTCCAGCTTTGTTTTTCTTCCTCCAGATTGCTTTGGCTATTTGGGTCTTTTATGGCTCCAAGTTTTAGAATTGTTCTATTTCTGTGAAAAATGTTGGAATTTTGAATGGGCTTTCATTGAATCTGTATGCTGTTTAGGGCAGAACGGATATTTTAACTACATTAATTCTTCTAATCCATGAGCATGGAATATCTTTCCATTTATTTGTGTCTTCTATAATTTCTTTCAGTAATGTCTTACGGCTTTCAATACACAGATCTTTCAACTCCTTGGTTCAATTTATTCATAGGTGTTTTACTCTTGTCGATGAAATTGTAAATGGGACTGTTTCTTTAATTTTTCTTTCCAATAGTTCATTATTAGTGTATAGAAATGCAACAGATTTTTGTGTATTGATTTTGTATCCTGCAACTTCACTGAACTTATTAGTTCTAACAGTTTGCTTTGTTTTGTTTCAAAATGGAAATGGCCTTATTGATTTTTCTGTAATATTGTACAATATTCAGAATTCAGAAAATTCAGCAAGTTATAAAGAACTTGGGGTGCCCGGTTGGCTCCGTTGGTTAAGCGTCTGACTTCGGTTCAGGTCATGATCTCACAGTTTATGCGTTCAAGCCCCAAGTCGGGCTCTGTGCTGAGAGCTCTGAGCCTGCAGCGTGTTTTGAAGTCTGTGTCTCCTTCTCTCTCTCTGTTCCCCCCCACCCACTTGTGCTCTGTCTCTCTCTCTCAAAAATAAATAAATGTAAAAAAAAATTTTTTTAAGGGGCGCTTGGATGGCTCAGTCGGTTAAGTGTCCAACTTCGGCTCAGGTCATGATCTCAGTTCGTGAGTTCGAGCCCCGCGTCAGGCTCTGTGCTGACAGCTCGGAGCTGGACCTGCTTCGGATTCTGTGTCCGCCTCTCTCTATGCCCCTCCCCCGCTAATGCTCTGTCTCTCAAAAGTAAATAAACATTAAAAATTTTTTTTAAATTTTTTTTGAAATAAAAACAAAGAACCTAAAAAATCACCCATAATCTCCCCATCTGGAGAGAACTTCTGTCTGTATATTAGTTAAATGCTCTGCCTACACATACACACCCCCCCCACACACACACACAGACACACACACACAACTTTTTAGAAAATAAAAATTAAATATGCTACCATACCACACTGTGCCATTTTGCACACCGTTTTTCCCCCCACTTAATAGCAGTTACACAATATCATTTGATGCCCATATCCTGTGGACCTATGCTATCATTTTTAAGGATCCTATGATGCATCGTTGTAAGGATGAACTACAAGTCATTTAAATAGTTCCCTTCCCATAAAAATTCATGTTGCTCCTAATTTTTAAATATTTCTCTGATTATTTTTTTTAGGACAAATTCCTAGAGGTGGAAGTGTTGAGCCAAAGAGAATGTGCAGTTTGATCTGTCCAACACCTTCCAAGAGCCTGAACGACTTTACCTTCAGCATTTTTGTCAACACTGTTGACCTACAATCTTTTCAATATATGCCTATCTGGCAAGCCCAAAGCAAGGTATTTTCTTGTGTGGCCATGCATCTCTTTTATTACTAGTTAATTTAAATTTGGTACATTTACATATACTAACTTGGTTAATTCTCACAACTCTTTGCAGTAGGTAGTATTAGTGTCCCTAATTTACAGATAAGGCATCCGACGCCCAAAGAGGTTAAGTAACTTAACCCAAGGGTATACAGCAGTGGGGACTGAGATTCAAACCCAAGCAGCCTGTCTCCTGACTGTGTTCCTTACTGCTATTCTGCACTGCCTCTCAGAAATATCTAGCTGTATATTTTACCTATTTTCCCTCTGGAGTATTTATCTTTTTCCTTTTGAGCTGTAAGTTGCCTTACTTAGAGGATAGGTAGACACATAGATAAATACAGAGATACAGGTAGGTCGTCTATGTATATTTCAGCACCCACTTACATACAGTCTGAAATATATTTACCCAGGTTCCATCTGTCATTTGTCTTTTGATGTTGTTCATTATATTTTGTCACACAGAAAATTTTTAAGAAAAATATTGTTAGAAATAATATATTGACACATTCTTGATATGCAAGATTCAAACAATACAGAAGTACACAGAGCAAACGTGAAAGTTGCCTTTACTATCCTACCCAAGAGATAACAGACTGAAGGGCATCCCTTTAACTACTTTTGGATGCTCTGCACATATTTAATAATCACACATAGAGCTTGTCCTCTGTTTTGCAAAATGAACCACACGGTAGGATTACTCATGCAAGGTGTTGTTTTGTTTTGTTTTGCTTTGTTTTGTTTTAAGTAGGCTTGATGCCCAGTGTGGAGCCCAATGCGGAGCTTGAACTCACAACCCTGAGACCAAGGTCTGAGTTGAAATCAAGAGTCAGTCACCCAGGTGCCCCCCTCCCCGCCCCCTTTTTTTTTTTTAACTTAATAGCATTTTCTGGATGTCATTCCATGCTAATTCATAGAAGTCTCTATTTTTCAAAATATTTTCATAGTACAGATCTATCACAATTTATTTGCTCTACTTAATGAACATCCAGACTAAAATATTTTTTTAAGTTGCTACAACTCTAAATCCTTTACCTTTCTTTTCTTAGTGCCATGCTAAGAATTTCTCCACCTCAGTCTCATAAAAAATAGTTCATCTTAGTACTTTGACGGTTTTTCATATGTATTATAACTGGCTACCTTTTAAAAATCTCTTCTTAGCCGCACTATTTTTCAGTTCATTCTCAGGTCCTTGAAAGGGCAGCAAGCACGTTTCTGCAAATAACTATAATTTGTTTTTTCCTCTTTAATATGTATGACTCTCGGTTCTTTTCTTGTTTTTGTCCCCCTTTCCTCACTGGCTAGATCTAAAACACCTATTTGAAAAGCCTGTTTCCAACTCCAATGTGCAATTAAATATTGGGGGAAGTAAACAGAAGTACTGAGCTAGTTAAATAGTAACAGTCAGGTTGGAAGAGAGGAGACAGTAGGTCGAAGGCCTGCTTCCAATCTAATCATTTAATTCAGCCAAGGTGGCCAGAGTGTCTTTTGTGGCCTCAAGCTGGGGTTGAACTGAGGAGACCAGAGGGAGATGTGTTACTATAAAGAGTTTGAGAAAATTACTAAACATACTGAGGATAATGAGAGGCAGGGTTCTCATAGAAAAGTTGTAAGTATAGAAAGGGGGAAGGTTAGAATAAATTCTGTGGCTAAAGATTAGAACAGGAGGTATCAGTGTCAACTCATAGGTTTTAATATGCATTTTTATATACATGGATTGATCTAGACATAAATATAAATGTATGTGTGTACACTTACATATATGTGAGTATGTGTGTATGAATATAATACATACATATATTTCCTGACTCTCCCACTGAGAGACTCAAATGGCAATAACACCCCAATCGCAATGAGCACACCAGTGCCCAGATCTGGGCGTCTAAAGTCTCCACTAAACGGAACCAAATCTAAAGCCCGTCTCCAGGAGCTAGCCCCCCTGTGGTTATATAATCACAGGCTCAGAGGATGTCGGGGTCTGCTCCCTCATATTGGAGATGGAGACATTGTGAGATGGCTTCACAATGGCTTTCTGAGGATGGGTGGTCGGCATTACGTTTCTTTCTTTTTCTTGGTGGGAAAATCGAGGCACGAAGGCATTACACCTCGATTAGGAAAAGAACCAAGAACTGAGCTCCCTTTTTCCAACTTATAGGGTAAAAGCCACTTGGAATCACAGCTGAAGACTGTATATCATTAGCTCTTTTCACAATAAACAGCTTTTCTTTCTGAGTTACCAAGCAGATGCTTCCAACATCCCATTGGAGTATGATTCGATAACAACAGATACCAGGTGCATTGGCTGGGGAACTTGCCCGTGACCCCGGATCCCTGAAATGCTCAGCAAGCATTCTTCTGCTCGAAAAGGTGAGATGGCTACTTACATTTTTAATGATCAGTGGGTATCTTGTTACCCGTTGCATAGGCTTCAGTATAAAACTAGAGAGTGGCATCCCTTTACATCGAGGGTCCATTGCCAGTCTCTGAAATGAGAGATGTTTTAAATGCACTTAAGAAATCTGCAAAACCGAGTCAGTGACATCAACACTGATGTTATTGAGGACTCTCCACCCATCACGTTGTCTCATTTATCTGGACCAGAACTGAGGAGCCTGGAGTTGGAAGGGCCTGACTCATCATCCTGGTCCAGGATGAGGCACGTTCCAGATGGACACTGGACACCAGTAGATGTGACTCAGCCACCAGGGTTAAGTCCTGGTCTCCAGAGTCAGTACACCCTCCCTGGGACATACAATTCCTCCCTTACAGAGATGAGATTCTGACTTTACAGAGAATATTTCTTCTGGATATCTGCCAGAGCTTTATAACAGTCCCAGGAATAAGAAGAGACACACGACTGTAAAATTAGAATAAAAATTCCCCTTAAGTCCCAGAGATGGCACGAGGGCTGGATCTCATTGTCTGGTTCAGATGCAGCCTGCACATCCCTGTGGGAGCCCCAGGCAGGCAAGGACAGTGGAGCTGAGACATGAGGGGTGAGGACTGCAATCTCAAGTCCTGAAAGTTGTCCCCACCCTAGACCACCTGTCCCTTTCTTCAACTCAACTGGGGGAAAGAGTCCTTTTACGCCCAAAAGATGATCCCATCCATAAGTCACAGGGATAACATGGTGACTCAGCTTTCAAAGGCATTGGTCAGGTTTAACAAAGCCTTAGAAACAGGCGGCTGCCGTGACCTGGGCCCCAACTGTCAGTGTCTGAATCCGCTCCAGACGTGGACATCATCACTGCAGGAACACCTCACACCTGGCAAGGGCACGTCAAACCCCCTCAGGGATGGGGTGAGGGGAGGTGATCAGGGAACGGAAATAAGCCCCCTGCCCTGGGTGGTGTCAGCATTTCCCTCAAGTTCAAGTGCATCCAGTGATGAATTCATCCTGCCTTGTGCCCAAGGAGGACTGGCCCTCGGCTGAAACCCCAGGTGGCCGAGCATCTGCTCTCCAGTCTCTAGACCACCCTGGGCCTACTTCTTACCGAAATTTCTCCCCTTTGAATGACTTTAGAATGTCCCGATTCACTGGAGAGCAAATCAAAGCATTTCATGTTGAGAAACACCAGGGGAACAAGAAAGAACAAGCATCATATGATGCAATGGTCAAGGAGGGAACACCCTTGTACCTCACAGTGATGATTCCACAAACACGATTATTGAGCCAGAGGGAATGGTCTGCCCCCAAATGCACAAGGTACAAAGATAAGCCTACCATTAGTGTTACTGGTCTATTCCCTAAAATGTAACTGTTTAGCAGAAATTATTTGATTCTCTTCCTATGGTTTTTTCTCTGGGAGACGTGCGGGCTGTTTGAGTGGGCCAGTGGGGCCAGCAGGGACCTATCGCAGTCAATGCCAAGTCCCAGGGCCTGGAGCCTCCAGCAGCACGGGGCCCACCTCCCCAGACGTCCCTTGGTGGACACATGGCTCTCGAGATCCCCTTATCCCCAAGGTAGACGTCCTGCATCCCACAGTCACCCCCACAGGCTTCTTAGGGTTTGAGGCCATCAACAAGAACAAACTGGAAAAGGAACAAAGGGTCCACTGGGATTCCTGGCCATTCCCTCTGCAGCAAAGAACTGGGGTGCTCAGGCCAAACAGAATAGGAAACCTGAGGGGCGCCAGCCGTGCTGGGCCTGACAAATGAGACAGAAGATTAAAACCTGCATCCAAACAACACCACTAACACTCCTGGACCACAGATCAGAGCTGCAGGGCGCAGGGCTGGCCCCTCCTCTCCACGTCCACCCCTTGGGTCACAGCCACACTTGCCAGCCCACATCACCCCTGTCGCTCAGCCAAGACCTGAGTCCTGTTGGCTTTTAGCAGGAATGAGCTTGCAGGCTTGACTTCGCTCCTCGCACCCCCAGCTGTCCTGCGACAACCACTCAGGGGCCGGGGCTCGGCTCAGCCTGGGCTCCTTACTTTGACAAACTCCTTGAAGTCCGGGGCCTCGTCCGTCTTCTGCTGGATCAAGGCAGCCCCATTGAGCTGACAGCTGCAGAAGCGGATGTAGGGCTGCATGTGCGGCAGCTGGGCAGTCAGGATGTCGCCGACCATCTTCACGGGCATCTTCTCCCCAGACATCTTCTTGCGGACTCTCAGCGCTCTGCACGGGAACGTGAGAAGTGAGCCCCCTGCCTTTACCCTCAGCCAACGGTGACATGGTACACTTCCAGGTTGTACAGAAACAGAATGTGTGTGAGGGGCACAGACCCAGGGCCACTAAAGGATCTACTGGGGAGACAAGGAACAGAAAAGAAATGAGTCTAGTGCTACAGAGAGGTATCACCGGGCCATTTTTCTCTGGCATGATGGCTGTTGGCTGGTTCTTAGGAATAAAAACTTTTCAAAGAAGTCTTTGCTGCAGGAGTCAGCATGAAAAATAGTATTTTTCTCATGGAGAAATACAGAATCAGTTATTTAGTAACTCAGACAGGATCTCTGTGTTGATGTCTCACTTCATAGACGATCTGTGGTCAAAGTCCCAGGCCACTGTGGCCCCAGCACGGAGTCTGATTCCGGACCAGTGCCACCCAAGGGAGGCTACTGTTGCCAAGGGACATGAAGGCTCATTTTCAGACTGAACATAACATAATTAAGATGGTAAAAGTCAACTGCCACAGAAAAATAATCCCATTATGTTCACCAAAGCCAGGTACAAATGATTGGACTATCTGTGTGATTCACTGCTTCATTGCTGTGGCTAATTTGAAATTGACTGGATTACGGGGTTCTGAAAAGAGAAACCTGTTTATATGATAATGGACCAATGAACCCACACAATTCACATCCTGGAGGCTGAGGAGAGACTGATGGGACTGGGAAAGGTTTGTTCTGGGTCCAGCGGCAGCCTGAGTGTTCAGGGCCATGAGAGCCAAGACTGTGCACCCCAACCTTCCAACTCCAATATGAGAACTCCTAACACCAGCCTCTAGAGGACATATCACTGGGCTTCTAGCCAGCAAGGATAGCAATGCACCCTGACGGCAGGACCACAACATGAGGCATGAATGTGTTCTGCCTACCCCAATGATGATGGATAGATGGATGGATGGATGGATGGGTGAATGGGTGGATGGATGGATGGATGGATGAAACAGAATGGTACAATATATGATTTTCACATAACCTTTGGCTGCTTTCATGGTCATGTTAGAGAAGCCCTGAGGTAAGGATAAAGCTATAGAATTCCAAGGAAGCTTTGCAATATTAGCATTAGGCTTTAAAAACTTCACATCACATTATTTTCTTTCTCCTACATTTTTGGCTAAAGGAATAATCGTTGGACTGGGCAAACAAGTCAGGGAGAGAAATTTTAGGGAAAATAAATTATGTGGTCTGAACAACTAGTAATTCTCTCTCTGCAGATGCCCTTGTAGGGAGAGATGCCCATCAACACTGGCAGCTTGGGGGGAGAGGGGTGGCAGCCTGATACCCTCAGAATAGATAAATGTCCATTGCTCATTGAGGGGGTTGGTATGGAATATCTCCCAACATGTAGAAATTTCCTCAACTTGCTCAATTGGGGATGATGTCACCCCCAGTTCTGGGGACCAGAGCCCTGAATAACCATGTTACAAACTGGTTATGGATGGACAGTGGAAGAAATTCCATCATTCCATCATTTTCCTATGAGGAGGAGCAAAAGAATCTTTCTCTAAGAGAATAAAAGTACCACCCCCTCCCCCACCCCCTTAAAAAAAATAATAATGGAGGAGACAAGGAAAGGAGAAAAGAAGAAAGATGGGCATTGTCGTGAAGAGGTTAAACCAACGCCTGGGTTCTGGAACCCCACACTTGCAGACTCGAGTTGTCCACCTAGGGGCCAGGCTTAAAACCAGGCTCCTACTATGGACTAGGCACCTGTTAGGTTCACTCGTGGGTCTCCTTCTGGGATGTTCTACCGCACAGGCAGGACTGGGCCTGAATGGGTTTGAACAGAGGGTGTCACCGGGCTCCCGGGTCACGTGACTCAACTGCCACAGCTCTGCCCTTTGGTGAGCTGGTTTGTAATCTCATCTAAAGGTTTACTGGGTGGAGGCCGTGAACGGCTGATAAGCAATCAGCTAATGGACATTTCAAAGAGCGCTCGGTGTTTGCTGGATGAATTAGCGCTCCCGACCCTCTGAGGTCCGCAGAGCAAGCACATGGTCAACAGAGCTTGCATTTATTAATACGTCCTTTACGTATCAAACAAACACTCTCATGTGTACTGCTAACTCTCCCTATTGGCTGTTGGCACACCTGAGGCCTAGGGAAACCGAGAGACCTGACCAAACTCACACAGCTAATACTGACGGGAGCAGCCCTTGAACCCAGGAGGTGTGACCTGTGACCCCGGAGCTCCAGGTCCCTGAGCACTGAGCGTGAGACAATAGACACAGCGTCCAGACCTCTCCCTCGCTCTGTCTCTACCTGTCCCCCACTCGCACTCTCTCTGTCTCTCTCAAAAAAAATAAACTTTACAAAATTTTAAAAAATACAAAAAAACAGTCCCTAACACCTGGTTTGCACAGCCCTATGTCACTTCTGCGTCCCTTCTATCACTTCTGACAGCTATACTCAGGGGCCTGTGCCCACTCTTAACATAAAAACGTTCTAGATCTTTCTGTCCTACTCTGCTTCTTAAAAGCAAATTTCACAGCTCTCCACTCACCAGCAAGAGAACAAACCATCCGCTCTGACCCCCAACCAGAGGCATCATTAGTAGGAAGTCCTATGTCCCAGTTAGCACCCCTTTATTTTCATTGTATTTGTTTCTTATTTATCTGTCTCCTAAATCCCATGTCCTTCCCCCTCCCACCCCAAGTTCAAGGAGTCGCTGGCCCTTGGATCGGGAGTGGCAGATATGTGGCCTTCCAGGGATTGCTGCCTTACAGTCTCTTTATCCAAAAAAGCCTTCCTCTTCTAGCCTGCAGGGGCCCCCAAATCCCCCCATCATTGGGGTTAATCTTTTGCAGGAGAAATCAAGTCTATGCAGCAAAGGAATGTAGCAAGATGTTCACTATACAATCCACAATATGGGCGTTCACCTTATACTTCTTTTCATTTTTCTGTTTAAAATTTTTCATAGTGACATAGAAAAGGGAAAAAAAAAAGAAAGAAATCAGATCCCCAGAAGGCTCCTATTAAATATTTTATCTAGAATATAAAAACATTAGTTCACCCAAGCTAACTGATCAGGTCATTGGAGGAAGGGGACAGAGCACAGGGACACTGTGATGGCAGGAAGACGGTGCTGTGCAGGCATGTTTGACATGATTGACAGTGTGCCAGGGGTATGGCTCACCTCCTCGCTCCTCAGGATAACCCTGCATGCCCGACCAGGCAGGCACCACACCTACAAGTTGACAGGTCCCAAGACAAGGGGTCCGAGAGGGGTCTGCCCAAGGAAACTGCCCAGAACAAATTAGAAGGCGCTGGGGGCCAGACACAAACTTAGGACATTCACCTCCTGGCTCCACGTTCTTTCCATCGGTTGCAGGATGGGGTGGAACCTCCAGTAGGTCATCCACAGAGCAGCCTGGGACACAGGCTTGCCTTCTGTGTGACTTCAAGTCACTGGACCTCTCTGAGCCTGGCTTTCCCAGCTGTAAGCACTCTCGATTCCCACCTCCGGGGCTGGGGAGCACATCAGCGCTAACGGGAGGAAGGGGCTGGCCGTGACAGAGCTCAAGGAAGGGGCTGCTGTTTGCCTGACAGGACAGGAGGGAGGGTGACATGGGGGGCAAGGGCCCTTGGGGACGTGAGATGCATCTCCCACCTCCCCACCGCCCACTGATTGCTGCCCAAGGAAAGAGGTTTTAACTTGCAGGTATATTTTCAAGGGCGTCTGGGTGGCTCAGTCGGGTGAGCATCCAACTCTTGAATTTGGCTCAGGTCAGGGTCTCATGGTTCATGAGTTCGAGCCCCACATCAGGCTTTGCGTGGACCCTGCTTGGGGTTCTCTCACCCTTTCTCTCTGCCACCCCCCCCCCCGCTTGTTCTCTGTCTCTCTCTGTCTAAAATAAATAAGTAAACTTAAATAAAAATTACTTGTAGGTATATTTTCAACTTGTGGCTATTTTGAAACAACTTGTCTCCAACCCTTCAGGTTCAGCTCCTGTAGGTTCAGGGGTTAACTAGCCTCACTGGCTCCAAGGCAAGGGGGCTGAGCCCAACACTGAAGACAGGCAGGCACGTTCATCTAAAGACCTCCTAACAGCCACCCTACGTGGTAGGTACCATTATTATCTCCATTTTACAGATGAGGACACCGAGGCCAAGAGAATGTAAGCGACTTGCCCAAAGACACAGCCAGTAGAGCAAGAACAAGATGTAGGCCTAAGCATCTGACCCGTATCTACATTCAGAAACTTCTACAGCATCCTCCTCAAGGAGGATAATGGAAACACTTTCTCAAAGCACCCCTGGGGGTCATCTCTGATTATTTGTTTTCCAGAGCACAGAGAGAGCACATGTCATGTTTTTATTTCTACCCACTTCTCTCCCCATCCCCCCACCACTCCCAAACACACACTCAAGAAAGTGGGGGGGGGGGAGGGGCGTGGAATTACTTTACAAGAATGAGGGATCACATTTAGGAAATAGCTGCTTCCCAGTTACGGGAACATGAAGATTGGGAATGGATTCCAGGTTTCTGGGGCTGCGCTTCAACCTGGGGCCCCCGTGGGGGGCGGCCCTTCCCCCCCAGCCCGCTGGATCGCCACAGGCCTACTCTGTGTTCTTAGCAAGTGTTGTTCCAAAGTACGGCCTGCTGGGCACAGATTTGGGGTATTCTTTTATTATTATTATTATTATTATCTTAAATATTTATTTATTTTTGAGAAAGAGAGAGAGAGCAGAGACAGGAGGAGGGGCAGGGAGGGGGGGACAGAGCATCCAAAGGGGGATTCCTGTGGACAGCAGGGAGCCTGATGTGGGACTCAAACTCACAAACTGCGAGACTGTGACCTGAGCCGACGACACTCAACTGACTGAGCCACCCAGGCCCCTCGGGGTGGGGTGGGGTGGGGTCTTTTTAGAAGGGACCTTTGTGACGACATAATCCAACCCCCTCAGTTTACAGATGGGGAAACCGAGGCTCAAAGAGGCTGGGCAGTGAGTTGGGCTCCAAACCCAGGTCTCTTGACTTGGTCAAGACCTTGACAGGTCTCTTGACCCAGCGCTTCCTCCCTGGCCTTGAAGCTGCCTCTGAAAAACCAAAATGGGAATAAAATTTAAGGGGTTCCAGGCTAGCTTCTCAGAGCGTTAACCTGAGGAAATGCTGACCACGGGCAGCAAATGGTACCCACCATTCTCCGCCCCCAGGAGCCAAGAATGTCCCAAGAGAACAGTATTCCCCCACGGGACCCGGACCTGCGGGCAGGCATGTGGGGAGCCACCCCATGCCCCGGGAGGGAGCCGGTCAGCGATCGGCAGCCAGGACTGGCCTCGCTCTGGAAACTCTAGACCCACAGTGAAAGCAGGAAGTGGGCAATTTACTCTGTGCGATGACAAACTGGCGGTGTGTGTGCGGGAAGCATGGTGGGGGGGGGGGGAGCGAAAAGGAATCATGGTGCTTATGGGTGGAAATGAGCAAAAGAGGCAGAAAGAAACACGGGGCGGCATGCACGGGGGACACACGGACAAAGCCACGCGGAGGTGCTAGTGTGTGAGAGCCGAGGGGACGAAGCAAGGCCGGGGTTAGGGGAGAGAGGCTTACTTCAGTAGTTTGATATTACACATAATCAGCTCCTTCCAGTTAACAAAAATCATAGCACCCTCTTTCTCTGTCAGCAGCTCAGACTCCATCAGGGGTTTCTGAAAGATCTACAGGTGCAGAAAACGAAGCAGTTCAGAAAGCAAACCGTTAGCGTTACACCTGAAACACACGCACGCAGGTCTGTGCAGAGCATGGAGAGGACCGGGCCGTCTGCAGCTTTGTTGGGGAGGCCCAGAAGCTTCCCGCAGCTTCTGCAGCAGACGCCCCTCCCCCACTCTACCCGAGCGTTTGCGGGGCGGGGGGGGGGTTCCCCATCAGGTCTCTGCACTGTTTTACAGGGAAGGGTGGCTGAACTCTAGAGGACGGGCCTTAACTCCACCAGGATAAAGCCCGGAGGCCTGTCGAAAGTCACGCACACTCTTACCTGCCCACAGTGGGGGGTGGGCATGGCGGGAGAAGTGGGGGGCTTCAGGATGCACGTGGGTGTGGGCGGCTCTTTCAGGCTCGCCTGCAGCGTCTGTTGCATAGACAAGCCTCGGGCACCCGGAGGGGAGCCGCCCAAGGAAGCAGGGACTCTAACCAGGCAGCCTGGGTGATGTCTTCTGCCGTTGGGCCCTTGGCCTGGGCCGGGCTGGTACAGGGGCCGGCTGCGGCTCCGGGAAAGAAATGAGCCTGCCCAGGATCCAAGCTCTGCGTGGTTGGGTGACTCAGGGTAAATCACAGCTCTCCGCCCAGCCCCACGTGGCGAGCCCCTGCCTGCAAAGAGGTCATCGTCTCCTACTAGAGGCAGGGCGCTCTTCTGAAGGGTCTTTAGAGATGGGACAGCGTGTCCCATCTTTGAAATAAATGTGGCTGGGCTCAGGCTGTTCCCTGGGAGCCCTATTCTTCATGAGTCCTTGAGCTGACATTGAACCCAGCATGTACCAGACCACTGCACAAAAGTGCCACATCTAAGGGGGTGACATTCACATCCTAGACATCCTAGATTGCATATTTAGTGACAGTCAAGTGTCTTGAGGAAGGGGAACTTTTCCTAAGTATGCACCATGACTTCCTACGCATGAATGTGCCTCCTGGACCAGTAACCCATCCCGCCTCCTGTACCCATTCAACACTGGGCAGCGGGTGGTGACGTTCCTGGTTAAGACTGTCCAAGGAGATAGTTGCACAACTGTTAGGTGAGGGGCAGCGGGGGAGCAGGAGTTTCAAAACTATTACAATGTTTTTCAAACTGTAGAGTGATCCTGCCATTCAGCTCTGCAAACCCCTGTTGCTAACATGGCAACTTCCCGTGAGCATAAACAAAAGTCTTCTTCAAAACCAGGGGTTCCCAACTCTGCCTCTCCTCATCCTTCTGGACCAAGTGGCCCAGGCCTTTCAACAGCCACCCAGGAGGAGAGACAAAACAAGGCATCCTCTGGGACAGGGCAGTACACGGGGACCTGGGAGGAAACATCTTCATTCTCAGCAACAGGTTTTCCTCAGAGGTAATATGTACCACCAGGAATGACTCGAGATAATTGGCTGGATGGCTGCCATTTTCAGATGCCAACCCTGAGGCCCGGGAGACCACATGGCTTGCTCTATGGCATTAACTAGTTGGTGGCTAAGCACCCACTTCTCCGAGGAGCGTCTAGACTCCCAGTCCCCAGCCCACGTGTCTCCTTCCACACACCTCCTCACGGACTCATTCATCCCCTGACATGAGTGATCCCTCTACGGGGATGACTCAGAGGGCCACGGATAAGAGTTCGACCATCTTCTCTTGGGTACAAATCTCCTGTGTGATTTACCATCCAGATGCTCCCCACACATCAGAAAACCTCTCAGGCTGAGAATCAGGGTGCAGCCCTCCTTAACAGAGGCCCCCCTTCTCCCCAACCTCTGCCAGTATCCCCGGCCCCCACCGGCACCCATAGCTGCCATTACCTCTGTGACCAGCTGGAGGTCATTCACATAGTTCTCCTCTGTCACAATGAGCTCATGGATGTATCCTTGCCGCTTTCTTTCAGTGGGGGTCAGCATATCCAAGAGGTGTAAGTCTGAACACCCTGGAAGACACAACCATTGGGACATTTTAGTGCAAGTCTAGGGAAGCTCATACAGCCACACAGTGAAGAATCTGGGGCCTCGTGCCTGCTGGTCCCTGTGGCCTCACTGGAGCTGGGCAGTGTTACGGGTTCGATCACGTTCCCTAATAATACACATTCAAGTTATTTTTTTATATATATATAATGTTTTTAATGTTTATTTTTGAGAGAGAGAGAGAGAGAGAGAGAGACAGAGCACAGGCAGGAGAGGGGCAGAGAGAGAAGGAGACACAGAATCCGAAGCAGGCTCCAGGCTCTGAGCCATTAGCACAGAGCCCGATGCAGGGCTCGAACCCACAAACCGTGAGATCATGACCTGAACCGAAATCGGACGCTCAACCGACTGAGCCACCCAGACGCCTCCACATTCCAGTTCTAACTCTTGGTTCCTGTGGCTGTGACCTTAGGTTCCTGTGACTTGGTTCCTGTTCCTCAGAACCCTTGGTTCCTGTGACCTATACCTATGACCTTGGTTCCTGTGACTGTGACTGTGACCAGAAATCGGGCTTCTGGAGATAGAGTCAAATTGAGATGAAGTCATACTCAATTAGGGTGGGCTCTAATCCCATGTGACTGGTGTCCTTATAGGAAGACATACAGAGACGGTCAGAAAGAAGGTCATGTGACGACAGAGGCAAGGACAGAGGCAGGTGCAAGCCAAGGAACGCCAAGGATTGCCAGCCGCCATCGGAAGCGAAGAGGAAGGCACGGAAAAAATCTCCCCCAAGGCCTCCAGAGGGACGTGTCTCTGCCAACACTTTGCTTTTGGACTTTTCTCCAAAACTGTGAGAAAATAAATTTCTGTTGTTTTGAGCCACCCTGTGTGTGGCCTTTGTTGCGGCAGCCTAGCAAACTGACCCAGGCAGCGCACTCCTTCGTCCAAACTGCTGACACGATAATGTCCAGAGAAGACTAAGGAGTAATTGGCCGGTATTTCCTGAGGGCTCACCCCACGCCAGGTGCTCCACAAGGAGCTCTACGCTGGCAGGTGTGCTCAAAGCCCACAGAGGCTCCGGAAGCGTCACCATTTCACCGACAAGGAAACGGAGCTTCTGAGGGGTTGCCTCACCCCAAATCTCTTAGCTTTGCAGTGGCCGAGACTCGAGCCTGACGCTTTGACGCCAGAACCTGGGCTCTACCCCAGATGGCTACTGTTGTTGGGTCCCAGCTACAGGAGGGCATCAGCTTGTCCTGAGGTTGGCTCTCGGAGGCTCAGGTGGCTGTGCTGAGGCTCCTGCTGGGCCTGGGCACAGGGCAGAGAGATGTGGAGAGCGTTCAGACAGTGCCAGGTAAAGTCCATGAGCCAGGCTGCTGCCGTGTGCCTGGAGAGGCATTAAGCCCGAAGACAGACAGGGAAACTGCCCCGGCTGCAGACAGCTGGGCACATCCGGGGCCCCAGGTGCCCGAGGGAACGGGCTCGGTTGACCTGAGATGGGACACACACGGAAGCTGGTGCCTGCCCTTGCCTCTGCTCACCTGGTTGGCTATTTAGGGTTTTGTTGGCTTTGAACGTTCTCCGCTTATCAGCAGAGGCTGCCTCATGACACGGCACGCTGGAAGGGGGGGGGGTGGGAAGCCCCCGTTCTTGGGGGGTGCCCTTCATACAGGCCTGGGCCCACCTGTTCCAGGCCCGTGGTCTCTCCTCTCGTTTTTATGAGGGGTTCTTCATTTATCACACACACACACACACACACACACACACACACACACACTCAACCAGATTTGTGAAATAGACTGAAAGGTGTCCTGGATGTAGGAGGGAATGCGGGCAGGGGGTCCCATTCTGTTGCTTTTCTCATACCATTTTCCCCCACAAGGGGGCGCGATGGAGCACAATATGAACCATCTGCCAGCCGCCAGTGGTTCTCAAAGTGTGGTCCCCGGACCAGCAGCATGAGCCACACCAGGGAACTTGTTAGAAATGCAAATTACCAGGCCCCTGCGGAATAGACTACCTGGATTTGGGGCCCAGGAATCTGATTTAACAAGCTCTCCAGGTAATTTTTTTAAGGCAAACTAAAGTTTGAGAAGCTTGCTCTGGACTATCAGGAATTCCTCAGAGTTTCCATCTTCCCCGCAGAAAGTCTTCCCCCTAGACTGGGGCTCATGACCTAGTCTATATGCTGGAAGATTCCGCAAATAGGATGATCCCTCTGAGGTGAATGATATCACTGACTTCTTAGCAAACGTTTTCCTGTGCCAGAGATGAGCTCCACATCTGGGTCCTTCTAGTCCTGTCTTGTACCCTCCCCTGGCCAAATGCCCTTTCTAGAATGCTTTAGATTCTTTTCCTGGAACAGGACAATTTGAGGATGGGCAGGCAGATGGGAGCTGGGAAAGCAGCAGGGACGAGCCATCCTTATGTTAATATTCTCCACGCCCATCCCCACGACCTCATTCAAAGCCACTGCAATGTGGCCAAACTATAAATCCACAGATCTGTGAGCTGGGCACGAACCACCATGCAGGTCTGCAGATGAATCTGGAACTTGGGCCCTCCACTCAGCCACCAGCTTGGTCCAGCTGTTCTTTGCGGGTTGGGGCGTTGGCTGTGCTTCATTAGAACAACTGCTCCCTCAGCGAGCTCTCAGGAAGGAAGCAAGTCCTGATGGCTCGCTCTGTTCAGTTCTGCCCGCCTCTGCCGAGCCCCTGCGGGAGCTTTGGTTTTTGAGTGGTGGAGTGACGCCACCAAGTCCTTGGGCTTTCATTAAGAAAGCCACCTGGGAAACACTCTTCAGTTTGGGAGGAAACATCTCACTTGTCACCTATTCTCACCAAACTGTCCTGTCAATGAGTCAAAGAGCCCAGGAGAGAGGAAGGCTTGTTCTTATTACAGAGCAGAACGCAGCCCTTGCATTACAGGGACTTGTTGGAACTCTCACGGAGCAGGGTCTCCCCTAGAATTTTCAGGACATTCCTTTCTTTAAAAAAAATTTTTTTTTAATGTGTGTTTACTTTTGAGCGAGAGATACAGAACGTGAGCGGGGGTGGGGCAGAGAAAGAGGGGGACACGGCATCCAAAGCAGGCTCTAGGCTCCGAGCCGTCAGCCCAGAGCCCGACGCGGGGCTCGAACCCACGAACCGTGAGATCGTGACCTGAGCCGAATTCGGATGCTTAACCCGAGCCACCCAGGTGCCCAGGACCTTCCTCACTGTGAGGATATTAGGATATTGTTTAGAGCTGCAGTTGTTAGACGCATCCCACACCGTGCACTGGTGTTTGCAGGGATACAAACATCGGGCTAGGACATCAGGGAGACACTGGTTGCCCTCATCCTCTGAACATCCCTTTCAGTCACAATTTCCCTTGGAGAACATGATGGATGCTATGAACTCTGGCCCCAGAAAACTCACATGTACAACACACACACACACACGCACACACACACACACACATATTTTGCACACACTTTTATAGGGTTCACAGGCCCTCTTGAAGCTTGTTCGTGGATCTCATTCATTCATTCATTCATTGGACACATGTTTACCGATGTCCTGTCATGAGTCTGCCACCAACTGCTGGGTGCTGAGGATTCACAACAAAAGAGGAGAAATGTCTGCCTCCAGAGCATACAGTCCTCGGCTGGGGGTGGTATTAGTTCCCACAGGCCGAAGGGATACTAACCCCCACCAAGCTGAGGCTTGTGCGGCGCCCCAGCCCCCGGGGCTGAGAAAGCATTTTTGGTCGTCATAATGACTGGAGGTGCCGGCTGGGATTGGGTGGGGCTGGCCCAGGGCTGTTAAGCTGCCCTGCAATACACAGGACAGGGAATTGCCTTCCCCGAATGTCAACAGCCACCCCCCCCCCCCCCCCCCCCCCACTGAGAAACACTGACATTACTGGAAACTGAAAGCCCGGCCAGGTTGACAGCTCTGAAGCAAGGATAGTGCAAGTGACCTGCAGATTTGCTTAGAACGACTGAGGAGTCGGAAACAAGGACCCGGGAGGAAACATTAACAGGAAATGGCTTGCTTTGGATTTCAGAAGTTCTGAGTCTTCAAGTTTTACATGGTACGGTTGTTGTTGTTGCTGTTTTAAGTTTATTTATTTATTTTGAGAGAGAGCGAGTGAGCGCGCAAGTCGGGGAGGGGCAGAGAGAGGAGGGGAGAGAGAGAATCCCAAGCGGGCTCCGCGTTGTCAGTACAAAGCCTCACGCGGGGCTCGAACTCACGAACCGTGAGATCATGACCTGAGCTGAAGTCAAGGTCCCGACTCTTAACCGACTGAGCCCCCTGGCTCCCCTACGTGGTACGGCTTTGAAGAAGCCCGGAGCCCGAACAACAGCAAAAGGTCTAGAGTGGACTTAGGCTATTAGTTCCAAGAATCCCTGGTGCCGGGGCCAGTTTGGGGTGAATTGGGGGTCTGTTGCACATGGAAGGGAGGGGCACGAGGAGGTTGCACGGCCTCCTGCTCCGGGCAGCTCCAGCATTCCCGTCCATCCACCCAGAGGACCCATGTCAGAGCTGACCCAGCTGACAGGTTCCATGTGACTCTGGGCTGCTTGCCGCCACAAATTCCACCCCACGCCGTCCACCTACCAGCCTGCCTGGAGGCAGGGGGCTGACTCCGATGGCCTCTCCAGGCCCCAGCGTACAACAAAAAGCAAAGATTTTGTGGGGAGATTCGTCTCAGCATTGTATGCCGACAGCGTTGGCTTTGAATGGTCTTTTTAGCTACTGAACCGACCCACACGATGCTGTTTTAAAAGTTCTTGCTGCTGGATGCCAGACCAAGAAGACCATTACAGGCTGGAAATAGGTACTTGGAGCTAAAAAATATCCTTCCTTTGAAAATTTAATATTTAGAAAAACAAACGAGTTTAAAAACTCCATTATTCAGAGCGGGGTAAATGGAAAAGACATTGCAAATAAGAGAGTTTTCTTTAAGGGTGGAGGGATGTGGTTCTTCTCCCCTTTGGGAACCAGGATAAACATGATTTTCTGGCTCCCTTTCCCGGGGAAAACTGAGAGAATAAAGCAGAGCAAATAACTTTTCACGGACATCTCGGTGTGATGAAGGATTCTTAAAACTAACTATAATCCACTCACAGCTGAAATAATATTGCAAGCGACTCTGGGCACTTAAAACCGATCCCTAATTACAGCCCACATAAAATTCCCCATCTATGTGCTGTCCCTTGTAATTTTGCGTAGTTAGACACATTCACAAAGTGGAGAGTAGCCGTGAGACCCCTTTGAGAGTAGTTGAGTCTGGGGCACTGGAGAGAATGTGGGAAAATCTTACCCAAAAAGGTCATCTTGTCACCTCAATGGGACAACGTTCATAGGAACAGCACAATCTAAATAAATTGCTTTATTACAACAGTAGTACATGAACACATGCTCGATGTAAACAGTTCAAAGCATACAGAAGGACTTAGGGTACAACCGGGGCATCGCCCTTCTCATTCCCAAACCTTCTCCTTCCGTTCTCAACAAGGTCCATGATTTTAAAAACCAAACCAGCCCCCACAGCAAGCCGGCCACCGGACAAACCAAATAAACAGGCCTCGTTCCTGTTATGAGAGGGCCAAAATATACTCTAAGATGGTCAATAAATATTTATTAAGTTCCTACGAAGCCCAAGAGACACAGGAATGAGCAAGATAATGCCCTTGTCCTCAAGGAAACTCACAGCTGGGAGGGAGACGCGAACATGGAAATGAAATTTGAAATAGCAAGCAGTGGAGAACGTTCCTGCAGGTCTGCGAGGATAGTAGAGTCTGCAGGGCTCAGAAGTACATGCTCCTTGTCCTGAGGGAGGAAGGCTCTGCGAGGAGGTCCTACTTGTGTGTGTGTTGGGGGGGGGGGTGGTTCTGCATCAGGGAGGATGGGGCCATTATGTTGGGGGTGTGGGGCCAGTATGCCAAGTAGGTGCAGGGACACTATGGGAGATAAGGCGGGAAGCGGGAAGGCCGTAAGGTGGGCAGTACATGACATCACAGAAGGCATAATGCCAGAGGGGCCAGGCGAGAAATCCCACAATATGGAAACTCAGGCAATGGTTTTTCACCTTTAAGAGAAAGGATATACCAGTGTCTGTGGGGACATTCTGCCCAAACTCTCCGGCTAAGTGGCCTCGCCCACCAGGATACCTGTTGGAGCTGGAGCTCCTGTCTACACCGAAGCCTTCTCCAGGGCCGGCCTCAATGGAGGGAACAGGGGCCTCGTGGCTCTCGTGGCCCCTGTCAGGCTACACTGGATTTTTCTGGGAAAATGGGTCTGATTGCGTTGCCTTCAACCTCCTGGACAGAATGGCACATGTGGGATGGCTTGTCATGTAGGAAAGGCTGCAATGGATACGACATAAAGAAGGTTCTCCGGCCAGAGCACTCCCCCCTCCCCCCCTCCCCCCCACAATCCCATTCTCTAAGCTGTGAACTTGTGCGCTCCCCCTGTGCCGCTGTGCTTGGAGCTGGGACTTGGCGGTGAATGAGGCGGGCTGGGTCCTTGTCCTTGGGGAGCCCTGGTCTACCAGAGGCTCGGGCATCCCATCTAGACTCTGGTTCTGGCCAAAGCACAGGAAACTCACAAAGGGCTTCACTGCGAGCTGCCCGTCCCTGAGACCTCAGCGTTGAAGTCCTTAAGACTGGATTCTTATGGGGGTTTAGAGGAGCTGGATGGGCATGGGGACCTGTAGTGGGGGGAGGGGGAATGTCACCTGATGGCACCAAAGACCCCCCGATGCCTTATGTCCAGCTGAACCCAGGCAGCCCTCTCCGGCCTGTCTGGGGGAACTCGCTAGACCCATTCGGCTGGGTCCCTCTGGGGGCTTCCATTCAGCCACACTCAGCATTAACCCTGTAGCTTCAAAGGGTCAAGGTGGCTTCCAGAAGAATAACAATTCTTCTAAGAAGGGGAATCCAGTCTACATGGGGTGCCAGGTAGTTTAATGACTATTGAGAATTTGCAAAAATCAAATTACTCTCAGGGATAGATCTCTCTTAATTTGCCATAGGTCACTTTTAACTAAAGGCATGGCGTTCATGGCTTTATAACGGATGCTGGGATCCCTGGTGCGGCCTCGAGCATCCCATGGTGTGCACTCGTTCGCTCATTCCTGGCCCCACTGATGTTACCACCTTTGCTTTCCTTTCTTGCTGAGCCTCTGCTTTCAATGCCCACCACCCTGCGGTATCTCAGGGACCCTCAGCAGCGGCCGCAAGTAAATCCTTCGGGTACACAAAGCAGGCTGGGGTGTTAGAAGTACAGACACATGTTTATTGGAATGAGAGGCAGTAGGTTTGACTAGAGGGACCTGGGAATATCTTCCAGAGAAGCAGGGATTTGGCTTGGGCTCCATCAGGCACATGGCAGTTTCGGGTGGGGAAGTAGCGAGGGATCCAAGTAGAGGAAGTGGTTGGAGGAAAGGGGAATAGAGAGAAAGCAGTGAGGAGAGAAAGCAGATGCTGGGGTAACAGGGAGTAAAGAAAGTCAACACTGCATGCTCGCATGAGCCACACGGTTCCAGGCGCTGTATGTATGTGAACTCACAGAGTCCTCACCGACAATCCTGTGTGGCAGCTACTACGCCTATTCTCCCATTGAACAGACAGGGAAACTGAGGCACAGAGAAGTTAAGTGACTCGCCAAAGCCTCAGTTAATCAATGGCAGAGGGGGTCCTAGCCCGGAGTTACTGTTCTGAACCACCGTGCCTCCTGCCTTGCTGGGAAGGTGATGTATTAGTCAGCTAACGCTGCTGTAACCACGTCCCACAGACCACGGGGCTCACACATGAGAAATGGAGTCTCACAGCGCCGGAGGCAGCAAGTCCAAGATCAAGGTACCAGCAGGTCTGATTTCTTCTAAGGTCTCTCTCCTTAGCGGGCAGGTGGCCATCTTGTCCCTGCATCCTCACATGGCCTTTCTTCTGTTACAAAATCATTGCTGGTGACTCTTTGCGTCCAAATGTCCTCTTCACATTGGAGGTAGGGTCCACCCTAATGGCCTCATCTTAACTTAATGACCTCTTTAAGGTCCCAGCTCCAGAAACAGTCATACTCTGAGGTACTGGGGGGGAAGGGCTTCAACGTTTCAATCTGGTGGGGCCCTGGGTGGGGGGGCGGTACAGTCAAGGAGTTTGAACAGCAGAGTGAGACGTCTACATTTTTGTCTTGGTTGCAGAGCTGGGAAAGGTCCGGGCCGTGTTTCGGAAGGATCACGGTGGCAGCTTCACGGAGGCTGGGTGAGGGCTGTGGCCCCTGAGAATGGCGGCATGTTTGGAATCACCTAAGGAGATTTAGAAGGCCCGACGTCCCTGCGGTAGCCCGGACCAATCAAATCCACCTGGCCGGGGTTCCACCCGGGCCTCTGTAACATGTGGAAGCTTCCAGGAGACTCCCACGTGCAGCCCAGAGTGAGGACCACTCCATCAGAGGGAGCCCCGAAATCAAGACACCTGGTGTGGAAACGGAGCAAAATTCAGAGCCTAGATCTGTCCAGGCTCATGTAGTACGAGAGCGTCACAATTGTTGAACCGATTCCAGACCCAGGTGGGTCCCTCAAGCGGCTTGTCCAAAGGGAACTATGGTTGTAACCCAGAATGCCGTCCCTTCCGTCCATGGCCTGGAGCTCAGACAAGCCTCTGACGCTGTGTCCCTGGAGGTCACACTGCCGCCACCTGACCCCCAATGCTAGGCCTAGAGCTCAAAAAGGTCACTCTGCTCATCGGCCTCCTTGAATCGATGGGACAGCGGAGTCCACAGGTGCACGGTGACTTCTGCTATCAGGAATAAGCCCTCCGCTCTTGCTGTCTTGGGAGATGGAGACCCACAAGAAAACCAAAGAGTGGGCCCGAGGGTGGCCGGTCCCCGTTCCTCTCCCGACGCGTTCCCGAGAGACCTGGCTGTGAGGATGGTCTGGTCCGTGGCGCCCGAGGCTGTTGGGCCGGCGGTAGCCAGGCTGGGTCAAGGCGGCTGTGTCTCCTCTGACAGTGACCCTCGGCTGGCCGGTCCCGGGACCCAGCTCTGGCGGTCCAGCGGGGCAGGCATCCTCCTCGTCCCAGTGGAACTTTCTTCTCGAGGGTCTAAGCATAGCCCGGTCCCCTGCGGTCTCTCCTAACTTGGCAAACTGACCCCGGTGGGACACAAGAGACAACCTGAGCCCGGGACATTTCCTGCTCATTTCCAGCAACTGCATAGCTGCGCTCAGGTCCCTGCTTTCATGGAGCTTCCATTCTAGTGGGGGAGACAGAAAACCAAATACACGCATAAATATATGGTAGTTAGGGCGGTTATAAGAATGATGAATGACAATTCTTTTGACTACTAAGCTCATTTCCAGTCCCAGGGTCTTCTCACGTGAATTTATCTTTTAAGCCATGGTGGCTTCCCAAACACACAGCTTTGTGCAGGGGTCGAGGTCACATGCAGCGCAGAGACTGAGCACCGATGTGTCCTTTCCTTGCAGCCTAGATGGGGAGGAAGGAGCGAGACCGTCCACACAGGGCTCCTGAACGACCACCATGGGCGGTCACGACATGCAAGGGTGCAAGGTAGGCGCTGTCCTCTGGTTCATAAGCTACCGGGGAGGTGGGGCGTCGCACAACAATCAATCGTACAAGGGGAGGTACCACCGCTACTTGTAAGTGCTGTTCCTGTGTGGGTCTTTGTGGGATCCGGCCTTGCCCCGCAGGGAGCTCACGGTCTTGGGCGGGAGATGAGTGTCTGTGTGTCTGTGCGTGTGTCTGAGTCTTAAAATCCACTCATCTTCACGTATGATGAGTTACGAGCAGCTCAGCAAAGGGCTGAGTCACGGCGAGTCGGTGGAGCTGGGCTGGGCAGCGAGGAGAGGAGGAGGGGGAAGATGGGAGGACCAAGGTGGAGAAGACAGGGAGGTGGGGCGGGGGGGGGGCGGGCTGTAAGGCGGGGAGGAGACTGTGGTGATAGCAGGGGGGTGCAGGTCGGGTAGGACGAGAGAAGCAAGAGTGGGGCCGGACAACGGGTGTCCACGGATCCCAGACCGATGACACTCTGGCAGGTTGAGTGATGGGGTCTCTAGGTGGGGAAAGGCCCCGGGTCCACGCTGTCCACACCACTCATTTCCTCCCCAGTTCACACCCAGCATGCGCGGACCAGTGATGCAGGTGGGCATTTCCACCAAGTGGTTTGGAGGTCAGAGGAGAGGGTTTTCAAGAGGGCGTCTTGGAAACCCACTGCAGCAACAGAAGCCTGGACCGCTGTGGAGGGTCCTCACGGTTACTCAAAAGGGGGCAGAAAGAATGTGAGATCGGGATGGTAGCAACTAGCTCTGGAAGGGGCTCAGCCCAGGGCTTCCCCTCTCCAAGCATCAGGGTCCCCTCCTGCAAGCTGGAGGCCCATGTCCCCTGCACCTGCCACACCTTTTGGTGTTAGAGACCTGGAAGGTGTTTGGATGACGGCAGCCGTCTATGGGTTCCACCAGCAACTCAGAAAGGAAGGCGCCGATCAGGGAAGGCTTCCCTGAGCAAGCGACGACTGAGCTACGCTGAAGACGAAGCACAAGGAGCTCTCAATGAGGAGAAGGGAAGAGAGGGGTCCGGCCGGATGGGCTGGAGAAGGGAGCAGATCAGGCAGGGCCTTGAGGCCCAACTGCGAGATTTGGGCCGTTATCACTGGGAAGCCCTGGATGATTGTTAGCAGATTGCAACTTCCATTTTTAAAATAGCTCTCTGCCCACGGGGTGGAGAAGAGGCTGGAAAACCGTGAGCCTGGAGCAGGGATGGGTTAGAAGGCTGATGGTCCTGGGGCGCCTGGATGGCTCAGTCGGTTAAGCGACTGACTCTTGGTTTTGGCTCAGGTCATGATCTCACGGTTTGTGGGTTCAAGCCTTGCATCGGGCTCCGTGCTAATGGTGTGGGATTCTCTGTCTCTGCCCCAACCTTCCCCCCGCCCCCCCTCAAAATAAATAAACTTAAAAAAAAAAAAAAAAGAAGGCTATGGTCTTCATGCAAGGACTGGAGAAACTTGGTCACCCTCAGGGCCTTTGCACTTGCTATCCCTCAGGCTTGAAACACGTTTCTCCCTGACCTTTGCCTGCCAACTCCTCTGCAGTCAGACCTCCACCTCTCCACAGAGGCCTTCCTGGGCCATCCCATCTGCGATAGCCCTGGCCCTCAGTCACATCCTGGCCCATTTCATCCAGCAGCAGCTGAAATGACTTATTTGTGAGCTGTTGTTTTCCTCTGGCTCCTACAAGCTCCATGAGAGCAGGTGCCCGGTCTGTGTCTCACTGAGCACAGCCCTGTCACCTGGCCCCGTGTTCCTTGGCCACGACTCTCCTCTCCGGGAGTGCAGGAGAGGAGGTGCTTGCCAGGAAATGCAGGCAGGCTGGACCCCTCCTGGTCTCCCAGGAGCTGTTGACACAGCAGGGTGGAGGGGAGGGGCAGGGGAGGGAGGGGAGAGGACTGGCAGATTACTTCTGCCCCTTGAGGATGGGGTGAGGGCTCCTACCACGAGGGAGCCCGTGACACTGGAGGGTCGTACTGAGGACTCAGATGTGGGGGTCTTCCCACAGCGGCCTCAGAAGGACAAGGTAATGCCCCACAGAGGAGAGGGTCATCCTGGCTTCCACTTCTCTGCTGGGACAGATCATAGGGTTCAAACTCTGCCGGAGGCTTGGCAAACAGACCAGACGCATCCCAGACCCAAAGCCGTGGATGCTGAGAGGCATGTCCGGGTGTCCGCGACGGGGCAGGAGAGAACTCATCTCCCAGTCTTTAAGTGTGCTGGAGACGGCGCTTTGGGGTGCCCCCCACCCTTGTGACACATGTCCCTTATCCAAGCTGTACGGTTGCTTAAAAACAAAACACAAAGAACAAAAAGAACGAGCTCCTGGCACGTCTGGGGGCCAAACATTCCGGTCTTTCTTTGCTGGCGAGAGAACACAAGGCCACAGAATGCAGAGATGAGAAATAAGGGATCCAGTGACTCAATGCATGTGTGACAGGTTTATTGTGGGGCGCTGCATGGGCCTGCCAACCGGGTCCACGGACGTGACATTTAGAAGCCTCGCACATTCCATTTGCTCTGTCGGCCTCCCTGACGCCAGCCGCGTTGAAACACAGGGCAACTTCTCCCATTTGCCAAGCGTCCGCTGACGGGGCTGGGTGTCACCGCACATTGAGGGAGCATGAGGAAGGTGCTTACTCCAACACAGGTGGGCCTCCCACTACTGGAGAAAAGGGGACCCCGATTTGTGCACAAATGAATGAGATGGCTGAAGGTTTTAAGGAAGCTGTCCAATCTTTTCTCTGCAAAATCCCTTATCTACAAAAGCACTGCTTTCTGTAAAGTCTTAAAATGCACACAACCTTCTGTCTCGGTTTATTGCAAGAAAGGAGGAAGCCAGTTAAATGGATTCCTTCACGCCCAGGACCAGGTGCAAATGCCTTTCTCTCCTGTAAGAATGACAAGAAGGCTATTGTCGGTGGGGGGGCTTACTACCTGCTGGGTACAATTATTATCCCTCCATATGTAAATGAGGAAACTATAGCACAAAGGGGTTAAGTCACTTGGCCACAATCACACAATTAGGAAGTGGGAGAGCTGGGATTTGAACCCATGTCCCGAACCACCACCCTGTATTCCTTCCTGGCCTCTATAAAAGCCCAGGGTACCGTTAGGTCAGACTCCTCCATCGCCACTATCTGCCTACAGGAAAATAAAATACTCCAAAACTTTAAGAGAAATGGAATGAAATATTACCCTGAACTTGTAGACAGGCCGTGTTAGTATCTTTGGCGCCATGTTTTTCTGGCAGAGGCCAGCCATGGAAACGGAGACGCTAAGGCAACCGTTCGGGGTGGCACTGAGCACGGGCGTCTCTGGCAAGCCTGTGTCTTTGGAAGATCCTGCAGTGGAGGTGAGCCGGACTAGAAGGGTTGAGGAGGCGGCTGCGTCCTGAGCCTGAGCACTGAGAAGGTGCCACAAGGTGCAGGCATCGGGCAACAGCTCCTCCACCCCCCCAGCTGAGTGAACCACACACGGAATGGTCTCCACCTTTCCACACAGACAGTCGTGGTTATGGGAGGCGGCTGGTGCCGAGATGCTGCGGTTCTCGCGTGGCACAAGGTCAAAGGACTAGCCAGGGAAAGGGGGAGGGGCCTCTGAGAACTTCACGCTCTCAGCTCACAGCGCAGGGCTAGTGCGCACGGCTGGCTCTCCCTGATCTGGATTCCGTGGACCGAGCGGGGAGCGGGGGGAGGGGGGAAGGGGGGCAGGAATGGGGGGTGGGTAGGTCGGTGGCATCTCTCTGCATGCACATGCGCGCGTGCGCCCACCCCTCCCGCCCCTAGCCCTCCCCCCACTTTCCTGGTGGGGCCTGGAGTGCGGCGGGTGGACCCGTTGAACTCGAGTGTGTGTGACAGGGGACCAAGAAGGGAGGGGGCAGCACAGGACGGAGAAGGGGAAGAAACCAGGGGAATCAAGTCGTTCAACGGAGTGAAAACAGGCTCCTTGATGAAAAACGTTAGATAAAGTGCTTTTGCCCCTTGTAGGTCACTCGGGAGCAACTGCACGAAGAGGAGGATCTGCCCAACTTTAAAAAACGACGGGCAGAGTCAAGGGGACACTTCCTCTTTCGAGGCTTGCAACATCACCCTGACCTCAGGTGCGGGGCAGATGTGGGAACCGCAGCGGTCCGCCTCAGCCAGAATCTTCTATAGCGTGATGGGTCTGTTTTCACCACCCCACCCAATATTACCAAGCTAAAGACGGAGGCGTGCGCGCGGGCGCGCGCGCACACACACACACACACGCGCACACACACACACACAGCCTGTTGACAACGTAAAACAATAACCTGGTAGTTTCTGAGAGGTAGTGTGTGTTTAACAGCACGTTGCCCTGGTATAATTTTGTAGCTGATTTTCACTTTTGACAAACAAAACCTTTTAATTTTTTTGTGAATCAAATCCTATCATTTAAAAATGACCGGGGAGGGGCGTCTGGGTGGCTCAGTTAAACATGGGGCTCTTGATTTCAAGCCAGGTCAGGGTCTCCCGGCTCTTGAGATGGAGCCCCAAGCCCTGACAGTGTAGATCCTTCTTGGGATTTTCTCTCTCCCTCTCTCTCTCTCTCTCCCTGCTCCTCCCCTGTTTGTGATCTCTCTTTCTCTCTCAAAATAAATAAACATTTAAAAATAATAAAAATTAAAATGTCCAGGGAGTTTTTAAAGAACTTCCTTGGGGCGCCTGGTTGGCACAGTCAGTTAAGCATCTGACTCTTGATTTCGGCTCAGGTCATGATCTCAGTTAGCTCGAGCCCCATGCTGGGCTCCACACTGACAGTGCAGAGCCTGCTTGGGATTCTCTACCCCTCTCTCTGTCCTTCCCATGCACTCTCTTTCTCTCAAAATAAACTTTAAAAGATAGTAAAAACAAAACAAAACAAAACAAAACAAAACAAAACAAAACAAAACAAAACAACTTTCCCCCAAGTGGCAATGGAACCCTTTGAGATGGAATAACTACCCACCAGGAAACATTCTGGAAACCTGGCTTTTTGTGTGTGGAATTTTCTTAAAGAAAAGCCCAAGAGAATTCTGGCCGAAGTGAAATAGTGAAATATTCACATACAGCTATCGTGATCTTTGACCTTATTGTGTTCCCCTATCCCACCAGATCCAAAATAGCAGACATTTTGAAGACTTGGGTTGTTTTTTGTTTTTTTTTTTTTTTTTTTTTTTTTTTTTTTCCTGTGCATTTTGGGACCACTGGCAGTCAATGTAGTTTTTCATAAAAATTCTCTTGGGTGTTTTGGAACTAAAAGGAATGAATAGGATTAACGTATACTTTTGCTAGAAGAAAAAAATGAATATTCACTCTCAGGAATTAATTTTCAATTTGCCAGGAAGCAGGGCTGTGATTTGTTGGGCCCCTTCCCCAACTGTGATCTGGGTGGCTGCCTCCCCGACCCCGTGCCAGGGGTAGACCTGGCCCAGAGGAAGGTTGCCACACCCTGGCATCTCTGGTCCTTGGCCTCCTTCACAGACTAGATGAGTAACAGACCCCAGGAGCAGCCCCTCCCAAGAACACAGTTGCTGCTGGGAAACTCACAGCTAAAGGAAAGGGGCCTGCAAATGTACCTCGGTATCCTCTTGGGGGGGTGATGTGGTGTGCCTGGAATGGAACCCCCAGTGCCTCTTCCTTGTGTATTAATTGCTCAACCCGCTCGTTCAAACAGGCATTTCTGAGTACTTAACCTACTATATGCCAAGGTGGGCATATAGCATATTGAGCAACAGAAATTGCGGATTTTTAGGTGAGAGGTGGGAATATTGGTGATTCCATGTTTTAACCTACGACTGAGAGGGTTTTCTTAAGCTGGTATTACCAGGGTTTTCTTCGGATGGGATCAAAGAAGGCATAGAGAGAGAGCCCAGTTGCCATCTGCTTATGGGAGTCTGGATCTGCCCAGTTCCCTTCCAGAAACAGGGCAAACACCAGTTTCTGCCATATGTGTAATGGTGTAATATTTTTTACTTTACAAAGGGAAGAATCCTTCCTTTACATCAGCTTCTCCAGGGCACCCTTTTTACGCAGAGGCAGTCCAGGCTCTGGCCCGCTGGCCGCCACTCTGTTCCCGCTCTGCAGCTCTCTGGGCCCTGCTCTGCAGTGCAGAGAGGCAGCTGGCCTTAGGAAGGCAACTCAAAACTGCAAAAGGAGGGTGATCTCATTTGGACACGTCTTGTCCATATGGCGCTGTACCCACAGATCAGTTGCAGATACATTCACATGACAAATCGGCACCAATTATGAAATTAAATGATTTAATGACCAGCTGTTTTTGTTAAACCACTAAAAAAAAAAAAAAAAAAATCTGACATCTTTAAACTCTGGGGCCAAAGGAGATACCTAGCATCACTTTGCTAACTTAATTAAAAGATGCTTTTTCTCTCCTTTATTCAACTTCCTGTTAAGCAGATTTTCTGAGAACAGGACTAAAAGTACTTTAGTACCAAACTGCATACAATGGGGAATAGCCAAGAAGAGTACGATCAAGTCTAAAATATAGAACCAAGATTCTGGGACACTTTTTACACCACAGATACAGAGCATGAACTTATTACGTGATTAAGTTTACTCAACAGTAGTTACGGAACAAAAGCAGCGACTACCAGCAAGGCACCTATGTTAGCCGTGAACAACCAGGTGAACATTAACCACGGTGGCCAGTGGGTGGGACTGGGGTTTCTCAACCTTGGTACTGGTGACATCTGAGTCCAGATAATTCTCCGTGGTGGGGGTGGTCCTGTGCCCTGCAGTGCAGTTCACAGCATCCCTGGTCTGCACCCACTAGATGCCGGTAGCATTCCCCCTGGTTGAGAAGAAGTGGATCAGATGGACACTCTATAATCAAATGCAAACCAAATGGTTCGAGGGGGAAAGAGCATGTCCTGGGGAACAACCTGTGTCCGTTCACAGACCAGAAGGAAGTCTGGAGGAATGATCTATAGAGAGGGGATTGTAGAGAGAGTTACAGAGTGCACAGCAGTACCCACCTTGACAATGTGTCACTTCAACCAAACTCAAGGCTGGAGAAGAAACATTGGCTTATATGGGGGAAGGGCTCCTGGGCAAGAGATGGGGCTCGCTGTCTTGATCCTTGCTCCACAAGTGGGGGGCAGGGAGGAGGTTGGGGACAGAGAACTCTCCACCCACCTCCTGGCCTTTGCACGTCCTGACATCTGTGCCTAGAACAGCCACTTCTCTTTCCGGCTTCATCTGGCCCCTAGTTCTTTCAGGTCTCAGGTTAAATATCACTTCCTGCTGGGAGGGTTCTCTGACCCTCTCCCTGCTGCCGCCCTGCCCGCCCCAACTGGATGTCCTGCTCAGTGGTGCCTTGCAACCATACTTCCAGCACAGGACTTATCACCTTATCACACACAGCCCACATATATTTACATGTACTGTGGTAGTTTGGTTTTCTGCTGGTTCTTCCCATTAGAACACAGACTCCATGAGGACAGGGACCCTGTCTCCAGTAGTGACTGAGCAGCACACTCTCCCGTGAGTCCCATAGGATGCCGGACACGTGATGGATCCCTCCCCCCCAAATAGAAACCATTGTTCAAATGAAGGGCAGAGGAGGGTCGCTAAGTGAAGTTCATGATCGGAAGCAAGTGCATGGTCATCAGAGCAAAGTTTCTTCAACACATACACTGGTTTATTTCTGCAAAGGCGACAAGACTGGCGTGTGCGAGGCAGAAACGGGTGGCGGGGAGCAGTATGGAAGCCGTGAAAGTTTCCATCTCCACCCACACGTTCTCTGGATGTTCATCAGACACTTATTATGATACATCTTTCAGAGAAATGTTTTGTACCCTGAGTCCAGTCACACACCTGTCAATGTATCAAGGACGTGCACCAAAAGCCCGAAGAGACAGTTAACCGCTCAGCTGCGCGGTAGTTCTAGTCTTCAAAACCCGTCTTGTAAGGGGCCATCCTCTACTCCTTGATCAGGGAGGAGCGGATAGCAAGGTGGGGGCGGGGGGGGGGGGTCAAAGAAGACTCCGTGAGGAGCGGATGGCGTCTGTATCTCAAAGCCCAAGCGTCCCCATGGACACGTGGGCAGCTGGCCCCGGCTGCCATCTAGTCTGTCTGGATCCCCGTCACCACTGCCAGGTTCCAACATCAAAACACAGAGACATTTCCGTCTAACTTTTGTATGAAGAATTTAATTATCTATACACGTAACTAATCCAAAAGGTGGTATTACAGTTGTTAAAGCCGCAGGTTTATGTATTTATATATCTTACATTCATATCCATGAAAATACTGGAGCGCAAGGGAACGAGGGGAAGCAGCCCCCACTCTCCGCGCCGTGTGAGTGCGGGAGGGGCTCTGCACAGACGCCCCCGAGGGAGGCGTGAAAACAGAAGGTGACTTCAGGTTACAAAGGCATTAGTGGAACCGCGAGACTGTGCCGAGGCTCCCCCCACCCGGTGTCCTGTGCTGTCAGCAGCGGGCATTTTTATTGAGAGCTTCCAACTAGTGTTTAAAAGACACAACATGGCTTCAGCTACAACACATCTAACACATACACGGACCATGAGCTCCATTTCGTATTAATCTGCAGAAATCCCACAGTCTAGTTAAAAAAAATGTAAACATTGGAAATTAATTGCAGGGAGACTTCTATACATTCTTTCTTGTCAAGAAAATTACGTGTTCAAAATCGGTCATTCCGTGAAAAGTAACTGGAATAAAAACTTCATGTAACAGAGACTAAGGAGAGATTGTAGATACTGTTGATCGTGACAACCTCAGCGGCGTCGTCTACTGATTTTACGGCATGAAAACACGCAAGATTAAAAACCCCAAACAGAAAACACCAACTCAACCAGATAAATCTGAGACCGAACAAAAAAACACAGGTGCTTTCTCCTGTGGCTACAAGGTCACTGTGCAAAATCAGATTAATGCAATATGATTAGAGCATCGTACAAGGTGGTAGCTTTCGCCATGGGAAGAACTAAGTTCTTATGTACAGGATGTATTATTACATGCTCGGCAGGGTACATCTGATACACACGAACAAGCGCCAAACACCTTCCGTTTAATTGGGGTCGTTCTACACGGCTTTAAAACAGATACACTGAATTCCTCTGCTTCCACAGCAGGGGGCGGGGGAAACCCAAACTACACAATGTCGTTGGTAACACTGGACAAAATGAACAAAGAAAATACATCAAGTCTCAGATTTATGGACATTTGGAACATTTTTTTTTTTTTCCATAGCACACGCAGAATTCCTTGATAGTGGGTCTTTTTGCAAAACCAAAATGGCAAAGGAGTAATTTATTGATTTTTATTAAAAGGCTAAAATATATTTTTAAAAACACTTTTAAAACTATCGAAAGCACCTGTGCAAAGGTGGGGGGGAAGTCAATTCGAGTCACTAGGAAAGCCACAAAAGGACCCACTACCCTGTGTAATTTTGTAAGGTTTGCTTCTATCTCTGCAAGTCATAACTCGACATTGTCATCACGTGCAACTAAGGTAAAATGAGGTAAACTGCTCTGCAGTGAGTTCTTCTACTCAGAAGGCAGTAGGTGATCATGCTGGAAGTCACATGATCAAGGCTGCATCTCCCATCATCCCTCTGGGCAGTGATATGGGATAGTGGGTCTCTTTGAGGACTTTCAAGCCTGAGGGGGGGATGGACAACATATGATTCCTAGAAAAAGGAGGAAAACAACACATAAGCAAAACAAAACAATGAGCAAAATTCAAGCTAGGAAAATGAGTCAGGCATGTCAACAGCATGGTGCCAAAATGATCAAAAAAAAAAAAAAAAAAAGGAAAAAGGGGGGAGGGGAGGGAGGGGACATGCTACAGAAGGAATGAAAAAAAAACAAAAGAAAAGAAAACAACCCCACAAGATAAAAGTCTTGCATTACAGAAGGTCTTCAAAGAGACTGTTGCGAATGCAGCAATGGTCTAGCTTTACGTTCTGCAAACAAAGCTCGGCAGAATCAGAGCAATGCTGCATGTTTTACCGTAAGGAACCAGACGGGAGAGACAACGGAGCCGCTCAGGCACTTACATTGCTGGCTTGGGTCCATGTCTGTGGTCAGCTTCACGTAGTTGGAGGGGAAGAGCCCCACTTGTCCATTGACTTCTCCTTTCCACCAGTCGGGGTCCTCCTTGTTGAGGACGTTGATGATCTGGCCCTTGTTGAAGGCCAGTTCATCGTCGTTCTGGGCGATGTAGTCGTACATGCCGATCACCTGGCACACTGCGGAAGACACAGGGCCAGGTGAGAGCTGCCCGGCCGAGAGGCACGCGGAAGGGGCCACTTGGGGTCATCAGATATGCCCACGTGTTAGTGCTGTTCTTTCGGGACAGGACAGAGCGAGGGCAGCGGAGGAAGATGGGTTAAAAACCAAGACGACAGCAAAATTTCACATGGAGTCTTTAGTTTATATAAACCCTTCCTCTTTCTCATGTGGACTTGTCAGCAGAAAATTTACACTGATGACTGAACGCTCATGGAATCATTTCTATTTGAGCGGAGGGGAACTCCTTAAAAATGCTGACTCTGGAAGCCGGGTCAGCCGTGCATCCCGTGCATCCCGGGGACTTTGCTACAGTTCTCTGCTTCCTTTCTTGCTTCTTCTTTTGTCTTTTTAAGGTGGAAGGTAATTATCATCTGATCTCCCCACAAACCCAAATCTTCCTGAACAGTGAAAATCCGTGTTTTATTCTGCTCTATCTTTGTGTCTCAAACTTTTGTCTCAGAGGAGAAATTTCCACATTCAAGAATAGTTTTTCTTGTCTCTTTTTCCCTCGAACCTATGGGAGGTTAAACTGCCTTCGTTTCCTGGCATTATCACACTTTAGATAAGACCATACGGTGAGGTCGTGCCCCTAATTAATCTTTCTTAACCAACCTGTATATGGGTGTAGGTTTTTCAAATTCTCCAGCTAACTGACTCACTTCAGCAAATCCTTTCTGTGGGTTTCAACCAACCTGATGACAGGGACACTGCCAGGCATCCCCCCAAGGCAGGGAGGGTGGGGGGATCCAGCTGGCACCACACCCCTCCGCCCACACGAGGCCACAGCTCAGGCAGAGAGGCCCAGCTGGGGCTGGGCACAGTCCCGGTTTGCCAATCCTTTCGTTTCTTGCAAAGGCTGCCAAGTGTGAATCTGATTTCACCGGGATGTATGGCAAGGACACAAACGAAAATTCTGCATTTTCCACAAATGCCACCCAAGAACTGGTAGCTTTAAAGACCTAAGGCAGAATCCTGCTCCCCTGACCTCACCCGCCTCAAATATTACCAAAGCATCTAATTTGGTCTCTTCGGGCAGAAAATAGCCAACCGGCTCAGCCGCAGTGCCCTCTGTTCTTTTGAGTCCTTTAGGAGAGTGTGTGCAACATCCTGCCCAGTAAGCGAAGCCCCTCTGTTCACAGGAAATGTCACAGGGGAGTTATTTTAGTCTTCAGTGAACAGCATATTGCAACCAACAGAACCCCGTGGCCTCCAGCTCTATCTCCTGACCTATTTAGACCCCAGCCATTTATGTTTAGGAGCTCCCTTTTGTCCCCTCACCCCCTCGCCCAAATCCCAAATTAAATAGCTGGAAGGAAATCAAGAGAAAAATCTGGCTTTAATGCCGCAGCATTCATGGCTGCTTTAGGAAGAGGGTTCCAACAAGGGCCCTGTTGTACCCAGAACAGCAAAGCTGCTTAGATACTTGGTCCTTTTGAAAAACATATTCCAGATCACATTAGTTGGGTATCAGTCCCGGCAAGCACAGGAAGTGCTTACAGCAGATGTGAGAAACAATCTAAGATACTTCGGGAGAAAACCGACTGGAAAGACCAACGTGACCTGCAGGCCGTCTTCCAAATAGAGATCGTAAACCACCTACCTGCCGGTAACGCCGTCGGCTTCGGTGGCTCCGTTGGAGTGATTTTGCTCGTCCCGGGGCTTAAAAGTTTTACATAATTAGCGGGGAACCAGCCTATCTGGCGCTTTTTCCCACGTGCCTAGTAAGAAAATAATTACATCAAAATGTTTAAGAGGCTCATGATCCTTCGTGATGAAGTTTTTGCTATGCAACAGAGCACTTGTACAGTGTATAGAAAACTGCAAACCAAGTGGCATTAACACAGTAGAATCTCTCACTTACTTACTAGATTATGCAATGAAAACCCCGTAGCTGAAATTCAAATTGTGGCAGTCATTGGTCAGCAAAGCCTGGAGTGTTTCTGCACGGGCTGGGCTGTGCGGATCACAATTCCGTGTGATGTGGTATGTCCTAGCTAGAACCCTTGCTCGGGCAGCGCCGGCTCTGATGTGTTAATTTCAGGTAATGCAGAGATTATGGCAAATGCCAACATGACATACGGATTTCACAGGAATGAAAGTAGTAACCATCATAAGATACTACTAATCACAGCAGGCCACACTTACTGGTGCTTTTGATGAGTCACGTCCTGCACTGAGCAGGTTACACGTATGTATCTGCACGATGCCGGAAGGGAGAATCCTATTATTTCTCCCATTTCCCAGATAAAGAAAGTGAGGCCCAGAAAAGTTAAGTGAGTTTTGGCGTTACAAGCTAGTTAGTGGTAAGTCCCTATTTACCCTCATGCCTCATTCTTCTGGATGATACAAGGTAACATACTGTAATATTTACAGGACATACAGAGTCTCAACTTGACACTGTTTTCAAAGACCGTCAGGCCTCCATGACGGCTACAGCCATTTCCGGTGCCATTCTTTTCTCCTTCGCTTCCATCTGATTCAACACAAGACCCGTTTACTGAGTGTTTACATGCTGGGTGTTGTCGGAAAGGGATAGCCTATGGCCTGGAGGAACGGATAATAAAGGTGGTGAGCTGAGACCTGAAATTTTTGACTCACTCTGTGAGACGGAAGAGTCCAGGTGAGAATCTTGAGCAGTGCTATGACCACGCAACTACACCAATGGCAACAGAGAACTCAAACTGGTTTACCCGTGTGCACACGTGCATGCACACACACGCTGCATCTCTAGAAGCAAGACTCTGGTAAAAGCAGCTGCTTTTGGAGCACGTGGGCGGCTCAGTCAGTTAAGTGCCCGACTTCAACTCAGATCATGATCTCATAGTCCGTGGGTTCGAGCCCCGCGTCGGACTCTGTGCTGACAGCTCAGAACCTGGGGCCTGCTTCGCATTCTGTGTCTCCCTCTCTCTGCCTCTCCCCTGCTCACGCTCTCTCTCAAAAATAAATAAACATTAAAAAAAAAAAGAGCGGTTGCGTTTGAGGATGGGGGGGGGGCGGGAGACATTTTGCATCCCCTTTTGCTCACTGCTGCATTTTATTTATTTTTTATTACTTTTTCAACATTTTATTTTTAAGTAATCTCTACGCCTACCTTGGGGCTCAAACCCACAACCCCGAGATCAAGAGTCACACGCTCCACTGACTGAGCCGGCCGGGCGCCCCTCACTTTTGAATTTTCAGCCATGTGAATATATTACCTATTCCCAAAATAAAATGAAGCTAAGAGGTAAGAAAGCTTCCTCTACCTTAACTCTGCCCTCCCACCTGCCAATTTATTAAGAGGGATACATCTGGGTTACTTGTAGAACGCAGATCAAATTTCCCTTTCCTTGTGCTCTGACAGACTTCATGCCCTTGGCTGAAGGGCTAAAGCTTTTATTTTTACAGGGAATCCGCCCACGACGGCAGCCTCTCATTTGCAAGCCCCCACGTGTTCATCTGTCCAGTACCCGCCACATGGCTTGCAACGACTCTGCCATGCCCCTGCAGCTTCACAAGGACGGAACCCAGAGCTCACTGGCAATTTCTTCATGTGTGTATCCAGTGAAAGTGCCAGAAGCCCTCCGTGCACGGCAATTCACCCACTTTACTGTGGATTGCCAGAACGGCTCAAAACTCTCTTCTGAGCAAGGTGCTAGGAATGTGAGCATGAAAAACTATGGTTACCGCTTTCAGAAAGCTGATAACCTACATGCAGACGTGAGAAAAGCTAAGTAATGACATCAACATCAGTATTAAATACCAAGAGTGGTGCGGGCATCGGGACCCCACCATCATTCAGGGGAAGAAGAGGTTGCTGCTGGCGGGATGGCCACAAAGCTTCTGGGGGAGGTGGGATATGGCCAGCTCTGGCGGGTTGGGGGAGGGCTGGGAGACAACCACGGGTGGGGCACGTTACTCTCAGTGAGGCTAAGAGAGTCTAGGGGAGTCACCTGTTTTCAAGAGAGCAAACCACCAAATGAAATGGGGCTGGAACGGAGATGTCGCCGATGGTTGGGAAGATGAATAGGGGAGCGGCTGAGAAGGGAAGAGGAGCACCTGGGGGCAAAGCCTGAGGCGACACCAGCACAACAGTACAAAGAGGAGTGGGTCCCGAGAGCCCAGAGGTCAAGGTCAGATTCCTGAGCCTGTAAGGTCAGTGTGGTCAGCCCTGCTGGACGGGTTTTATGGCTGCCCACCAGCCAGCTGCCCGAGACGAGTTTAACCTCTGGCTCTACTCCAGGCAAGCTTTACATTCCACCCAAGACACGTTTCTCTAGTCCTCTGGCTCACCCCGCACTCTGCTGGCACTTGATTTCTTTACTTGCTGCCCCATATGCACAGCTCACCCCAATATACAGACCTTGCCCTCCTTGGCCTTGACAAAATGGTGAATTGAAGACACAGGCACACGCACACACACACGGGTCTAAATACGTTGTGTTGTACAGATGTGGCTTTCGTATCACACCTTATACTGCTACCGATGATGAGCTCTGCTTCTATAATGCCATGACACTGGAGATGTCACTGCAGGCGTCCCTCATCATGATTTCTCATGCTACCAACCCTCACTATCTGAACTCAGGGGTGAAAACAAATTTGGATAAGTCTTTCAATGAATCCTTAGCTCTCACAACTCTGCCACTGGCTGTCCGAAGCTCAGAAAACAAACACATAGGTTCCGATGGTGTGCACTCTCCCGATATCCACACGCAGGACGAGACGGTGCGGGGTTAGCTGTCCTTTGCGATGAAATCGTATCCCTTTGAGATTTTGCACATTCAACTTTGGACGGAGGATTTTAAACACAAGGAAAAGACACTAACTTGCAGCTCTCCTTCCCACCATCCACCTGGGTTCTTTTTTCGGATCAAAATCAGCTGACCAGGGGCCAGGGTGAGCTGCTCGGGACCCGTGGCAGTGTAGCAGGCAATCACCTGTGCGATTTCTGGAAAACAAGACCAAACAGCGCAGCGCAGCGTTATGGTCAGAAGAAGAGCTCCTAGGAAGACACAGCCACCTCCTGGGTTCACAGATTAACGTCATCAAAGCCACTGCACTGGGCTGGCTTTCTACTAAATGAAGATGGCCCACTCAGTCACCCGCCATTCCATGACCTCCAATCCAAAGGCAGCAATCCAGGACTCGGGTGGCCTTTTGGTGCTGCTGTAGGACTTCCTCATCATCTCTCAGAACTCACTGACCAACTTCCCTCCGCGAACCCCACTCCTGTGCCCAATTCCGGCACCTTCTGTCCCAGCCCCGCCCGCAATTACTGCGAATGCCCTGTCGCCAGCAGCTGGGCCTCCTTCCTCCCCAGCCCGCCTTCCACCCCGTAGCACACAGTTCACTCGAGGGTTGTTAGGTGAATGAAGGAACTCACGTGGAGCTTTCCCACGGGCCAAGTAAGTAAACAGAGAAGTCCTATTTTCTCCAGAAACTTTTGGGAGCGTGGCACTAGCTGATTTACATGTTGTGGCTTTAGAAGCTCAGCCCCACCCACGTGACCATTTTCTTTGGCTCACATTTTGAGGGTGATCCCTGAATATCAGGTAGGAATCATGTCAATGCGCGTTTCTTTCTTTTTATTTCGAGTTAAAAAAAAAAAAGGATCTGGCGTTAAGAGGGGAATTTTATGAATAAACAGTTCAGCACGGAAAAAAAAAAAAACCAAAAAACGTAAACAGTTCTGTACTTTCCCTGAATGTTAAAAATCTCATGGGGAAAATTCCAGCAGCACCACAGACCAGGCTCTGAAGAGTACATTTCTACTGGCACAGGAGGCCGAGTACGAAAAGACAAAATCCTTCTCTGACTAAATTCTGGCGTATCCACAGTGACTGCTTTCGGAACTTCTCGAAGCAGTGAGGGACAAACTGTTCTATTCCTCCGTGCTCTCTCCCCATCATAACAGATCTTGACAGAAAGAAGGAATGAGGTAAAGACAGACAGAAAGAAAGGCAAGAGGTAAAAAGGCTCCCCCTCTGACAGGTATTTCCCCCTTCTCTAAAAGGCACAGTAGCAACAAGCCCCCCATGACCCTGTTCTGCCACCAGCCTCCGGCCACCATGCTAGGAGCGCCAGGCTGTCAGGGGGCAGGTCTGGCCCTGCCAGATGCTTCAGGGAGATCAGGGGAAGCAGGACGGAGGCCAGCTTACACACCTTGGCCCCAGCCCTCGCTGGGAAATCTGTGCTGGGGTAAGAATTCTCCCGTAACTCACCAAGGACTAGCTCTAGATTCCAAGAGTTTTTGGTTTGGAGAGAGTCCCAGTTAGTGTCCTATTTGGCCTCAGATTTTCCCGCTCCTCAAAGGACCTGGCAGGCACAGCCAGCAATCTGCCCCAGCATTCTTTTCTGTCTTTTGTGTCCCTGAGCAGCTCGTTGGTTTTAGGATAACGTTAAGCCCATCTGGACCCTTTGGCACGGCAATCCAAAAGGTAAAACACTCACAGTTAAAACACAGATTTGACTCAGGCGTTCCAGTATCTGGAGTCTGACTAAAATCCTACGGCAACTTGAGAGCCCACTTTTCCGGGTAAACCTGTCTGGGGCGGACCACGACACGCAGAAGCACCAGATCCCCTCAGCCTGGCAGGAACTCTTCAACCCACCATTTCCTACAGAACCTCACGGCAAAAACGCCCAGATGACCTAAGTGAGGAAGGCGTGCCATACAAACCGTGTTATTTCACATCTGTTTCTTTCTCCTCTCTTTCACGGTGCTCTTTGTAGCACATGTGAGTTTGTTTACGTAAACTAAAGTCCTGAATTTGGAGGGATGGCTATAATTTTGTGCCTTCAATGTGTACCTGAGGCAAAGCAACCCATGGGCTTCCAAATTAAAGGGACCTGTGATTTGCAGCTCTTTGACTCTTCTCCACTAATGTCGTGGGACGGATTGTGCTGTCAGGAGAGGAAAAGAGTGTTCTGGACCTACCAAGAGGGTGATGAAGCAGCGGCTGAGCCCAAATCGTACAGCTCCATGAATTACAACTTGCCACCACATTGCCTGACTTACTTCTTCACAACCCAAGAACGTTCTGTCTAGCAACGTCCCTGCTCCCCATGTGTGAAGCAATAGCCATACTGCATAACCATGTATACGTTATTAACGGATTTCAAGAAAAGGATCTACCCCAACCACTCCTTGGAAAGGTCCTTCTGTCTTTCTTTTTAGGCTTCTGGCCTCTAATGAACAAAGATTCAGGAGGAACTGTCAATTACATTCAAAACATTGAAAAAGAAGCATCAGGGTTTGTAACTTACCAGGTTTTTTTCCTAAACTCCCTGTTTTCCCAGCAGTTCCAGAGCCCTTAAAACAGAGCAAAAGGTCTCATTTGCATACTGCAGAGTTTTGGTCATGCAACTTAAAAAACGATCAACGATGACACAAGCCCGCTCGAGCCCCTAAAGCCCCCTGTTCATTCTTGGGAAACACAGCAGCACTGTATCTCCTGACATCAGATGGGTACCAGGAAACCATGGGACAAAATAGGTACTTTAAAACACACAGCTTTTACCCTCTTCTTTAGGAAAAAGGGAGCAAAGTATGTGGCACTGTAGGATCCCAGTGGGCTCAAGTTCTGTCTGCATATAGCATACTGTCCCTGGGTCAAACCAAACAGGGGGTGCCAGGCGAGGAAGACTGTGAGTCTGTGTCCTAAACACTGAGCTCCTGCTTATATTCAAATGGTTATTCAATATTTCACACACAAAAACTATACGGGCTGTGAACATCTAGGAGCCCGAAATCCAGATTTGCTACATAAAATATTAATATTTAGCCACATTTTTTAGAGGTTTCTTTTTTTAACAACGGAAACAGTACAGTGGCAATTCAAACACACCTTCCCCCATCCCACTGACATCTTTATCCAAAGAGGCAGCCCCTTTCCTGTGTATCCCTTCCGGTCAAATCTTACACTGCTTAACACTGAAATTCCTCTATCAATGCTGGATGTACAATCCATAGAAACAGACCATACTTTTTTTTTTTTTGCAACTACTAATTGTTCCAAAAGTGCTCTGGGGTTGAATTCCTTTATGGATACTCATGGAATTTTAAACCAGCTGAACAAGCCAACAGAGACCTCGAGTCAGGACAGGGGCCAGACTGTAATCTGTCATTACAAAGTGCTTTATTCTGAATTGATTTTCGTCCCCGAGTCCCTATCTGCCAGTAAATTAAGTTTTCCAATCAAAACAAAACAAAACAAAACAAAACAAAACAAAACAAAAGGCTTAATAAAGTAAATGACAGTTACTGTAAGAATAAAAACATGTCATTTATCTAACGTATCATAGTCTCTTTATTTGGGTCATTGAAATTTAATAACCATTTACCGGGGAAAGTTTGAGTTACAAGTTTCACACTGATTATGATTTCTGTATTATCAAGATGTATAATACCAATCTCCTTTCCTATTTTTATACGCTGCGTATCAAAATAAAGGAATATTAATGACATAAGATTCCAAATGACCAGTTACTTTCCCAGTACAGGCTTGTAATACGCTCTCCATAGTCCATAAAAGGAACAATGCAATTGGCAACACCCAATGATAGAGTCCAAGTAGCTTGAGTGTGCTCCCCCACTTTTTTTTAAAGTAGGCTCTCCACCCATGGGGCTTGAACTCACGACCCCAAGATCAAGAGCCACTTGCTCTATCCACTGAGCCAGCCACGGGAGCCCCAGTGCGCTCCTTGTTTAACATGACAGCCGCTCAGAAGCTAAGACAACTCAGGAGATCAGGTTCTGTCCTGGTGCCCCTCAAGAATGCAGGAGAAAAGCTGCCCCAGGCCATGTGCCCCAGCCCTTCCCTTACAGAGAAGGGAAAAGCCAGGATAGGACAGACACTCCCATGCCCAGAGGGCAATTCTGGTATCTGAGGCTGGGTCTGGTTTTAGCAGGAAATTTTCCTTATACACTGAACTCCGTGTCCAAGGAAAATGAAAGAGCTGACTTTTTCGATGTTTTCATCATTATGAAATAATGTAGCTCACTCAATGTTTGTCCAAAATCTTTAGCGCTGTTAGTTCTTCTGTGGCTCATAATTTAAGACTGTGGTTAAAAAGCACCTTACGACTCAGCTTAACTTTAAAAATGTCAGTTTTGGGGTGCCTGGGTGGCGCAGTCGGTTAAGCGTCCGACTTCAGCCAGGTCACGATCTCGCGGTCCGTGAGTTCGAGCCCCGCGTCGGGCTCTGGGCTGATGGCTCAGAGCCTGGAGCCTGTTTCCGATTCTGTGTCTCCCTCTCTCTCTGCCCCTCCCCCGTTCATGCTCTGTCTCTCTCTGTCCCAAAAAAATAAACGTTGAAAAAGAAAATTTTTTTTTAAAATGTCAGTTTTTTTTTCTTTCACTTATTGATTTCAGATGTTTTTTTTTTTTAAATAGAAGACTATAATTTACTAAAGTAAAATATAAGTAATGGCTTTTGTCTTTTAATTGAACCAACAGGTAGTCACTTGAAAAGTCTTCATGCCTAGTAACAGAAACTGAGTTTAGTTGTACTTTTTCCCCTGTGCCCCTGAAATACCATCTGTAGGATTCTTACTGGATCCAACTGGAAGCCTGGAGAAAAGCCTAATTCTCCCCTCTCCAGGTCTGAGGAGGACAATTCGCTGGCTGTCCTCTTGGACAGAAGTACTGTCTACCTGGCTTCTGCCATATTCTCCAGGGGTAGGCAAATGCCTGCAAACCCCTCCTGGGTGTTTCAATAAGCTGCTTTCAAGACCACAGCAAAAAAACAAAAAAACAAAAAAACAAAAACAAAAAACGCCAAACAGCAAAAATGACACTCCCTGAAAAAACAAAACTCGAGCAAAATACAAAGTGCTTGGGGCGCCTGGGTGGCGCAGTCGGTTAAGCGTCCGACTTCAGCCAGGTCACGATCTCGCGGTCCGCGAGTTCGAGCCCCGCGTCGGGCTCTGGGCTGATGGCTCAGAGCCTGGAGCCTGTTTCCGATTCTGTGTCTCCCTCTCTCTCTGCCCCTCCCCCGTTCATGCTCTGTCTCTCTCTGTCCCAAAAATAAATAAAAACGTTGAAACAAAACAAAACAAAACAAAGTGCTCCTGGGAACTGCAGGGAAGAAGGCCCATGAACAGGCTGCAGTGTGAGGCCAGGCTCCTGGCTTCCAAAGCAGTTGCACACACGGGGCCTGTGGACCAAGCCCAATTTTACACCCTGAGACTGGCATTCAAATGAGAGAGGAACTCTGTCCACTGGCTTACACCTGAGAAAGGAGGTGTGGGGTGGGGTGGGGGAAAGCCAGTTCTTGTTGGTTTATTTATGTGCAATGGCTCTCTGTTAAATGAGTACAGTGGTTTACCCTGAAATTCTCCACTAACTTGACATTGGCCCCTACAAAGCTAGGCTTCCAGTACTCTGGAGGCCCACCCCATTCCGTTAAACTCGCACCACTTCAAGACCACTTGTTCTGCAACTGAATTTTTAGGGCCCCATGTAACAACAATGGGAGCCATTTCTGATTTATAAGGACAACAGCATTTAGAACATATTCAGGCTCTGATCAATGGGTCTGAGACCTTAAGGCTTAGCCAAAAGTGTATCGATCTCTTAGATCTTGTGTCTCCCTAATGTGTAGGCAAAATATAAATTTTGGAAACTCTCTACTGCCCAATGTTCTAGGGCCAGTATCACCCACATTCTTTTGTTGACATGGGCAAAATACGGCTGTGTTTTCCTTCGGGTACCCCAGATCAGTGCTCGTGAAGACCTGATCAAGAATGTTTACTCCAAATCCTAAGTCAGTCACATGTAGGAACAGAGATGAATACTGAACATCAACCCAGGTGACGCAGACCAGCCTCCTTATATGCAATCTCCACTTAGTCCCAGGGGGTTCTTCTGCTTGTGGGAACCCTGCAGCACCAAATGACAAGTTGAAACAATTACAGGTCACTGTATTTGCTGTCAACGTCCCAGAACTTTAGCAAAACCCATCAAAGTGTTCCACCGTCCAATATCGTGACTCCCTGCAAAGAGAATCACCGCACCGAAAGGGGGAGGAAACAGTGAATGTGGGTTTACCTCTGAATCTTTAAGCCTCACATAGTTAGAAGGGAAGACTCCAGACTTGTCGCCCACTGTTCCTGTCCACCAGTCACCATCTTTCTTGGTAACCAAAATCACATCCCCTTGCTGAAAGGTTAAATCGCCTTGCTCAGAACTCTCGTAAGTGTACATGGCAATAAATTCTGGTGGGGAGAAATATTGAGATACGGAGAGAGCTTGATTGTTTACAGAAATCCCAGACAGCTTTGCAAATGCAAGTTTATGAATAAGGAAGTTAGGGTAAGATCCATTCAAGAGAAAGGCTAGTCACAGATAAAACAGAGTTGCAGAACACCCTGGGCTCTAAATTCCCAAGTTGCACATAAAAATTCAGTTAACTGTAGACAGGGAGACAATTCCTGGGAAGACCCAGCCACGGGAACCAAAGAGCCGACCGCATGTTTACCGACACTGAGTACCAAGAGTGAGCTACCATTTGATGTCACGATTTTAAGTGAAAATAGTTTTTACGTTTACTTTTAACTAACATTTACTGAGTACCCGTGTCGTGCTGAGTGCTGGTTTAGATGCACCAGCACACAGGATCTTGTACACACATCAAATGTCTGTACTTCCATTTTGAGGGTATCAAGTCACAATTTTGGAAAATTTTTAGATACAGTATATCCTGCATGTAAATTAGACACAGTTCTTTTCATTATTCAAGTGCCCGAGTGAAAACTTATGCCCTTTTGTGCCATACACACAGATGGGAGGAAGCTGTTAAAACACAAAAGATGTATACTATTTAGTTAAAAATGGGCACCTACTTGTCATTCAAGTGCATAAACAGGTAGCGGACTGACAGTGAAAGTAATGTCTACTCAATCCCAGAAAACAGGCAAGCCTTTCTGAACGAGCTGAAAATAAATCTCAGTTTCTTACATTTTATTATTCAAGTCTTACAAAAATAAGAGTCAATGTTCTTTACCCCCTTGAATGTGAAGGGTGTGCATTCCAGAGGAAATTTTTCTTTTTGGAGGACAAACAGTTGGTTTTACTAAGGCTTAGAAACCGAATCACACTCTCCGAAAGATCACTAGGCGCAACACTCTAGACACTACACTAGGAACAGAGTAAGATTTATAGAAAGACGGACCTAAGTTTCTTGCTTCTACTTTTTCTTCATCGTATCCTAGGCCTTTTGTGTATGTTTTTAAAGGCTTTTTTTTTTTTAAATCACCTTTTACCCAGAAAGTTCATTTTTATGATGGATGATGCAGGTTTCTCACTAAACCTTCACATGGAGCCCTTACATTCACAGCCTACTGTTAATTACTAGGCAGAAATTCAGTATGGAGGAATCCTTTTGGCTAATTATAAGGGCCTCTGCGGGAGGTACTAATGAAAGCTATAACAAACACAAAAAAACACAAACATCCTAATGCGTGTGCTAACTTGGGCAGCTCTACAACGTGGGAGAGCCCTCCAAGGGCGGCCTCAAATTCAGCAGTGCTGACCTGCGACTGCTGGCGAGCACGGACCCCACGGCAGACACAAGGTCATCCAAATGTGCGAGGGAGCACAGAAGACTCTCTGTCTTTAGTCCTCCAGTGCTGCTAACACCCACCTCCACAGTGAAAACGTGGAAAAATGATTTCCCACACACGGAAATCAAAGTCTGGCAGTTTTGCTAAGGACATTCTTTTTCTCACTAATATATTCCTTTTTCTGGTTTCTCAATATTCTGACCTTTCCCTTTTCATTTTGCTCTGTTCCTTGCTCCTTTGCTCGTGTCTGGCCATGTAAGATAGGATCCCTGGCAAATCCAGACTTTCCCCAGTGATTCTTGCACTGAAAAGTCACTTGCTCAAAAACAGATCCGCATTTTGAAGTAACTTGCAAAATGTTTAAGAAACTTCAGAAGCATGAACTCTGGCTGAACTTGCTGCTGCACTACGGGATACCAAGGAGACTGCAAAGACTGTGGCATTGCTTGCCCTGCTATGTACCCAGGAATCTGAGGCTCCCGCAGGGCTCCGTGAGAGCTGGGAGCCAGGACAGTGGCCACACAGTGGCCCTCAGACCCTCCTCTAGAGACGTTTTAACACAGGGCACTGGCCGTTCCCATGCCGGTATATTCTAAGAGCTGTGCCAATGGACAATCTAACCTGGTTTATGGTTTACTTGAAATGGGATTACCTTTAGTTCAGTATTAATAAGGGGCCCGTTATTATATGTAAATAGCTTTTCTCAGAACTTCAAATGCCAACTGCTCCTGCATGGCTCCTGAATGCCCTCAGTCTCTCCTAGCATTTCCTAATGCACCTAAGTCACCTCACAAGGGATGTAGTCCTTGTCACCTAAGATTAGAATTTCTCTTCTGTTACTCAACTTTAAACAATGTGTTGGCTCACCTGTGACCTATATAGTGGGGCCTCAAGGGATGAGGCCTCTGCACAGGTTTCAAAACAAATCAGCATTCATCAACACTGCTCGTACATGAGCATGCTTGCTGCATTAAGGGACTCTGTGTTGACCATCCAGAGACTGAAGCAAACAGGAAGTAACAGTAGCAGATACCTACTGACCTTTCTCCTAAATGCTTTACACAAATTATCTCCTTATCCTGTAATGGTTTCCTACCTGAAGGGGCGGTCCTTACGCCCACTTTACAGATGAGGAAGTGGAGGCAGGACCAAAGTTACGTGGCTACTAGGTGAAGAGCCAGGGTATCAACTTTGGCCTTCTGATGAGACTTAACTAGATATAACGCACTGAAATTGGGTGGAATCATGATTTGCTTTATACAATACTGACTGTACATGCTATGTTTAAAAAAGAGCTTTTTTTGCCTTGTTCTGCTCACAGCGGATAAAAAACTCATTAAGATGACTGATAAGAATGTATACGGATAGAACTATGCCAATGATTGTTTTGGTGGAGATAGCAACAAATGGACATAACAAAATGTTGGATTTATTCAGTAGTAATGAGGTTTTACCGCTATACCTAGAAACTTATAAACATTTTTGCTTCGAAAATTCCCTTTGAAAAAGTAATCGTGTTACCGTGAGTCTGAAATACCACTAAACCTTATTCCTTGCTGCCTCCACTGAAAAAATTGTTTTAATAACTCTTTTTCACAAGGCAAGCTTTCTAAGGAATGCAACAATTTCATGATGGCAAACAAACTAGAGAGAACACTCTATCTTCATATAACTTCTTCGAGGAACCCATGAAAAATTAGTACACAACTGGGCGGACATCTGCTAGCTACCAACACTGTTCAGACTTGTGGTGGAAAGCGTGTGAAGCGTGGGCAGCATTCTTCAATGAAGACTACGATAATGGCTACACTGAATGTAGAAAAGACGTCAGATTTTTACCATTAGAGCCTGGATCATGTGGGTTTTGTGCATTTTAAAACCCATCCCATGTATCGGCATATACAATCCTTAGAATTATTTCATGGGGTAAAGACCAGGAAATAAAGCAACTAATTAATAGTGTAATAAGCACTCAAGATGAATTTTTTAGGCCTAAATCATCTGGTGTGGATATTTACAAGGAACAGAAAAATTGAACTTCTCGCTTGCATCTGAGGTAGTAGAAGATGGCTTTGAGGTTGCTGTGACAGACAGCTTTCCTTGACTGTGTAGTTACAGTTTTAAAACAAAACATTTATCTACGAGTCAGGGAGGAACAGACTATATCAAGGGCAGCGATGACCACAATTCAGCGACAGAGATGCTCACAAAACTTGATCCCTAGTCATGCTGATGGGCCTCTTTCAAAAGTCAAAGGGCTCAGAATCAAATAGAGTTAGAAGATTCAGTTTTTATGATTAATATATCTGATACTATTTTGAAAGTCCTTTGCTTTTGAAAAGATCTTCACCTTTCATTTTACCTCGGAGTTGGATACACTGAACATAAATTAATGCGATCTATTTTAAAGTGAAATCCAGTCTCTTTCAAACATTTACAGTTTATATTATGTGATCCCCTCGACCCTTCTAAAGAACATAATTGGACTCAGGTTCTCACCTTCTCCCGAAACGGCTGGCTTGGCTGCTGGAGACGCTACTCTCTTTAGACTAGCGGGACTTTCTGAAGAACCAGAATCGATGCTGAAAGAGGTTGGGGGAGAAAGGAGTTTAATTTTTACCTTCAAAGAAAATCATACAAATGACATTGATTTTCCTTTTTATTTTTCTTTTTAAGCTGTTTAACGTTTAAACTTTGAGCAATCTACAGCTGAGACAGTTGTTCTTGGGCTAAGTTAAAATACACAAGGTGCACAGGGCATGATTCTAGGCTCACATTCTTGTGTTTCAGCACCTGCAAGGCTGGGTGCACAGTCAGGGTATACTGGTCTATTTCAAAGCCTGAATGACAGATGCTTGTCCAATATTTTTGCTATTTTTTAAAAACTTCTTAAAGCTCATAATTTGCTTTGAACACCTACATGAACGCAATAATTAAACACTCTTTATGTTAAAGGGTCCATGCCATAAGGTTCCTAACAAAAAAAGACAGTTCATTCTTTCCACTGTTTCCCCAAATGCTTTGGGCCTGTGGGTATTCATGTGTACCTGGCCCAGGACTGGGTACTAAGCATGAAGAGAGGCATTATCTGCCAACAAATCCGCAAGAATGTTCAAGGTCTTGGCGTAGAATTCCCTCTTACAGAAGTCAATGAAAAACGAGACATACAGGCTTCCACAAGGGAAGAAAAAACTGACATTTATCTGTCAAGAGGCTGCCTTCTGTGGCTGCGTACTCTTAACTTTTGCAGTTAAAAGACCCAGAAGACAAAATAATCCCGCAGCCCTATCTGTGAATCTTAACTAATGCAAGCAGTAACTTAATGCCTAACATTGTTTTCATCTAATAGAAGCAGATAAACACACAAATACCTTGTAGATTTCCTTATGGGCCCTGAAATGAGTTTCACGTAAGACTTGGGGAACCAACCCTTCTGACCTTGAACTTCTCCAAACCACCACATGTCTTGCTGTTCCAGGACGGTGATGACATCATTTTTGTTAAAATTTAAGTGGTTGTCTTTTTTGGCTCTCCAAGGATACAGGGCTTGCGCTTGTAGCCCCTCCACCTTCTCACCCTTGTGTGGAAATACATAAAGGACCTCTCATTACTCTGCGATCTGTTAGCAATTCAGGGCACACGAACACTGGCACGAACACTCCTTTCCAGGAGGTGTACATGGGCACAGCACACACACAGCCACAAAGGACCCTGCTTCAGTGCCGCGATGGGGGCTGGATGCTTCACCGTCTCTTAGTGATCACTTAGTTTCAAAAGGAGAGGCAAAAACCTGCCAACCTATCCCCAAGCCATTGTGTGGCCATCCAGAGCCCCCTAGCTGAACAAGCCAGGAGGTCCTATTTGTTTTGTGGCACCTGGCTGTGTGCCTTTTACATTTGGTTCTATTTTAACCCCCCAAGTTGCCCAGGGCCCCCCTCCCCCATTTCCAATGTTTGGTGAAAGATTAATCAATACTGGAGCAGAAATCTTACAGAGTCTCAAAGGATAATTAGCTGATATCTTCGTCTGGGTGGGCACAGGAAAAGATGCCCTGCGTTGGACTGTGCTTGTTTTAGCTCCTTTTTAGAGACACAGCGGTTTGGCTGGCATAGATCGACGGTAATCCATCACAAACATCTACACGCAAAGGCCACGTGGGGTTACAAAGATGAATAAAGTGCCACCTCTGCCTCCTCAAAATAATTTAGGGTAAAAGACTTTATTAACCGTAAAGCACTACACTAAAAGGTCAGTATGGTATTATAGGCAAAGACGTCACAATTAACGGGAAAGAGAGAGAGATACACACAGGGACGTGTACCACCTGTCAGAATGAAATCGACTACAAAGAGGCTCCAGCTATTCGCTGTGGGAACAGAGAGAAAAGAGGAATGGCTTGTGCCTGAGGGCAACAGGGAACATTTCACAGAGGAGGCAGCACTGGAGTCGGGCCCTGCAGGACGACAAGGATTTTGTGGGCTAGGGCTTCGGAGGAAGAGCGCTCTGGGCCGAGGGCACAGCACGGGCAGAGGCCTCGAGGTGGTACACGGCCAAGGGTCCAGGAAGTGGAGCACCATTCCGGGGTGCGTGCGGCCTAGTTTCATGGAGGGGTGGAGGAGGAGGTGAGGCTGGAAAGGCAGGGTGAGGCATTTATTATCTTTTTAAAAACTGTAACATAAAACCATCACGATATCGTAAGATAATACAAAAAAAAAAAAAAAGACGTCAACATTCAATCATCGATGAAAATGGACAGAAATAAGGACAACGCCCAAAGACAGTTCATTCAGAACCAACCTGTACTTGCCTCTAGAGGACACTTTCCTCTCAACACTGCATTGGGATTACGTACAGAGTATTTATGCCAGGTCGAACAGCCCGGGTGTCCATGTTTACGACTTCTATATCCTTGTGTTCCTGGGTCCTCATGATCTTAAACTGATGACATCCCTACCCCTTTCCATCTCAACTGTGCACTCCTTCAAAGCCCTTATGTTCTCCACCTCCCATTCTCCTCTCTGGGGCTCGCAGGAACCGCCCCCCCCCCCCCCCCCCGACCCTAACGGCCTGGCAGCCCGCGGCTCTCTTTGCTGCTGAATCCCTCCAGCCTCCACTCATTTCTGGGCCAAGAAGAGACCCCAGGGTCAGCCATTTCGGCTGGATGGGCCCTCCCTGGAATTTCATAAACTCTCCTCCTGAAACGTCTTCCCCGTCCCTGCCTTGTCAACTTTTCCACGTGGAAATGTCCTAATAACCAGCCTGGGGCCGAACACAGCATGGACTCGGTCCGGCTGGAACCCCAAGCATGTCACTTACCAATTTTGTGACTTGGGACAACTGTTTAATCTCCCTAGGCCTCCGTTTCCACATTATAAAACAGAGACACTTTGGCTTAAGAGAGTTTAATAAATGTATCCCTCGTGTTGCTGTGACAGTAATAACTGCAATAGTAGCAGCTTCTATTACTATCGCTATTTCTGGTCCCAAACTGTGAAGTAAGCATCGTTGCAGAAAGTGGAGACAAAGTGCAGAGACGACCAGTTACAGATTCAGGTTCCATCCAGCCAAGCAAACCTTTGCTCTTCACTCACTTGCAACTGTGTGCACTCTGCCGGCCCTCAGGGTCCCCTCCCAAGGATGCGGCCACCTGACCTCCTTTCTCTCCTTTCTCTCTCTCTGGCCTCTCCTCCCCCTTCCTCTCCCAGAAGAAGGATCCCGTCTTCCTTCTGCAGCTTGAATGTCATTTCCATCCCACACCATTTCGTTCCTGGCGCTCGTCTCTAGTGCTTCCCTCTCTCCTCGGTGCCCTCCCTCCCTGCCACAGAGCTCCTACTTGCTCCCCCTCCACTCCCCCAGCCCTGTGCCACTGGTTTACCCTACTCCTTCCCAGGCCACAAGTACACTCCTCTCGCGGAACGCTCTCTGCCCTGATCCTCACCACCCCCCTTTCTGCAAACAGCAGAGCCGGGACAGAAGCACAGGGAAGGAGAGTGTCCAGCCGCGGGCTCCTGCTCCTCTCCCAGATCGGAGAACACACACGCTCCGCGTATTTTCCATTTACTTGCTCTGTTCTCTCTTTTTTGACGATCTCGCACATTTCCTCGGAGCCGACCTATGTTCCAACTGCCTGTCAGACGGGACCACCTGGTGCCCCATTTTCATCTTCAACTTAACATGCCTAAAACCCAACTCCTCCCGCCAACTAAAAACCTCTCTCTGTGCCCTCCTTGCTTGTCTTTGAGGCCAAATCCTCTTCTCGATCTGGACCGCGTTCCTTTCCTTTGGCTCCAACGGGCGCGTGTCTCCGTCCTTGGCTGCTGACAGCTCGACGCCCTCGGCTCGAACCTCCCCACAAACCTGCTGTTCTCACGTCAGAAACTGTGCCTGACCCCTGACTGCCTGCCAGATGGGCATTTGCTCTGTTTGGTTTGGTTATTTATAGACATTTCATTGCTTTAGCTTTATCGTAGTAAGTAAAATACTGCTTTATTGTATTGGGTAGCAATATTCAGAACTACTACTTTATCCTTTCAGAAACACTTTCTTAGCCGAGCATTTAAGAGCTTCCCATTGACTTATAGTCAGTCAATGTGTTTTCTGATACTCAGTGGTCTCCCCAAATTGACTGGTCTGTGCTTTTCGCCAAACACTCTCCTCTCCTACTTTAACGCGTCTCCTCACAGACTCTGCTGGCTGCTAGGCCGGCCTGCTCCACTTCCTACTAAAATTGACCCATTGTAAGATGCCACTCAAATGCCACTTCCCTAGTGAAGCTTCCCTGGTCAACCTGTGCGGGAGATCACCCTCCTCTAAACTCTTCAGGCCCCTCGATGCTGTCTGGAAAACGTGAACCGAATCCCGCACTGCCAATTGCCCCACGTGCGTACAAACGACCCGGCCAATAAGCACTTGCCAAATGTGCCGCCACTGTATACAGCATGTATACACACGCACACCCACTGACTGCTCTCACCTGGCCTAACACAGGGGATGGAGACGAGCCCGTGGCCGTGGCTGGAGTGAAGGCTGACCTCTGCCGTAGCTGGCCTGCACTTGGGACGGTGAGTGAGGGCTGGGCTGCCCACGCATCCCAGTTGTCGGTTTCTGGCTTCTCATTCGTGCTGGTGGGCCACCTGGAAGGAAAAGTAGGCCTCCGTGAGAAGTACTTCCTGAGGTGCCAGCTTTTCACCTGCAGCAGATGCAGACGCAGACCCAGTACATTTATGGGGCTTTCTAAAGTTCAAAAACATCTGGGGCACCTGGGTGGCCGAGTCAGCTAAGTGTCAGACTTTGGCTCAGGTGACGATCTCAGAGTGTGTGAGTTCGAGCCTGGCATCGGGCTGTCTCGGCCGTCAGCACACAGGCTGCTTTAGATCCTCTGTCCCCCTCTCTCTCTGCCCCTCGCCTGCTCCCCTACATTCTCGCCCTCTCTCAAAAATAAGCAAACACATAAAAAATAAATAGGGGTGCCTGGGTGGCTTAGTCAGTTAAGCATCTGACTTCCGCTCGGGTTATGATCTCACAGTTCGTGAGTTTGAGTCCTGCTTCGGGTGAGCTCGAGCCCCAGTCTGGGCTCCGCACTCTCTCTGTCTCTCTCTGTCTCTCTCTCTGCACCTTGTGGGATTCTTTCAGTCTCACTCTCTGTACCTCGCTTACTCACACACTCTAAAATAAACAAACAATTGGATAAATAAATATTCTTAAAAAAAAAAAGGTTCAAGAACATGATGGGGAGGAAAGAGCCTTAGACTTGGGTTTGAATCTGAGCTTCACTAGCGATGAACCTCAGGCAAATTATGATAGTTTCTCTGAATCTTCACTTCTCATTGATAAAATGGGAACAACATTCTGTCACTTTGGTTAGTGGTGAGGGTCACATGAAATACGGATAGCGTCTCTTTGCAACTCTAAAGCACCAGAGAAGCATCCTCACACAACGATCACGGTCATTTGTAGCAACAACAGCGCAATCAGCAAAAAAGAAGTTACACACCACACGCGAACACATGCCAGTCTGGCAGCTGGTGCTTAACTCCGTTTGTCTGTCCTGTCCATCCCGCTGCAAGCACCAGGCCTATGTCGAGCCACCAGGGTGACTGCAGGTGGAACCCTGACAGTGACCAGTTGTGCTGGGTCTCAGGGGCAGCTTTGATTTTGTGAATTTTTTAATGTTAACTATGTGCATCTGTGTGACTGCAGATCCACATGTAATTTACTTTTTACATCTTTGTAAGACGTAAACACGTTTGAAAATCAAAATAATTCCTTTGTTGGACTGCACATCCTGATTCTGGGTTTAGAAAATAAGATGCCCCCTAATGACAGCTGGAGAACCGCACAGCACACGTTTATCGAGGAAGACTGTCACAATGACCGGATCACAGCAGAACAAAATCCTGGAAAACACGGTATTTATCTTCTACGTTAGCCTAAGCTTCAGTTTTAAAAAGTCCGAACTTTTTAACGAGATCAAGAGAGGAATGGAGAGTTTCAACTTGGAACCATGCTAAAGGAAGGCTACTTCTAAGCAGAAACTAGACAGGGAGGACCTTTCTTAGCACCTTCAACCCTTTACATGAAAATCAGAGCAGGAAAAACTTGCTTTGTCTTACATCCTTCCTTCCACTTCCTCTGCTGTTGGTCACCATGTTCCTTTCTCTGCTCTGTGTGAGCCATCTGACCTGTCTCTAGCAGGACTTGACTCCTTACCTTCCATTTGTTTTTTCTGAAAGATGATTAGGCTTGAAAAAGAAATTACAAGAGTGAAATTACTTATCACTCTTACCTGGATGCTTGCAGAAAATATTTTTAGACAACTATATGTGTAGATCATGGTCCTGTAACTACAAGTGTGGACAGCAGCTTCCTCTATCATTTCGAACCTCTGCTTACACAGTTTTTAATGCTATTTCCTGATGCCCAAGGGCGTGGCACTCACAATGGCCAAGAGCACACATATCTTTGCTCACAGGTACGTGTGCACAAGACTGATGACAGAGGGAAGCTTTAAAGGAAACAGCTTTCTATCTTATTCAGAACCACATGACTGAATTCAATTTCTGTTTCTGACCAGCAAAAAAGTGCTGTTTACATGCAGGAAATGACTCTATTTGCTGACTGCCCTGGATGTCAAACAGATTATTAGGAAATGGTATTTCTCCATTTCTTCTACAAGAATGAAAGATACAAATTACTGAACGCAGCGAGATAACAGGCTTTATTTTGTCCCAGGGCATACCACTGCTGAGCAATGAAATAATTAAATTGAGTTCAGACAGCATAATCCACAATTTGCCAGTAGAGTGGTCAGGGAGAGAGGCAACGAAAATCAGCCTGCTCCTTTACACAGACGTACAGCCCAACGCTCTAAGAATACTTTAAAAAGATTACTAAGTGAGGAGTTCAAAACTCCTCAGGAACAGCGTGTCTATACATACGTGGAGCTGAAATCAGCCCAGTTGTTGGGGGTCGTGGAGGGCTCTGGAGCGGTCACAGCCACAGGAGCGGGGGTCTCACGCACGGCCAGTTTGGGGGCAGGGGTAGAGGTCGTGTCGGGCCCGGGTTTGACTGGAGCAGGAACCTCGTTTTCTGGGATTTTCTCTGCATAGTTTGCAGGGAACCATCCTGTCTTTCCTTTTAATTCTCCTCCAAGCCAGCCCGGTTCTCCAGTTTGGCTTTCATCCACCTGCAGGAAAGTCACAAAGTTTAACACAAGTGGAGCTAAATCAACCCCCGGAAAGACACCACGCTCTCCACCAGGACAAAGCCCCAAGCCTCTGACCCTGTCGCACGCTGCACAGACATTTCTTCACCCTATGCTAGTCTCAGTGTCTGGAAAAACGGTCTCTAAACATTAACTCTAAAAAAACAGTAGTACGTGTTGTAATGGAAGTTCTTTCTTTGTGCTTTTTTAAAGCTTTTTTGTTTCTTCTTCTAGCAATGGTAGTTAAGATAAAGTGACTAAAGTCCTCAGGCTCATAGTTTAAATTTTTAAAGTTCCCTGGAATTGGAAAGTGATCTGATAGCATTCATCACTCAGGAAGTCATGCAGTTATTAAAAAATAATTTAACTAGGGTTTATTATTTAAAATGGAAAGCAAAGGATGTAATCAACAGTAATCAGTATTCTAAAAATCTCTAATGGGGCGCCTGGGTGGCTCAGTCGTTTGAGTGTCTGACTCTTGATTTTGGCTCAGGTCATGACCCCAGGGTCATGGGTTCGGGTCCCAAGTCAGGCTCCGTGCTGAGTATGGAGCCTGCCTGGGATTCATTCTCTCTCTCTCTCTCCACCCCCCCTCCTCCCACTCTCTCAAATTAAAAAAATAATAATAAATTAAAAAAAAAAAAAACCTTTAAATATCTCTAATAACTAAGCAGTGTTTGTTCAGCACACAGATAAGAACGATACAAACACAGTCTTAGTTTCCTTGGGAACCAAAGCTGACCTTAAGCCATTTAAAAGCTCCGTAGACACATGATGAGAAAATCCAGAAAGTGGTTATTCACAGCAACAGTGAATTTTATTAATAAGGTCCCATAGTTTTCTTTATATAAATTTAACTTTAATGTCCTAAAAGTGCACATGAGAATACAGAAAGCTGCTGTTTAAAACTCTCACAGAGGCTATTTATTACATCAAGTGCTTTTAATGTTTGCATTTTAATTCAGATTTAAAAAGATCATTCAAAACCACCAGAATGGTTCTACCAATCTTTATGAGTTACCCCCACAATTTTATGAGCCACATGAGAATGACTTTGGAGGAAAATTACATTCACTATTAGAAAACTAATTTCATTACTATATCAAATAAAGGCCTATCAGAGACCTCCTCTTATTTTTATTTCTTAATATTACTGCCTGAGGAGGTAAAACACTGAACACTGCATCAGACATTAATGTTGTTCTTTAGAGATCACAGAAATGAGTTAACAATGACTTTGCAAATATGGGCAAAAATACCAGTTTTCTAGTTCATTCAAATATACAGTAAAAAAAATAAAAATAAAAAATAAAAATAAATCAAGTCCCAAATTATGGAACCAAACATCTACTATCTGTATTCAGTGCAGAGTAAGCGTAATGTTTGTTAGCATACTTGAATTTTAAAACTGCTTGGGGTGGGGTGGAAAAAGTAGATAGGGCTTACTACTTAACTATACATCTGATTTACAAAATATTCAGTAGGTGGATGATCCTTGTACTCTGCTCCACCTCAGGGAACCCTTAATGTCAGGGGCAAAAGCAATTTTTAAAACTGCGAGTTCTCCAAAAAGGAGTTCCCCGAGATAAACAGCCACACTGCTTCAGAGGTTTTATTTTTTGCTTTATAGTTCTGATATTCTTGCTAACACTTACATCAGATGTGAACACATTAGTCACTTTTCATTCAACTCCCCCACACTGTTTTGTCCTTACGTTCCTTTTTCTGGGCAGACCCACTCTTTCCCTAGATGAGGATTTAAGATGACATTTTCTTCCACTTGGATTTTATGCTAAACTCAAATGACTAGAAATGCGTTTTCTTCTTCATTTATATTTATTAGTGATTATGACACATTTCAATATTGCCACAGCTTTGCACTGGAAACAGCCGTTTCTAGGCCAGATGGTGCCAGGGGCTCCCCAACTCCTCAGCAAGTTCAACAGTCAAGCTCCCATCCCCCTCCACTCATTCTAGGACCAAAGGTGAGCCTAACTCACTAACTTGAGCCTGACCCAGTCACTTAGCCTCAAGACAGCAAGGTGTCATCATGATCAGGAGTAGGGCACTGCAATTAGACTGCCCCCCTTTAAATACTAGTTCTACGATTTATTAACTGGGACTGGGCAACCTTCATCTCCTAGTGCCTCAGCTTGTTTGTCTGAAATGGGGATAATAATAGTACCCGTCTTACTAGGGTGGCCATGAGGATTGTTAAATAGTTAAAACCCTGCCTGGCATATGAGAAGTGTTTAATGATAGACTTTTAAAAGCCATCTTTCCTGTTGTCCAGCTCTGACTCTGTACTGGAGTTCTCTCATTTGGGCTTTTGTCCTGGTCCTTACCCTCACTTTAGGTAACACTCTCCAGTTCTCGGTATGGGGCGTTCTCTGCTCTAGGAACCTGCCTGGGACCTGTAGGGTTTGCTTTCTTGCCAGCAGTAATCCTCTAGGGGCTGGAGTTCAACCCTTGACCATGGCCTGTCGGAAACTTCGACTGGTCTATCCAGGTAGGACCTCCTCAAATGTCAGCTGCTTTACTCGATTATGTCCTATAATTTACTGTCATTCCTTCGAGACACAGGGTCTTACCTGGTTAACAAGAATTTTGGTGTTGACATCTAGAACTAGATCTGAAGCCCCAACGAAATGTCCTGCCCTGTGGGCAGGTCTAGCTTGTACCCTAGTTAGCTGATCGCACCCAGCCCCCTTCTCCTGATAAGAACAGAAAGCACACTACAGAAAGTACACTTCACTGCTGAAAGGAGTTTCATCTACTTAAGAAGGGGAGAAGATGCCACATCAGCCTCTTATCTGGTCAAACAAGAGTTTCTCCATCATTCAGGGTAATAGTGAAATCAGCTGTTCCCTTTTAACCAAGGAAATTCACTGGTCAACTTTGACCAAACAATAGTCTCAATTAAATTAGCCTGATTTGTTCTAATAGGAATCCATTAATTTTAATGAATGACTTAATTTTAAGATTCAGAGGATATAGTAAAAATTCACTCTTAACATTAAATTAACCACTTAGAAAAAGCACAAAGGTTTCATAGGAAAGGGAGAAATAGTTCCTCCTGGATTTGGGAAACTTTAGCCCAAATGCCAATCCAGTTGTGGAAAGACAGTACATAAGATTAGAATAGAACGAGAACAGTTAGGCACACAAACTTTGTGACATGGCTGGCTATAATGTGGACTTTAACATATAGAAAGCAAATTCATTATTGGTGGCTAAAAGTCAGGGGGTTCTGAAATCTTAACAGTGTCGGTCTTAATACAATTTCACTTAACCAGCCCCACTGCAACACCTCAAAGCATTTGCAGTCAATCTAGTAGAACCTTATCAAAGTGGGAAACGCAAACCCCAGATAGTTCACACCCATCTGGAATGTCACAGATCTAGCATACAAAATGTTAACATACACTGTATGCTGTAGGGCTTGGATGCAACAGTCAAATGCTCATAGCAGCTGTTAGGGTCAAGGACACATGGCTGAAGCCCGATACCATTACATCTCTTCTCTCAAGGCTTCTATGCTTCATGTCTGCTAAATTCATTTGGTAGCCCAAATATTTCTAAAACCTCTTACCTTGTCACAAAGAAGGGAAATAGAAATTCCCTCTCCCCTCACAATGACACAGAACAAGGACGGCAAAGAGACTTAAACTGTGTACAGACTCAGACCAGCCAGTGTGGCTGTCTGGGATGTGGTAAGGAGTATGGGGAGTAGCACGTGTTTCATGCATTTGCCAGCCTGGAAACAGAACGTTTCCCCCCCAAACTTTTGGGTTAGAATATTAAAACAGTTTTCTAAAGCTCTAATCCAGGAAATTCTTCCTCTGTTGTAACTATTCAACCCTGCCCTTGCAGCACAAAAGCAGCTGTAGGCAATACACAAATGACTAAGTCTGTGTTCCAATAAAACTTTATTACAAAACAGGCAGTGGGCCACATGTGGGCCACTGCTGGAATCGTAATGTACTGGTTCCTCAAAAAAGTAAGGATACTATGACCAATTGTTACTAAACAAGCCACCCTCGGAAATCGAAGGAAGGCAGGAAAGGAAAGGTATTGACTATATTAAAAAAAAAAAAATCTCCATCAAGAGAAAAAAAAAGAAAAACAATGAGTGTAAGAAGATAAACAATTTTCAGAATGAACTGAACTGGTTGAGGGCTGACAACCACTGAAGAGTGTCTTTTTTTTTTTTTTTTTTTTTTTTTTAAGCTATTTCTAAGACGGTATTTTCCAGAAATGATTTAGGATTAGTCTTGACAGGAAAAAGGCATTAGGTTAGATCAGTGGTTCCTGTTAGTGACTGCCTAACAGAAGGAACCACTTGGAGAAGATTTTGAATCCTGTATTTGGAATAAAGTTCCCAGAGTCTCTGGGGGTGAGCCCTGGAATGGGTTATTTTTTTAAAACTCCTGAGCCGTTCTGATGTACTCAGTCCTACACCACCTGGACCTGCTGAGTTAGATGATCAGCCTGTGCTCTTAAGACAAACTTCAACAAAATGGCAGCGAGCAAAGAAAGGTCTTCTAATTTCTTATGCTATTCCAATGCATTATGGATGTCAAATGTGATTTAGTCATCCTCCAAATACTGGGACTTTCAGATCAGAGATAGGCCATATCGATGTTCACAGTATCTAAGCCCTAGCTATCAAGGTCAAACTCATTTAAGAAGCTTCCATTAAGAAGTTCTTCCCTGAGCATATCGGTTGATTCTGATTCCTTTCCTCTTAAGTTCCTAGCAGAGTTAGTAAGAATTCCCTGAGAACTTCATCAGGCATGGGCTTTTTCATGTGTTTCTTCCTACCTTTCTAAAAAGATTTGAAACATCAATGGCAGACATCCTCTTGTATTTCTTTATATTATGAACAATATTTAGAATAGGATGATATATAAGACAGCACTTTAATTTTTGTTAACCATGGAAAATTTTTTTTGGAGAAAACTGGACACCAAGTTTTTTCAAGAACAAAATACTTTTTAGAGCTCCCTCCAAGACTGCCTACGCTAAAAAAAGGATATGTTAGGTTTTTTTAATCTAACCAGTATAGTCAGCTATTTTTTAAGGAAGTTTGAGAAATCTGAGAATCTTATGATTACTGAGCCCACAAAAATAAGTGAACTCCTGATTATTCAACTAAGAGATTGATAGTAATGTTCTACTACATATTTTCACGACCATGTTTCTTGACCTCAAACTGTAGGGAATAAAAAATCTGTTACTATCCCATGTCAATTTCTGTAGTTTTTGCACTGACGGTTAACCTCAGGAAGATAATCTAGTTGAGTGTCATTTGGGGTGTCATGTTACATTGTGTGCTATAAAATGAAGACACTGCTGCTGTCCCTTCAGCAAGCCAGTAAATTATGCCTAGCAGTACACATTCCACATTTCATTGTATATTTGGGATGTCTGAGATAGATAAAGCAAACACCATTCCAGTACTGGGTGGACATTCTCTGTTATACTTGTCAAAGTTGGATTAATTTCAGTGTTTCATTTAAAAATGACAAATGTTGATACATTTGTAAATATGAAAATAATACAAAAGTACAAAAAATTAAACATGAAAACCCCTCTTTACTGCCCAGCAGGAACCAATGTTAATGGTTTCATGTCTGTATTTCAGGAATTGAACTACATACACAAAAACATTCACATGTACACACACACACACACACACACACACACACACACACACACATTTTATTTAACCAAAATACAATTACACTGTGCATATTGTTTCTGCCTTTTTTTTTTTTTTTTACTGGTGAGCTTATCTGTATATGTAGATCTATACGATTTTTTAAAAACATCTTGATCATACTGTTTAGCTATATCATAGTTTATTCAAACTACTCCCTTGCTATACTGGGATGTTCCTTTTTTGCTTTTACCAACAATGCTGCAGTGAAGATCCACATGCACATATATTTGTGCAAATGCCAACAAACAGTCTAACAGAGGGAGAATAACAGAATTTCTGGGTCAAGGGGAATAAGAATTTGAAATTTGAATAGGCATTGTCGAATTGCTTCTCACGTAGCTTAGCCAATTCATACAATCGTGCTGACAGTGTATATTACAACTACTTTCCTACACTTTTGACAAAGCGGGATATCACCAAACTTTTAAATTTGCTCAGTTGAGAAATGAAAAATGCTGTTTTTTTCTTAACCTGCATTTCCTGATCGCCAATGAGATAAAGCCTTTTTTTATATATTTTTAAAATCATTTGCTTTTCTTCTTTTTACTATCTCCTCATATCCTTGGACAACTTTTATAATTTGTGGGTTTCTTTCATATTAACTTTTTGGAGTCTTTATTATGGATGTATTTTGCATTGTCAAATTATAAATTATTTTACATTGTCAAATCTGTCCATTTTTATAATTTATGGCTTCTGGTTTTAGCTCAGAAAGGTATTTCTTTGCCGGGAAATTATTCCAATACTCTCCTTTAAAAAAATTAAGAATTTTATCTTCTAAGCTTAAACTACCTGGAACTTAATTTTTGTCTGTACTCTGAGACAGAGACTTGACCTTATAATTGCCAAATACACAGCCTTCAAGTTAGTCCTTAAATGGAATCTAGCACAGAGAAATCTGGTACACATACCTTTATACCTCTTTTTTCTCTGTTTTCTTTTTTAAGCACAACCTACTGTACAAACTCAAAACATGTTTCTACTTCCACGATAACACCCAAAGGTATGTGTACTTACACAGAATCAAAGCGACTTAAAAGAAGAAAACACTTAATGAGATGTAGACTTCCTGACAGTTACATAGACTTACCCATTCCCCTTTAACCTCCACCAGGAAAGCAAAGGTTTGAAAGCAAGGCAAAATATGTTTAATGAAATGTTTTATTTTTACAGTATATCTAAACTCTATTCATCTAGTCAAGAGGGTGGTTAACTAGCCAATTTGAGGAAAAGTATCATTGTAACAAGACTATGTTTCCAAAGAATACCAATATTTTCTCAGTATAGATCATCTGTAACACTTCTTCATTGTAACATTTTGTAACACTTCCTTATCTCAACAAGAGAACACTACTTTTCTGTACCTGGTGTTGCAACAAAATCCAGTTTCAAAACATCAGGCTCTTTTTTTTTTTTCCAGTGTAAAAAAAACAAAAAAACACGCTTTGTTATGAGGCCCTATCTGATGTCACCTTGTACTCTCACAAGTTTTAGATTCCTGGTGTCATATTTTATATATTTTAACAATTCAAATGCTTTAAAAGCCACAATAGTTCAAAGACGAGGCTGCATGAATAAAGCTGCTTCAGGCCTAGCAAACACAGCACAGGAAAGAGTCAGTGGTGACGGGGCGGCCTTGAATCACCGTTCATGTGTATGAGTGCGGTGCCTCCGCCAAAGAGAAAGAGAGGCTCTTTCTGCAAAGAGTGAGTAAGGCTGGCACCCAGGCATTCAAATAGTTTGCTGAATGGAGGCTGGACTATATTTGAAGAGGGTTTGTGATTGTTACGGAGATTCTGACTTGTGAAGAATCTGGATATTTGGTCTTGATTCTCTTATTTCTAGCCCATGACAGGTAGAGAAAAAAACTATCAGAAAAAAAGGGAGAAATGATTGATATCTCTGAATACCAAACACACTGTTCTTTCTACATATTTTGGTTCACTAAAGATCGTGTTTTCTCCACCCAGAGATCTGATGTATACGTGCGAGAGGAACACGTAAGTAAGGGTGCAATGACCTCTACAACGTTTTTAGTCCAAAGACATGTAATACCAGTATGAGAAGCATGCTTATCTCAATCTTTGACTTTCATAGTTCTTTTAAAATTCGGAACCATCCCCATCTTTAAACAAACAAAAAATGCCCAACAGTAAGTGATGTAAAGTATGACCATTTCTAAGACTCTTATTCTTAAGTTATTAACTAGGTGCAGGAACTACTGTTCTCTTTAGAAAGTGATTTCGGTCAACCACGTTGCTTCATTCCTTCTTAAACTGGTTACTATAGTTTGAGTTGCACTCATAAGATTATATTTAACTATTACCGTAATTAAAGAAAATAAACTTTGACAAAGCAAAATTCCAAACTCTTTTATCTGCTCATTTGCAGAATAAGAAGGCAGATTCACTGTATGTAATTCATGGCTCTTCACACAATTCAACGATCACACAAAGGGGAAAAAAGATGCACTGATCCGAAAATATAGAAGTTATCATTGGCAATTACGAAAATGATGATAAAGCATTTTGCACTAAAAACTATGTCTTAAGGACTATTCATTATATGTAAGTGGTAATCTAAACTCTGAAATTACCAGACATTTATAGATTTAAAAACATGCCAAGGCTGTGATAACAACCCATTTTCTCTAACACCTCTATTTTAAAGTGATGTTAGGATACATTTCTAAATACCATCTTTCATTCTGATAGGAAAGGAAGACTGAGCCCATACTTCAAAAGTCCAGATGCTGGATTACCGGATTTCATACTCGGTGACAATTTCACGCTGTCAAATAAAGTGCAGGAGGAGGACAGGTGCTAATCATTGACAGAAATCACACTTTGACGGGAGTCTTTCTTACCATTACTATATCTCCGGGCTGGATCGTGATCTCATCATGACTTCTGGATTCAAAGGGATAGAGCGCTCGGTAATACACCACCTTTACATTCTCCTGTGCGGAAATTGTAAGTGGGCCTTTTTCTATTTCCAAAACAGTGGGGAGAAGGGAACAAAAATAAAACATTACACGGAACACATATGCATGACAACAAGCCAAATGAATGACCTCTGCTCTACTGCGGCCCTTACCATCTGAACAAGTTCCATCTATTCAAGAAATTTCTGAAGCACATACTTAGTGCCTAAGGAGAGCCAAATCTGATGTCAGCAACTCAAACCCATCAGAGTCCACTGGCCGACGCTCCCTGAACAAAGGCCATCCCAACGCCAAATGCAGTGAGGCCAT